>NC_080704.1:75692210-76009311 GCF_030445035.2 Dasypus novemcinctus
GTGCTTCAAAGGACTTTGTCAAGAAGGGTAAAAGGAATCCTACTCAATTGTACAAAATATTTGGAAACCACATATCCAATAAGGGTTTAATATCCATGATACATAAAGAGATCCTAAAACTCAACCATAAAAAGATAAATGGCCCAATTTTAAAATGGCCAAAATACTTGCATAGATGTTTTTCCAAAGAGGAAATACAAATGGCAAAAAAGCACATGAAGACATGTTCAACATCACCAGCTCTTAGGGAAACCGAAATCAAAACTACAATGAGATATCATTTATTAGAATGACCACTATTAAAAAATAGATAACTGCAAGTGTTGGAGAGGATTTGGAGAAATAGAGATGCCTATTCACTGTTGGTGGGAATGTAGAATGGTGCAGCCACTGGGGAAGGCTGTTTGGCGTTTCCTCAGGAAGTTAACTATAGTGCTGCCATTTGATTCTGCATTCCCACTCCCAGGTGGGAAGAACTGAAAGTAGAGATGTGAACAGACATTTGAACACCAATATTCATAGAGGTATTAGTCACAATTTCCAAAAGATGGAACCCAGGTGTCCATCAACAGATGAATTCATAAAATGCTGTATATGAATATGATGGACTATTATTCACTTGTAAGAAGAAACGAAGTTGTAATGCTTATGAGAACATGAATGAACCTTGAAGATATTCTGTTGAATGAAACGAGCCAGACACAAAAGGCAAAATATTATAAGATCTCACTAATATGAACTAAATATAATGAGCAAAGTCATAGAGTTAATAGCTAGAATATTGGTCACCAGAAGATAGAATGAGGATAGAGATTGTGGAGCAGAGGTTAAATTTGTGCAGAATTTGCTATAAGTTTGATTGTAAATGTTTGGAATTGGATAGAGATGATGATAGCATGTTAGAGTGAAAGTAATTAAGAAGCATCAATATGGGGGTATGATCATGGTTGAAAGAAAAATGCTAGGGTTGTGTATGTCACTAGAAGAAAAGCTAAAAAAAAAAAAGAAATATGGTACTGTATAGCATAGTGAAACCAGTAGCAGATGATGAGTGTGGGTAACAGTACAAATATAAGAATGTTCTTCCATGAATCAGAACAAAAGTACATTAATATTACAAGATATTAATAATAGGATGTTATCTGAGCTAAAATGTGCCTAAAGCAAACTGCACTGTAGTCAATTTAATATATTAATATTTTTTCATCAATTGTAAAAAAAAAAAAAGAAAAAATTATGCTAAGTGACAGAAAGCAGACACAAAGTACTGCATATAGTTTGGCTCCATTTATATAATATAAATAAACTTATATTGATGGAATTAGATTAGCATATTTGTATGGCAGGAGATGGACAGAAGGATTAAGAGGTAACTGTTAATGGGTGAGGGGATTCTCTTTTTGGAAAAAAGAAAATGCTCTAATATTGACTGTGGTAATGACCGCACAACTCTGTGATTATACAAAAACCCACTGAATGTACATTTTGGATGGCTTGTATGGCATGGGAATATAACTCAGTAAAAATCCCCTCCCCCCCCAAAAGAAACTAAACACTTGGGAATAAAGAGGTTGCTGATGTAGGGGTGGGGGGTGGGGATAGGGTATATGGGAACCTCTTTTATTTCTTAATGTAACATTTTTTGTGATCTATGTAGCTTTAGAAAAAAAGACAATAAAAAACTGGAAGAAAAGAGATTCTTTTCAACAAGAAAAACCAACCTTTAAAAATCTTTTAAAAATACCCAAAACAAATTAAAGTTATTAGGTTATTTTAAAAAATCCCAATTATGACACACTCCATACTTAGTAAAGTACAATTAATATGATTTTATTACATATATAAATAGTGAAAACTATGTGAATACCATGACTTTCGTTATGAGAAAATCCTAATGCTGATCATGTTCTCTTCCTTGATCTGGGTGGTGGTTACATGTGTATGTCCACTTTACAATAAGTTATTGAGCTGTACACTTATGATTTTTGTCTTTTTCTTTATGTATTTTACTTTGTTTATACTTCAATTAAAAAGTTTGCAAAAAAAAAGAAGAGGCAGGGCAAGATGGTGTCTGAGTGAGTGCACCTTATAATCTCTCCTGCAAAGAAGCGGCTGAGCAGGGCTGGAATTTTTCTGGACCAGGCTGTCTTCGGTGTTTGCAGGGCAGGAGTTGTTGGACATCAATTTAGTGGGATGGTGACAGAGAAGATTAGTGTAAAAGGTAGATTTTTGGGTCTCTTTCATGGAGATTGGGGCTGCGCGTGGGATGCTTCCCCTGGGGCAGGCAGCACGGTGGTGGCGATTCCTGGAGGCTCTGCTGCACTGGGGAATTCCTAAACCCTGAGCATGGTATTTGGGGGCTTGCAGGGTGGGAGGTGTCTGGAAGTCAACTTGATGAGACAGAGACGGAGGCATTCTTGCGAGACGTGGAATTTTGGGTTTCTGATACAGAGATTAGAGCTTCCAGCTAGAGCCCCTCTCCCTAGGGCTGGCGGCCAATCTGCGGTGGTCCTTGAACTGCTTGAAGTACAGAGGCGCCCCCAGCAGGCTGTTTTGGGGACTTGCAGGGTGGGAGGCATCTGGAAGCTGATTAGGTGAAACAGACGGAGGAGTCTTGTGCGAGGCATGGAATTTTGGTTTTCTGACACGGATATCAGCACTTCTGGCTAGACCCCTGCCCCCTAGGCCTGGCTGCCGGTCTGAAGCATCCTTAAAATGGCTGCAATATAGAGGCACCCCCAGCAGGCTGTTTCGGGGCATTGCAGGGCAGGAGGTGTCCTGAAGTCGAATTGGTGACACAGCAGAGACCCTTGTGAGAGGGGGAATTTTGGGTTTCTGACACAGTTTGTGGATGTGACCCCCCCCCATAGGGCTGGGCACCCAGCTGAGGGGATCCCTGAAGACTGTGTTGCACTGTGGTGCTCCCAGGTTCCCTGTTAACCGGATTTGAGGTTGCCAGGTCTGTGTCCCCTAAACCCTGGTGGCCCACACCCCAGAGATTCACACCTCTTGAGTCTGCATTATCACAGACTTCCCATCCCTGAATCCACCATACCCTGAGGTCCATCTGAGGTCCTTGATTGTCCTAGCCCTCGACGTTTGTGGGTTTTTTTTGCTCTTTCCTTTTTCTCTTTTTTCTTTTCTTTTTTTTTTCTTTTTTATTGTCCTGGTTGCTAATATTATATTATCTCTTGGTCTTTTCTCCCATTTTATCCCCCAAGGTCTTTTTTAAATTTATGTAGGCTTTTTTTTGTTCTCTTTCTTCTTTTCTTTTTCTTACTTGTTTCCCTCCCTTTTCTTTACCCACCCACCCTTTTTTTTCTTTCTTTTTTCTCTTTTTTTTCTTCTTTCTTTTCCCTCTTTTTCTTCTTATTTTATCTTAATTATACAATAGGTGCTAGAGGGAACACCTCACATTTGCTGGGTTTCCTCATCCTCCTTGGCCTCATTTCTGTGTGAATTGATTTTGGCCACCTACACTATCCCTTTTTCCCCATATCTTGATATGCTCCATCATCTACAGTCTCTCCTACATTCCCCCTTCCTTTCTTTGGTCCCCAAATTGTATAACTTTTGATTTCTAGTACCTTAGGTTTGTTTTCTGTCTTTTATCCACTCTTGATACTATTGTCTTTCTTTTCTCATTCCCTCTCTCATGAAAACACTGGCTTTTTAATTCACACTATATTTCTCCCATATTCAGTCGACTATCTCATTGTAGATACTCTACTTACTGCTATAACTCTATACAACTTACATGAATCTAATATCCATCCTCCCAGATCTCATATTGTTGCTCTGTTAACATTTATTACAAATACTACTTTACACATATTCCTTTCTTACACAGTTGCCTTTCCCTGGCCCTAATATTTTCCTTCAAAGTGAACTCAGCCAGCAATAAGAAATTAGAATAAGAAGAACAAAGTGACAAAGAGAAGATATAACACTTACACAAGAAAAACAGCTAATTAATCCCCAAGAGTAGACAAAAAAGCTAAGGAACTGATTAAACCTGTCAAGATAAAATGATGACCAGATAGCAACAAAAAACTACAAACCAAGCCAGTTATCAGGAAAACATGGCTGAATCCAATGAACAAACTAAAAACCAGGAAGGGGAACAGAACTTTGCACAAGTAATTAAAGATCTCAGAACATATATCAGAGACAAACTTAATGAAGTAAAGGAAGAGGTTAACAATATGAAGAAAACACTTGGAGAGGAAATTGCAGACATATGCAAAAAGATAACAAATATGATGGGAATGAACACCACAGTTCAAGAAATCAAAAACACACTCGAAGAAAATAGCAGCAGATTAGAAGAGGCAGAGCAGAGAATTAGTGATGTGGAAGACAGTACATCAGAAATCAAACAGATAGTTGAATTGATCGAAAGATAGAAAAAATCCAGCTAGGACTTAGGGACCTGAATGACAATGCAAAACGCACAAATATACGTATTATAGGCATGCCAGAAGGAGAAGAGAAGGGAAAGGGGTCAGAAGGGGTGTTGCAGGAAATAATGGCTGAAAACTTCCCAAATCTACTGAGAGAGACAAATGTACATATCCAAGAAGCACAACCCACCCCAAACATCATAAATCCCAACAGGTCCATCCCAAGACATATACTTGTCAAATTATCCAATGCTCAAGACAAAAAGAAAATTCTAAAAGCAGCAAGAGAAAAGAAAACCATCACATACAAGGGAGGCTCCATAAGAGTAAGTGCTGATTTCTCATCTGAAACCATGGAGGCAAGAAGGCAGTGGTATGATATAGTCAAGGTGCTAAAAGAAAAAAAATTCCAACCAAGAATACCCTATCCAGCTAAACTAGCATTCAAAAATGATGGAGAGGTCAAAATATTCACAGATAAACAGAAATTGAAAGAGAATGCTAACAAGAAACCTCCCCTTCAAGAAATTCTAAAGGGAGTTCTGCAGGAAGAAAGGAATAAACAGGACAGACAGAGTTGGAGGAGAGTGTAAGAGCAACAAAAAAGACAAAGAAAGAAGGAAAAAAATCAAGCAAACAAAATATGACAAACACAACCAATCAAAATATGGCTAACATAAATAATTCCTTGAAAGTAATAACACTGAATGTCAATGGATTAAACTCACCTATCAAAAGATTCAGACTGGGACATTGGATAAGGAAATACGACCCATCTATATGCTGTCTACAAGAGACACATCTTAGACCCAGAGATTCATGGAGGCTTAAAATGAATGGTTGGAAAACAATTTTACAAGCAAACAATAACCAAAATAAGGCAGGAGTAGCTATATTAATATCGGACAAAATAGACTTTAAGTGCGAAACAATTGTGAGAGACAAAGAAGGATACTACATATTAGAGAAAGGAAAAATCTCTCAAGAAGAATGAACAGTCATAAATATTTATGCTCCTAACAGGGGCACCTCTAAATATAACAGGGGCACCTCTAAATACGTGAGGCAAACACTGGAAAAACTAAGTGAAAGAATAGATGCATCTACAATTACAGTGGGAGATTTTAATATACCACTATCAACTCTGGACAGAACATCTTAAAAGAGAATCACTAAAGAAACAAGACATTTGAGTGGTATATTAGAGGAACTGGATCTAATAGACATATACAGATCATTACACCCAAATACAGCAGGATATACATTTTTCTCAAGTGCACATGGATCATTCTCCAAGATAGACCATATGCTAGGCTACAAAGAAAGGCTTAATGAATTCAGAAAGATCGAAATCATACACAATAATACCTCTGAACACAGTGGAGTGAAGATGGAAATCTACAAGGGCCACAGGCACAGATTTCAAGATATGGAAATTAAACAGCACACTCTTACAAAAACTGTCGGTCAAAGAGGAAATCTCAAAAGAAATCAATAACTACCTTGAAACTAATGATAATGATAACACAACACACCAAAACTTATGGGATGCAGCAAAAGCAGTACTGAGAGGGAAATTTATAGCCATAAATTCATACATCAAAAAAGAAGAAAGAGCAAAAATTGCAGAGCTAACTGCACATTTGGAGAAATTAGTAAAAAAACAAAAAAGTAATCACACAGGAAGAAGAAAGTAAGAAATAACAAAGATAAGAGCAGAACTAAATGAAATAGAAAATAAGAAAACACTTGAAAAGATAAACAAGACCAAGAGCTGGTTTTTTGAGAAGATCAATAATATTGACAAACCTTTAGCGAGACTAACAAAGAAAAAAAGAGAGAAGATGCAAATACACAAAATAAGAAATGAGAAAGGAGATATCACCACTGACCCCACAGAAATAAAGACTATCATAAGAGGATACTTTCAAAAACTATATTCCAACAAAAAGGACAATTTAGAGGAAATGGACATATTCCAAGAAACACATAAGCAGCCTATATTGACGAAAGAAGAAATTGATGATCTCAACAAAGCAATCACAATTAAAGAGACAGAATCAGTCATTGAAAACCTCCCAACTAAGAAGAGCCCAGGGACAGATGGCTTCAGAGGTGAATTCTACAAAACATTCCGGAAAAAATTAACACCAATCCTGCTGAAACTCTTCCAAAAAATTGAAACAGAAGGAACATTGCCTAACTCCTTCTATGATGCCAACATTACCCTAGTACCAAAGCAAAACAAACACACCACAAGAAAGGAAAATTACAGACCAATTTTTCTAATGAACCTAGTGCAAAAATACTTAACAAAATATTTACTAATCGTATTCAACAACACATTAAATGAATTATACACCACGGCAAAGTGGGATTCATTCCAGGTATGCAAGGATGGTTCAACATAAGAAAATCAATCAATGTAATACACCATATAAACAGACTGAAGGAGAAAAATCACATCATTATATTTATAGATGCAGAAAAAGCATTTGACAAAATACAGCACCCTTTCTTTTTTTTATGTTTTTTAAATTTATTTATTTATTTATTTTTTAATTATTTATTTATTTTTAAAAATTACATTAAAAAAATATGAGGTCCCATTGAACCCCACCGCCCCCAACCCCCACTCCCCCCACAGCAACACTCTCTCCCATCATCGTGACACATCCATTGCACCTGGTAAGTACATCTCTGAGCATCGCTGCACCCCATAGTCAATGGTCCACATCATAGCCCACACTCTCCCACGTTCCATCCAGTGGGCCCTGGGGGGATCTACAATGTCCCGTAATTGTCCGTGAAGCACCACCCAGGACAACTCCACGTCCCGAAAACGCCTCCACATCTCATCTCTTCCTCCCATTCCCCAAACCCAGCAGCCACCATGGCTACCCTTCCCACGCCCATTCCACATTTTCTCTGTGGACATTGGATTGGTTGTGTCCATTGCACATCTATGTCAAGTGGGGGCTTAGATTCCACATTGATACTGGATGCACTCCTCCTGCTTTCAGTTGTAGGCACTCTAGGCTCCAGGGACAGCAGCCTTTCTTGATAAAAACACTCCAAAATATCAGAATACAAGGAAATTTTTTGAACATGATAAAGTGTATATATGAAAAACCTACAGCCAACCTCATTTACAATGGAGAAATCCTAAAATCCTTCCCTCTAAATTCAGGTACAAGACAAGGATGCCCTTTGTCTCCCCTTCTATTTAACATTGTCTTAGAAGTACTTGCTCGAGCACTGACGCAAGAACCAGATAGAAAAGGCATTCAAATTGGAAAGGAAGAAGTCAAAATTTCATTATTTGCAGATGACATGATCCTATACATAGAAAACCCTGAGAGGTCTATAACAAAGCTTCCAGAACTCATAAATGAGTTTAGTAAAGTCGCAGGTTATAAGATCAATGCGCAAAAATCAGTAGCATTTCTGTACACCAATAATAAGCAAGATCAGGAGGAAATCAAGAAACAAATACCATTTACAATATTGAATAAAAAATCAAATATTTAGGAATAAATTTAATTAAAGATGTAAAAAACTTATACACCGAGAACTACACAAGACTGTTCAAGGAAATCAAAGAAGACCTAAATAAATGGAAGAATATTCCCTGTTCATGGATAGGAAGATGAAATATTATTACGATGTCTATCCTACCAAAACTGATGTACACATTCAATGCAATCCCAATAAAAATCCACACAGCCTTCTTTAAGGAACTAGAAAAACTAGCTATGAAATTTATTTGGAAAGGAAAGTGGCCCCGAGTAGCCAAAGACATATTGAAAAAAGAAAAATGAAATTGGAGGAATCACACTAACTGACTTCAAAACATACTACAAAGCTACAGTAGTGAAAACAGCATGGTATTGGCATAAGGAGATACACACAGACCAATGGAATCAAATTGAAAGTTCTGATACAGAACCTCATATAGATAGCCATATAATATTCGATAAAGCCACCAAACCCTCTCAACTGGGAGGGAATGGCCTATTCAACAAATGGTGCCTGGAGAACTGGATAGCCATATGTAGAAGAATGAAAGAGGATTACCATCTCACACCTTATACAAAGATCAACTCAAGATGGATCAAAGACTTAAATGTAAGAGCCAAGACCATAAAGACCTTGGGAAGAAGTGTAGGGAAACATCTACAAGACCTTGTAATAAGAAATGGCTAAATGAACATCACACCAAAAGCACAAGCAGCAATAGAACAAATAGATAAATGGGACTTCCTCAAAATTAAAGCCTTCTGCACCTCAAAGGCGTTTGTCAAGAAAGTAAAAAGGGAGCCTACACAATGGGAGAAAATATTTGGCAACCATATATCCAATAGGAGACTTATAACTTGCATATATAAAGAACTCCTATATCTTGAAAATAAAAAGACAAGCAACCCATTTAGAAAATGGGAAAAAGATTTAAACATACACTTCTCCAAAGAAGAAATACAAATGGCTAAAAAGCATGTGAAATAATGCTCCAAATCTTTAGCTATCAGGGAAATGCAAATCAAAACAACAATGAGATACCATCTTACTCCCATAAGATTGTTAGCTATTAAAAAAACAGAAGAATACAAATGCTGGAGAGGATGTGGAGATATGGGAACACTCATCCACTGCTGGTGGGAATGCAGAAGGATCCAACCATTCTGGAGGATAGTTTGGCGGTTTCTCAAAAAACTAATCATAGATTTGCCATATGACCCAGCAATTCCACTGCTGGGTATATACCCAGCAGAACTGAAAACAAGGACACAAACTGATATATGCACACCAATGTTCATAGCAGCATTGTTCACTATCGCCAAAAGTTGGAATCAACCCAAATGCCCATCAACAGATGAATGGATCAATAAAATGTGGTATATACATACAATGGAATACTACTCTGCTTTAAGAACAAATGCACTACAAACACACGTGATAACATGGATGAATTTTGAGAAACTTATGTTGAGTGAAGCAACCCATGCATTGAAGGACAAATACTACATGACTTCGATGATATGAAATAAGTAAACCAAGCTGCCTCAGAGAGCTAGAGACTGGATGATAGGCTTACAGGAAATCAGGGGGTAGAGGAAGGATGTAAGCTGACATCTACATGGGTGAAATCTATGATAAGCTGGAGGTAAGTGTGTGTACAAGGAAGGGATAAAACGGGGGCATAGGGTTACCTTTGGCTGGGGCTTTGCAGGCTTGAGGGGGGCTAGGGATGGGAGGATGGGTAATTTTGCCCAAGAAATTGGGGGGAGGGTGGGGCAACATACGAACATAAGAGATTGTCAGGTGTTGGTTGAGAGTATAATGCTGAGAAAACCTTTTCAAAATATAATTAGGAAAGTTACCTGTTTAAAATACTTAAAGGGGATAATCTGATTTAGGACAGACTAATAATGTAAATCATAATGTAAAACATAGGATAACTAAAAATTTAGAAAATTGTATAGCCTAAAGTATAAACCACAATGTAAACACAAATGTTACCTTGTTTGAAAGCTATTGTCTCAATATCTGTACATCAGTTTCAGTAAATATGATATGAATATGTTAAAAGATTATTGCTGTGGAAGGGAAAAGGTTTTATATTGGATATGTGGGAGTACTGTATATTGTATATATGAATTACTGTGATCTATGGCTCTTGTGAAGAGAAGCTTAATGATTAGGAAAAAAGAAAAGAAAAAGATAGGATGTAGAATTTTTCCAAATTAGTATGTATTCTATATCTAACCTTTAAACTCATCACTATATTCCATTTTACTATTAAGGGAACCTGGCATTATATTGGGCTTCACTTTTCAGGAAGATTTGGATCACAGAGTGGTTCAACAATGGCAGTGGAGGAATACTGGTATGGGATGTTATTCACAGGAGACATATGGTTGACAGGGAGTTCTACAGAGCATATATCCAGGGTACATAAAAGTGTTTGGATATTTTTATCGTGGAAACAATTAAAAACAACAACTGTGGGAGTGCTAAGTTCCTAGCCAGGGGAGCTCTATCACAGTCCCTAAGGAACAGCAACAATCCCCCAAGTGCAACGGTGAAGACAAAAAAGGAATGAAGGTCCAACAATGAGCCCCTGATACTAATGACTATGCTTGTGAGCCTGTGCACCTGAAATAAGAACAAGGCCTAGAGCAGCAGTGTGCCTAAGAATTACCTCCTGAGAGCCTCCGTGTTGCTCAAATGTGGCCAATCTCGAAGCCAAACTCAGCATGTAAATGCATTGCCTTCCCCCCAGCGTGGGACATAACTCCTGGGGATGATCCACCCTGGCACTGAGGGATTACTACCAGTACCAGCTGATAACATAACTAGAAAATGACCTTGAATAAAAGGTTCGACTCGGACCAGCACGATATCCCTATCTACATATAATAACAGGAGTTAAAAATGCTGTTTGACCTAATCAAGGGGGAAATGGAAAGGACAAATGCGTTTATATGGCAATGAGTCTCTAAAAAAGAGCTGGAGGTTATCAGAGGGGTTGCCCTTATGCACAACTGAGCAGAGTCTCAGAGACAGATAAAGTAGATACAATCCCAGGTATTGGTTCTACTGAGGGCTACAGAGACCCAGAGGTTTTATGATCATGGCAGATGGAGTTCACAGCCATGTCACTTGGCCCTTCTTTGGAGTTGGTGCTTCTGCGTGATGGAGCTGGACTCAGATGTGATCTCTTTTCACAAGCCTTTCCTGTTACTTTACCAGAATTGTAGTTGGTGCTGGGGTTTGAGACATATCTAGGGGATCTGAATCTCTGGACTGACCATATGATAGCCAGGCCCTGAGCCTCAACAGACTTCAGCTTCTACACTCTGGTTTATTGGACTTACCCCATTCAGCTAACATGGAGTTGAAGAATGTCACCCACCACACCATGGAGCCGAGAGTGCCTACAACTGAAAGCAGGAGGATTGCTTCCAGCATACATGTGAAATCTAAGCCCCCTCTTGACATAGATGTGGAATGGACACAACCAATCCAAGGTCACAGGATGGAGGAATACAGTAGGGATTGGAGTAGACTTGCTGATATTCTATTCATGAACTATTGTGGTTAATAATAGAAGAAAATGTGGCACTGGTGTGGAAAAAGTGGCCAGGTTGGCTGCTGGGTGCGGGGAATGAGAGGAAGAGATGAGATGTGGAGGTGTTTTTGGGACTTGGAGTTGTCCTGGGTGGTGCTGCAGGGACAATTACCGGACATTGTGGGTCCTCCCATGGCCCACTAGATGGAACGTGGGAGAGTGTGGGCTATGATGTGGACCATTGACCATGAGGTGCATCGATGCCCCGAGATGTATTCACCAAATCCAATGGATATGTCATGATGATGGGGGAGAGTGTTGCTGTGGGGGGAGTGGTGGGGTGGGGGGTTGGGGAGTGAGTGGGGACCTCATATTTTTTGAATGTAATATTTTTAAAAAATGAATTTTAAAAAATGAGAAAAGAAAAGATGGTGTCTCAGGTGAGGGGCTTATTTGGGAAAGGGGAGAGGGTAAGAGAGAAGTACCTTAGTTTTCCCTAAGGTCACCCAGCTGGAGAAAAGCAAAATGGCTCAGGAAGGCACAGGTTTGTGAGCCTGCTACTCAAAAGTGTTTGTTGGCTTGGGACTGTACCCTGACTGGGTGAGGGTGGGGTGACAAAGAGTAACTCAGGCATCTGTCCTATCTCTCTAGCCTTGGGTCCCAGCACCTGCCACCCTCCCAGGGGTGGTCCAGCAATTTGTGAGCTGAACCACCCCATGTTGGTTCCTGGGGGTTTCTGGATATTCCACTGGTAGCAATCTCTGATGGAATCTCCCAGTTTGGCCCAGGTTTCAGGGGTCAGTTGTTTGCAGAATTCTCCTAGTTGGCCATAGCCTTGTGTGACAGGACGTGGAAGATGGTCCTGGTCTCAGAAATCTGGCCTTCTGTCAAATTGCAAAACTAGAGAAGACCTGCACTGAGATGAAGAGAGAAGAGAAGGAGGAAAGGGGCAGAGTTAGTACACCTGTGCTCCATGGAGCACATGGGTCTTTGCTCTGTCATTGGGACCGAGTCATAGTCATCCCTGTGTTTTTACAGGCTGGGTTTTTGCTGTGCTTTTTGCTTTTGGCGGTGCCTGGCACATTGTAGATGGTGACATCTGTGGTCTGGAGCCAGAGAGCCCTGCATCAAATGCTGGGTTCTGCCACTTACTAAGCATGAGGCATATTTAAGTCACTTGACTTCTGAGAGTGTCAGTTTCCTTATCTGTATGTAAAATGAGTTTTTAATGAGATAATGGATGCAAAGTGCCTGGAACATAGTAGGTGCTCAATAGATGGTAGCTGTCACCACCAACGTTATCACTATAACTATCAAATAGCAGCAAATGCAGAGGCTAAAGGGGAAGCAGTCAGGGGTTTCTGCCCCATGAAATCTAAAATGTACACAAATAATTAAAATCCAACAGACAATTACGGGCAGTACAGTCAGGTTGCTGGAGCTCAAAGGAAGGAACGGATCCTGTGGGCCAGGGCCTTCTGGGAAGGCTGCTCAGAAGAGGTGGATGTTAAGGCAGGCCAGGATAGATCGGGGTTCCAGCATTAGAGAAGGGGGAGAATAGGGAGTAGAAGGGAGAGGGTTCCTGACTCAGCTCAGTTTAAGCCAGTACCCAAAGTCGGCAGTATCCCGGTTTCCTGTTGAGACCGCTGGTGCTAGTTTCTGTGCTTGGTCTGCTCTGGGAATGCAAGTGCCTGGATGGCCACTGGGGGCCGACAGAGTTTAAGGAATAGGGAGGCTGCTACAGAAAGGAAGAGTCCTTTTGGGAATTACACCCCTTTGAGTCAACAACTGACCGAATGCATAGCTCTGGGATCCCACTCCTTCCCTATCCAGTCTTTAGAAAAGCCCTAATCCCCTAAGGCACCCTTAGTTCAGAAGCCCCAGAACGTCCTGTCTTCCCTATTTCTGCTCCAGACAGGAATCCAAAGAGGAAAATTCCCTCCCTCTCCACAACTCCCTCAAGGTAGGGACGGGGGTAGGGAGAGAGGCTGGGATAGGGGTTGCCATAGGCTCTGCTTTGTGTCCTGGAAAGACACAAAGACACTTGTTTGTGAAAGAAAAACAAGCCTGGCTAGGGAGATTTATGTTCTTCTGAGAGGATTGGCTTCCTGGTGAGAAAGATGCTAGGTGGTTTGTCAGTTGAGTTCTGTCAAAGCCTCACTTCACCCTAAACCCTCATAGGCCAGCCTTGTGCAGGTAGAAGTGAGGCAGAGGTGGGGATTTAGTGGACAGACTAAAGGTTTAGGAAGAAACTGGGCTTTTGCTGAGAGATGTATGGATCCCAGGCATTGGGGGTCTTCCTGATTGAAGGTGGGAAGGAAGGTTTCTAAACTAGGCTGGACTAAGTTGTGAGTGGGGATGGCAGGTTTCAATATCAGAGATTCTGACTAGGTTGGCTTAGTGGTAACTGGAGCATGGGGTGGGCCTGGGTACCATAGATCCTTCAGTGGTTATCTGGCCAACTGGATCCAGGCCCTTAACTGTCCTCAGGATGCGCCCAGGGGCTCATGGCTTCTCTACCAGTAGACCTGGGGTTATCAATCAATAAATCCCAAAACATGACCCTTTAGCCTTCATGGTAGGGTGGGAAGTAGGGAGCTAGCTCATAGATTAGTGAGGGGTCAGATATGGGAGCGTTGAAAAGATGAGGGAGCAGCTTCCCTTTCCTTGCGCAGCTTGGAGTGTTCCTCCATGAGAACTTTATTCCCTGTGTCTATGGGGCCTGGCATGTCCAATGTGTTCACTAAGTAGTCATTTCTCCAGCTAGCAATGTCCTCCCCCAGGCCTACTGGCTCTCTGGGATGGGGAGCTAGGATGGGGTCAGTGACAGATGCAGACAGCTGCTGCTCCCTTTTGAGTTCCTGAGCCTCTGACTGTGATGCATGGCTGGTGCCCTCCTTGCACATACCCCAGGTAACCAGAGTGAGGGGAGCAACAGGTGGGTTGGCCCATCGTGCTACATGCTCCTTCCACTCCCCCCAGACTGGGGAGCAGAGGACAGGAAGGACTGCCAGAGGGAGCTGAGCACAGGTCAGTGAAAGAGAGGAGGAACAGAAATGTCCAAAAAGGAGATTTCAGAGGGATCCAGGGTCCCAGCTGTAGTTCAGAGCCTCAGGCCACCAGCTATGCGAAGTTGAGCCATGCTCTGGCTCTCAGATGCCCTATTCCAGGCTCTTCTGAGGACCAGGGAGGTAAACTGTTTGCCTGTATGAGGCCTGAGGACTTGGGACAGATGTGTAGGCATTCAGGATAAGGGTAGAGGTGGATAAAGAGAGGATAAAGACAGACGAAGGCAGGGGGACCCAGATGGGACTCCTCCTAACCTTGACATGGTCCTTTCAATAGCCGGACCTGGGTTCAGGCTGGCAACTGACAGATCAGAGTGATCTCCATGTAAATATCCATAAACCAGGCAGGCAGCTGGGGCAGGAACTGGGAAGAGGCTGGGAGTAGAGTGCCTTGGTGAACCTTTGGCCCTCTAGACCACTCCTTCCTTCCCCAGCCACTGGGAATAGTCAGGGCTGCAGTGAAATCGGACTTCCAGGGCTGACCCATCTGGAGCTTAAACTGTCCTAGCCCTGGGACTTGGTAGAGCTGGGATGGGGGGAGGAGGAAGAGTCAGAGGATTCAGGTCCCACCCTGGATTTTCCCTGACACTGACCCAGAGACCAAGTGACCAAAGAAAAGCAAAGTATTCATGGGGGAGAGAAGGCAATCTAGGCCAAACCTAGACCCCAACCAGTCTTAGCTAGGAGGCAGTAGAGGCAGAGAGAAGAGGAGAGAAGGGGATGGTGTGAATAAGCCAGCTGGGCAGGAGAGGGGTTTGCAGGCTGAGGGCAGGGCAGGGAATGCAGCCAGACTGAGCCCAGAGACTGTTTTCTGATCTCTAAAATAGGCCCATCGATAGCCAACTCATGGAGGTGAAAAGGATTAAATAAATATAGCATCGGGGAAAGCACCCAACTAGAGTGCCTGGCATGTTCTAGGTTTTCAGAAATGGTAGTTCCCCTTCTCCCTGTAGGGAATAGGTATCTGTGAGGAGGGTGCAGGTAGAGGCCATGGACCTTCTAGGGGACAGACAGGAAGGACAGGCTGGCCAGAAATGACTGTAGACAGGAGAAGGGGCTGCTATCATCACTGGATTGTCCCAGTTAGCCTTGCTCCCAGATTTTTCAGACCACTTTTCCAAGTGCTTGCTCTGGCTAGGCCTGGTAGCTTACCGATGTCCACCTCTTGCCTTGCACTCATTTCCAGAGCCCTGGGATATCAGTTGAGCATTGTGATTACAAGTTCAAGTTGTGCAACTGGATTGCCTAAGTTTGAATCCTGAGGTTTCCACTTCCTAGCTGTGTGTCCTTATATGAGTTACTTCACCTCTCTGTCTCAGAGGGCAAGGCAGGCAGGGAGAAGTCAAGGACTTGGGCCACAGAAATAGAGAGGGTGTGTGTGACAGTGAACATCAGAAAAGTTGTGGGCTAGTCTCCTAAATTCCATGAGGGCAGGATCCAGGCCTGCCACCTGGTGCTCAATGAGTGAAAAGGCAAGAAAAGAATGAGTTTAGCATGTGCTTATGTACATCTGTGCATGAGTGTTTGACAGAGAGAGTATCTGAGCAGCAAAGAAAGATGTGCATGTGGCACACAAAGCATGTATGAATGGATAAGAAGGTGTGCCTGGAAATGAGGGACTCTCTGTGTGAGGCTCTGTAGAAGAAGTAGTTTCCATTTAGTAAGCACCCATGGTAGGCCAAGCATGATGCTAAGTCCTTAATGTGCATTATCTCATTCACCCCCTCACCATAACTCTGAAGGAGGGTATATATCCCAGGTTACAGACAAGTTAACCGAAATACACAGAAATTAAGTGACTTTCCTGAGGTGACACAGCTGATAAGTAGGGAAATCTGTGGCTCTGAAGTTTGTGCTTACCTGCCTCCCATGGGTGTGGGAATTGAGCTTGGAAGGAGCTGGTCTCATCAAGCCGGGGGGAGGCTCGATGCCTGAGACCTTCTGCAGCTGCCTGATGTTCTTCTGCATCCTTGGGCCCAGGAGACCCCCACATACTGATCTGGGTCAGCTTGAGCTTTGTATGTGTCTGCCTGTCCCCAGGATCCCCTGGATGGCAGTGGTGGGTAAGGTTCCTCTCTGGGTCATCAGGGCTGGCCCAGCAAGGCCAGCACAGGGCAAGTTCAGGGAATGCTGGTGTGTATGTGTCAGAGAGAGTGAGAGAGGCGGGGGGACAGAGATAGACAGACAGACAGTCAGAATGGTGAGGCAGTGGTCTGGGAGACCTGCAGGAGGCACCATAACAACTTCCTCTCAGGCTTCCCTGGGAAGTCATTTTTCCCTACCTCAGGGGCCTGAATCACTACATCTGAGGCACTACCAGGGAGTAAAGGGGGGGGAGGCTGGCTATGGTGGGGTATAGATCCAGACTTGCTACCAAGCTCCGGAAGCTGGGGTGGGCAGGTTGGGCGGAATGGCTGTGCTGTGACCGGGGGCGATCCAGGCATGGAACAAGCCTGGACAAAAGGAGCCCTCTCATCCTTTCCTCTGCTGCCCTCTCCACCCAGGATTAGGTGTTCATACACTCAGGGATTGTGACTGTCGGCCCAGGTCTGCTGAGTCTGGCAACCTAACCTCATCTCCGCTATCCATCCATCACCGAGCCTTGGGCTCCCCTCCCAAGGGGAGGAAGCTTCTGGGGTTGGTGGCAATGGCCTCAGCTAAAAAGCATGTGAGAGGTGTCTGGGAACACAGAAGGACTTTCCCGGGCCTAGTAACCTCTCAGAGGACTTTGAGTGAAGCCTCAAGGGCTGGCCATGCTGAAGCTTGCTGCTTTCCAGGCACCAACCAGTTTTTACCCAGAAATGAACCATGGAAGAAAGTAAGCAAGGATGGCTGGAAATGTGGCAAGCCAATATAGTATAAGGGAATGGGCATAGGCTTTGGAGCCTGATAAACTTGGGGTCAAATTCTGCTTCCATCACTGATCAGCTTGGTGACCCCAGAAGATGCACTTCTCCCAGAGCCTTAGTTTCCCCCTGGTGTACAATGGCAATCATGAAATTCATCTCAAAACATTGTAACAGAAAAAGTACCTAATATGGTTTTTGGCACTTTGTGGTACTCAGTAAATGGCAGGCTCCTTTCCATATTGAGATTTTGACATCCTAGCATGCATTTTTGGGGATCCTAGTCTTCCATCCAGATGGCAAGGATGCCCTTGCCCCTTGTTCTTCTCATTTCTCCTTGCTTAGTCGTCAATATGGGATACAGACGAAAGCTGAGAGACCCCATTCTATTTACCCCTGGTCCCTATCTAGCTAATACATTTCAGCCTCAAGGCACTGTCACTGAAGGTGAAGGAATGTCCAACTTCTCCCTATATATCCCCCAAAGAGAGGTCCACTCTACAGCCACCGAGGTCATCAGAAGAGCCAGTGAGAAATTCAGTAGCTCAGCCTCTTCCTTATGTGAAATAATGGACATGAAACGGTGTCAATCGCGGAGCACTTCAGAAATATTGCTGGCGTAATTATCTCCACAAAGCAGCAGCAAGAAGACTATATTCTTGGCCGTTCCAAAGCCAACCCCAAACCCAGATCTTCCCTCTTAGTTATTTCCCTTCCTTCCCACGCTGGGCCACGGCTCTTGGTAAGGGCATGCCTATCCCAGGTCTTGTGTTCAAGCGCGTGTGCCGTGCCAGGCTGGTGTGTGCCACGCTCCATTTCCATCGCGAGGCCCCATCTCGGCCCCCGACGCCACCAGTACTACGAAAGACCAGTAGGGGGAGACATCAGCACGTGAGTACTTCTGATTGGGGGTCCGACCGGGGAGAGCGGGTCGGACCGGGAGGGTCTGAGCTGTGTGGGCTGAAGCCAAGTTATAAACAAGTAAGCGCGGAAGGGCGGGGAGAATGCGCCAGAGCTGGGAAACAAAGACCTAGATGGTGGGGGCCGGGCAGGGCTGGGGTACGGCGTCTTGGGGCCAGGGCGTTCGCTTCTGCTTTTGCTAAAGGCGCCAGCCCTGCGCGGTCCTCTTGACTTTGCCTTCGAGGTGTCTTTCTTTATGGAGACGCCCTCATCCCCATTGGCCTCTCCCGAGGCCTTGCCCGCACCTTCCAAAAGGACGAGACTCTCAATCTGGGTTCCAGGGCTCCTAGAGAGCGTTCCCCAAAGCTGAGATCCTAAAGGCTTGGTCCCCGGCGGGGATGAAGAACTCGCCTTTCCCTCAGGATCCTGTCTCAACCCCTGAGTCTCCACCACCCACCATATCCGCTTTTGTTGTTCAGGACTCCCGGTCCAAGTGCAAGCGGACACTGCATTGCTAGAGTGGCAGGAGGAAAGGCCACCGGAGCCCTACGTGAAATGAACAGGGAGAAGGCAGGCTGTTCTTGCCACATAGGTGGGCAAAGAGCAGGACTTCGGGGCTCGTGTGTGTAAAAACAGAATGGAAACACTTTTCCAGGGTACTTGGGACAGGATCAGGTTACCGAACAGCCGCGCTGGGAAGAGAGCAGGGTGACCGCCCTTGAGGAGTGCCAACTTCCCACGAGCTGAGCGCTCTGAGAACAGGACTAGGCGGCACCCAACCCAAACCGCACGGGCCGCACACCCTGACCGCTGCCATCGAGAGCGCGGCGTCCTTAAGAGCTCCATGAAACCCCGCCCCCTTCCTGTTCTGGGGGCGTGGTGGGGGGGGCAAGGACCCCGTCACGGAGCTTCCTATTGGCTAAGAGAAGCAGGGTTGGCCTTGCGTTCGCCTGAGCAGGGGAGTAGACAGTTCAGCGGCGGCAGAGGGAGTCTATGCGCGTTGGACAGCAGTGGAAGGTGTGAGAGGCTCGCACTGGCCGCAGACCCTCGGGCGCAATCGCCGGGGAACGAGGACTTGGCGACGGGGCTGCCGGGCTTCCCGGCCAAGGCTTCAGAGGCTCAAACCGATGAGACTCGCCCACTCGATAGCAGCGTCCACCCTGCTCTTCTAAGTCCACCGAGTGGGTCTCGCGCTGAAGTAGAAGCTGTCGGGGGCGCGCCCGGAGTCCCAGTGTGGCCCGGAAGAACGGAGCTCGTGCTAGGGCGACCCAGTCGGGATCCCGGGGACCGAGTTTGTATCGCGAAGAGACCCCCGCTTCTTCCCGGGGGTGCCGATCTCGGGACGTTCGAGGCGTCGGGGCGGCCACCGAATCCTCAGCGGGGAGGCCGGGTCGGGGAGAGGGCGCGCAGTCCCGAACGGTCTCGGGGAGCCAAGCGAAATCGGGCGGGAGCACACGGGGGCGCAGAGCCCCCGTCTCGTCCCGTGCAGCGGAGGGGCCAGGGAAGCGAGCCTTCGGAGGCCACAGCCTATGCCCGGGTTGCGGGCGGCTGCCCAGTGAATCTTCCTGGCCCGCTGGGCGGAGAAGAACGACCCCGAAGCCGGAGGGAGGGGAACACTTCAAGGCCGGTGGCCGCGAAGGATGGGCGCCTGAGGGGCTCAGAGCGCAGCGCGGCACGGGAAGGCGAGTCGAGCTTTGCTGAGGAGGTGCCAGGGGATCCCCAAGTGCAGCCTGCCCCCGGGAAGATGGCCCGGCCTGGGCAGCGTTGGCTCAGCAAGTGGCTTGTGGCGATGGTCATATTGGCGCTGTGCCGGCTCGCCACGCCGCTGGCGAAGAACCTGGAACCCGTGTCCTGGAGTTCCCTCAACCCCAAGTGAGTAACTTATCCGCTCCCGTCCTCGGGGGTGGGAGGCACTCCTTCGGGGTGAGGCCGCGGGCCCCCAAGTGCATGTGAGGAGGTGTTCCGAGGAGGAGCGGCGCTTCATTTTGTCTCTTGTTTCTTTGAGTGTGTTTTTCCTGTGGACGGATGGTGCGGCGGGTGGAGTGGGGGTACTTAGTCCGCTTGTGACACACACCCCCCCCCCCCAGCTTCCCGGCCCTCGCTTCCGCACGTCCCGAAATCAAGTCGAGATGGCCGCGTCAGGAGGAGCTGGGGAGTCCCAGCGCTCAAGAGCGCACCCGAGAGCTGGAGGGGAGAGAACGCAGCCCCCTCTGGGGCCCCTGGGAACGTGGCTGTCTTCACCGAGAGCCGCTGGGGAGAGTTTGACCTAGGTTGGGATGGGGGGTGGGGGGCGAGGCCTGAACACAGGTTCCTCATTTGCTTAGCTGTGCAAGGAACAAGAGAGCAGGACCGGCGTTTGGGCGGGTAGCAGCGCCTGTATCCCCACTCGGGCTTCTCCCATTTTCATTTCTCTTTCTTCCCTGGCTTTTCGCTTTTGCCTTCTCTTCTTGCATACACCCCCCCCCCCCTTTCTCCTCTTTGCCGGGGCTGTGGAAGGGGGGCGGACGCCTCTCCCAGTCTCACAAAGGCGGTGGGCAGAGAGGGGCGGAGTGGGAGAGGGATTGTTTGGAGGGGGGGTTGCGACCAGCGCTCGTCGGGGGTCCAATGGAGCCCGGCGGTAGAGCTTCGGGGGCCCTCCCAAGCGGAGAGTGGCGGTTGAGAGGGTGAGGAAGGTGGCCTGGGAACTAGCAATGCCTGCCCATGCGGGTCCCATTGGCTCCCAACCCTGTGTACCCCAGCTTGGAGACCTGTCCTTAGTTTTCCCCGAGGAGTTGGGGGGCAGCTCTATAAAGGAGATCCTTTCTTTTCTTCCTCCTCCTTCCCCTCCACACCCCCCCCCCCACCCCAACACACACACCTTTCAGGGCAGTGGCTCAGTGGTTTCTGGGATGTTGGTGGGGAGGGGCAGGAGCTGTTGTGGTGACCTCTGGACCTTTTTACTCTTTTGGCATCCAGGACTGGGGTTGGAGCCCAGGGTCAAAATCACTCTTCCTCCCTGTCCACTGAAGGTCCCAGCAGTGTGAGCACCCACACTAAACTAGGGTCCTTGGCCCATCCTGTGCTCTCCAATTCCTGTATCCAGAATCTCTTCCTGTCCATTCTTGCAGGACTCCCAGTTAACTTCCCAGGCCCCAGTCTGCCTTGGCCTCTTGGATCCTGGGGACCATGCTTCTTTCAGTCCTGGAGTGGAAGAAGGCAGCTTCTGTAGTCCACTCTTCTTGGGTTAGGGTCCCATTACAGGTCGGTGGGATGGCTTAACCAGGTTCAGGGTTGAGCGCTCCGCCTCGGTACAAGGAGTGGGATTGGCAAGAATTTCCCTCCTACGCAGAGCCTAACTGGGCACAACACACTCCTAGCAGCGGGGGCTCAAACTAGTCTTGGTGCCCTGGGTCGTCCAGCCCTAGGTCAGGGGGAGGTTATGAAGCGCCCAGTTCTCCCTATAAGCATAGAGACTGGAAATACTCTCTTGAGCAAAGAGAGTTGAAATCCGCCTGGAGTAGCCCATCTTAGAGACTCGTGGGAGTGACCTAATTGCTCTCCCGGGTCTCTAACCAGAGATAGCACACAGTTTCACAGCTGGAAAGGAGCCCCGCCTGCAGAATTGGGAGCAGAAGTAGGGGGTGGTCTGGGAGAAACAAGATCTGTCTGAGATCCACCCCCCCTTTGTGTTCTGAACCTTAGGATTCTTAACTGGTTTATAGGTTTTGGGAGGTTGTATCCCCTCTGTTCCCCCCATCCCCTTCGAGCTGGGGACAAGCACCCTGAGGGAGGGGGGCAGACCAGGGTTCAGTAGAAGCTGCATGAATTCTACCCTGTAATGGAGCAGATCCTGGCAATGGTTGAGGGCAGATCTTGGTGCTGCCCCCCGCCCCCAAAAGTTCCATCTCTGCTTAGGGGTCTGGAATGCAGCCAGTCTGTGTTGGCAGGTCAGGGTGGGGGGGTGGGAGTAGGACGACAGGAGGGAGGCACTGCCCATAGCTCCAACTTGAGCTCTGGGGGCCGCCTCTACCACCGCGCCCAACCCTCAGGCCTCCACAGCCTACCAAATAGTCTCTCTTGTTCTCTCTCCCCCTTTGCCTTCTGTTTGAGTTCTCCCTCTCAGGCTGGTGTCCTGTGGGTTCACCTTCTCACACCCTCTGGGAGCCTAGCTCACCTCCCCTCTCCAGCTAGACTCGCTTGCTCTCTCTCTTTCTCACACTCCCTCTCACTCTTAGTCACTCTGTGCCTCTTTTTCTCAAGTCCTTTTGTTTCTTGCACATGCCCGTGCTTTCCCTCCTCGCAGGCTCATTTTCTCTCTTCCCTCCCCTCATTCTCCCGGCCTTTGGTCTTTATCCTCAGCCCTGTCAGGAGCTGGTAACTCCCCTCCACCCCCACTCCCAAAATCTCCCAGTGCCTATAAACCCTGCTTAATTGCTTCCTCCTTAGGAAAAAAAAATCAAAATAAAAAAGTGGTGGAGCTGGGGGTATGCTTTCAGGTTCCAGGGTATGCACAGCCCTGATCCTCACTGGGAGAGGGAAACTGGCAGGGCAAGCTTGACTGCCAAAGGGGTTCTGGGGCCTTCCGGGGTGGTAGTCCCTGGATGACAAGAGCTCCTGCCTCCTTGGCCCCCTCCTGTCAGATTTGCCATATGTGCACAGGCTGGGGAGGTGGGCTTGGTCCTGTTAGAGGCTGGTAGGATCTAGGGTGTGTGTGTGTACCTGGAGGGGGGGTTGTTGTTAACGAAGTAGTCCCTGGTGGCCCCCTCCCCCAGCTTCTTCCCCCAAGGAGCTTGGGCAGGCGGCTGGGCTCACACTTGAGCCCTCAGCCAAGTCCAGCTGCTGTGGTTCAGTCTCTCAGTCCCGTTATGACCCCTTCCTGCCCCTCCCACTCCAGTCACCCCTCCATCTCCAGAGAGTGGGAATGTGCCTGAGATCATATTACACCTTCCTTACAGTGGGTGGGGGTGGGAGGTTCAGCTTGAAGTCCGGGACCCTTGACTCCAGCATGGGTGGGGGCAGCTGCAGACCCTTACCCATGCTTGCCTGCTACAAGCCAAAGGATTGGCCCCAGCCCCCCTCACAGCTGTTCCAGCTCACAGTCCTGGGGAGGCCAGCTCAGGGGCCCCTTTCCGGGGCCAGCTGGGGACCTGACCTCGTCTACTCTGTGGCTGATTGGTCACAGGTGGGGGCCTGAGAATGATGGGAACACAGCAGCTCCAAAAGTTCCCTGTTACCCTCCCTCCCTCCCTACCCTGGGCAGCCAGGCAAAGGCCAGAAGGGCCTGTGAAGCTGGGGTGGGGTCTGAATAGAAAGGTGCATTTGTCCTAGTCAGTGTTCTCTGTTGCCTTGTGAGCTCAGGTGGATAGGGATGGGTGGTACCTGAATACTTTGTCTCACAGCTTTGTGGGGATGGACTATGGGGAGGATAGCCAGCCAAGAGGCCACTGGTTGCCATGGGAATAGTAGGTTTGAGGGAGGGTCCACCCTGTGATTATTAGGAGAGTGAAGGGGTGTGTGGGGGGAGGGAGAGGCTCTCCAGCCACATTCTAGCTTCCTTGCCTTGTGGACCATAGCAACCCCTCCTGCGTGGGTTTTCATGGTGGTCTTTTTGGGTGAGAGTGCTAGCTAGCAGCTAAGACATAACCTTCTGCTTCTTCTAAATGGTACTGTGTTTAGTGAAATAACTGGCAGGCAGCACCTTGCTATTTGAAAAGCATTCTCATAGATGATCTTCAGTGGATGCTCCCAACAGCTCTGTGAAGTAGGTATCACCCCATTTCCCAGATGAAACACTTCCATTAAGAAGACCTAGGTCCAGAAAAGAGAAGCAACTCAAGTTGTAGGGTCAGTCAAGTTGTAGGAGGCAGAGCTATTCTATGTGCCTCTCTTTCTAGGCTTTCTGGCTGTCTTGGGACCCAGGAAAGGTGGGAATTAAAGACGGGGTTTGGGAAGAGGCACGGGCTACCTTCCCCTAGGTTCCCCTCTCTCCTCACAGGTGTATGTGCATCTGTCCTTATGACTCAGGCCCTGTCTGTGTGGGGTGAGTGGTGCCCCTGGTTCCCTCATTTGGCTTGGATAGACTGCCTCCAGGACAGCCTGCTCCATTGGCATAAGCTAGAAGCAGCCAACTCACTGCCTGGCTCTCTTGTTCCTGAGCTCTGAGTAGGGCATTTGTTCCTCTCTGGGTCAGAAAGTTCACTTCCTCTTGGGGACCCCACAATCTCTTCATCTCAGGGACCCCACAGCAAGCAGCCAACAGAGTAGGGGCAGTGTTAGGCCCCTGATCAACTTGAGCTTTAGCCAGGCAGGGCAGTAGGGAGGACATAGTTCAGTGGGAGTGTGGAAGGTAACTTCCTCTGGGAATCTCCTGGCTTCCCTGCCTCTGACAGAGCTATGCATTTGCCAGGACCCAGCTGCTGTTCCTGCCCACCCACGCTTGGGCGGGCACTGCTGGGACACGCCAGGCCTGCTCCTGCTGCCTCGGGGACTGGGTGGGTCTAGGGGTGTGAAGAGGAACCTTTAATTTGGGGGCTCCCCACCCTAGTTGGGGTGAGAGCAGACTTGAGCTCTGGCTAGGGGTCTATCCTCCTTTGGTCTTCCCACTCTTGGGGGTGCAGGCGCCATGGTGATGGGGGTCACCAAATTAAGGATGTGGCTAGAGTTTTCTACCAAACTTGTACTTTTTTGGCCTGGAACTGGGTTCCCCCTTTGGCCACTCTCTGACCACAAGTTCCCAGAGCCCAGGGGAAGGGTGGGAGGTAAGAATAGACCTGGCTGAACATGAGCAGCTTTCTGGCATGCCCAGTAGAGTTGCAAGTTCTTCCCCATATAGGTTGTATTCAAGAGGGGCTTATCTGGACAAAAGAAGCCAAAGGGGCTGTCAATTGACCCCTTACCCTTCAGATTTCTCATATCCCAGGATTCCTTTCAGCAGTCATGGCCATACTTTAAGTTCAGTAGAAAGACTGGGGAAGACTATTGAGCTAGGGTGGAGAGGAAGAGGTCGGTCACAAAACAGGAGCTAACCCCTTCAAGTGCTTTAACTCCTTAGGGTGGCTTCTGGGGTCCCAGGGCTATGGGATGGCTAGGGCAGGAAGGCCTCAGGGGTTACCATGGTGACCTTCAGGTTTCCTACTAGGTACTGCCATTCCCCTTATTTTCCAGAAATGGGCTTTATCTGGGAGTAGCCCCAGGCAGGAAAGCTTGGCTTGATAATGGGGGGGAGGGGTAGTTTTAGAAATGTGGGGGATAAACAGTTTAACTTGGGGACAATCTCTACCTCCTCATTTCCTGTACTGGAGGGTAAAAGCCAAGACCTGTAAATTTCGCCTTGTTACTAGTGTTGTACCTGGCCTCAGGCTCTGTTTTCACCACCCCTCTTGGCCTTGTGCTGCTTTCTTCCGCTTCTTGTGGGCGAAACTGCAAGTGGTAAGAGTCTCCTAGTTTCACCAGTGGTGGGGAAAAATGCTGAGAAGGCACCATTATGGGAGATCAGGATCTGGGAAGGTGGATGTCATCAGGGTCTTCCCCCTTCTGCTTGGCTGATACACTTCTAGGGGAAGGTGAGTTTCTCTTCTGCCAGCTGCTATGCAAATGAACTGATGAATATTTATGAAGTCACTGTTCAGTGAGGTTGAAGAGAGTCTGAGGGGTGTTGAGGAGAATAGTCCTGTCTTCTCCCCTCCCCCATCCACTATATAGACATGTTTCCTCTATGCCTCTGGGTTAAAGGTAGGACCGGGTTCGCTGAAATCTCTGTGTTCCAATGCCAGAACTCTGGGGCATGAGTGATGACGGGAGACTGAGACCAGAGTAGGTGGAATTCCCTGGCCATAAGCCATGTGGGGCCAAGTGGTTAAAAAGATAAGCTGTCCTGTACCCCTTCCCGTTCCCTCCCCATACCTGCTGTCACCTCCAGGTGGGGCTTTGTGGAGGTGCAGTGTTTCAAGGATTCAGCCAATGTTTTAGGTCCTCTTCGACCCCTTGGGTTGACTTTGAGCACTTCTCTTCAAGGGGAACATTCATCCCTTCCCATAAAAGCCTGGGGCTCTGTTGAATCCCGAAGGTTTTCCTTCTGACTCAAAGAGGCCAGAAGTTGTCTAATCCTGCTGTCTGGAGAGAACCCATGTGAGGATTGGAAAGTGAAAAATGCCATGGGAGTTGGAGAGGCTTTCATGAACCATCTTGACTTTGCATGGTACAGGCGGTGGGGGTACTCCCTCTCAAATGTTCACATGAGCCCCCATTCCTTTCTGCCTCCCCCCCCAGAAGTGAGGTAAAGCTAAGTACCCAGGAGCAGGGTTCCCATTTTGGCAAAGACCCTCCCACACATCAAGATGGTCCTGGGCAGGTGTCTTGGTAGTGCCTTGCTTGACATGGAGGGAGGGCTGCTTTTCTTCAATCTCCTTCATACTTGGTCTAGTTTCCCACCTGGGTATCATTCCCCTCCCTTGGATGAGGACACTGAGGTTTGGCAATGTGAAGGCACTTGCCCATTGTCCCTAGGAGACTCTTATCACTTGCAGTCCCCACCATTGTAGTGGGCCCTTGGGAACTGGAATCTCTATTCCCAGATGATTGCACTGTCTTCCTAACCGGGGCTCTTCATCAGGAGAGCCTTGCCTGGCACAGTCAGCTTCATCCTCTTTCAGCCCTTCATTTTCCTCCCTCCAATGGGCATTTGAAGTATTTCGAGCAGGTCTCCTATTCCTCTCTACCTACTCCCAGTCACACTGTAACAGTCACTGGCAGGATGATATGTCCAGACACTTCTGGGTACTCTTCCTGTGTGTTGGCTTCTTATTCCTCATTCAGAACCCACGTTTGTCCAGCCCTTTCTGTGGAATCCAATCTGACCATCTAGGTTGGATGAGCTGGCCCCTTCTTCTCAATGCCACCAGCTTTGATGTTGGAACCACCATCCTAGTGCACAAACTACAGATAGCCTTGTGCTGTCTGCTGATAGTGTGGGGACCATTTACTTTTCTTACCCAAACCAGATGGTAAATTCCTTGAGGGTGGGGCCCTATCTTCTCTTCCTGTTTCACCTGGGAGAAACAATGCCGGGCTCCTAGGTAGGCAGGGTTAGTATCTGGCCTCCTGGCTTGTGGCAGACTGTTTCTAGGACAGAGTCGAACCTGTTGAGTGCCTACTGTGTGCTAGGTGCTCTTCATGTACTATCTCATCTACCCTCCACAACCCTGGGAGGCAGGGTCTCTTACCATCCCCAGCTTAGACTGAGGAAACTGAAGCTCAGAGAAGACAGACAACTCACTCTAGGTCACAGAGCTGGGAAGGGTCAAGTGTGTCTGATTCCAAAGACTTGAGTTCTTTCTCCTATATGGCACTATCTTGCTCTTGTCTGCCACCTGCCCAGGCTCAGAAATGGCCAACAGAGTACCACCTTTCTTAACTATATGCTCAGGCAAAGATAGGCTCACCTGACTCAGTGGCCCTGGGCACCTGCCCTCCCCCTGCTCTTCCCCAGTGTCTGGCCTTCTGGATTAGAACCTGAACCTGGCCCAGAAGGCATTGGTCCATCTCCTCTCTGGATTTGGGGTAGGAGTCATATGGTGGTTGGGAGGGGTAGGAATACAGATGAGTGTGGTTCCTGAGTCCAATCTTATATATTTCTCTGTGGTCACTGATTGAGCCCCTTCTCCCCTCCCTCTATTCTTCTTAGAAGAGAGACTGGTTATGTTGGAATTCAGGCTTTTACATTGTAGGGGTGGGGTGGGTCACCAGTGGGACACTGATCAGTGGGAAGAGAGAGGGAGAGCCATGGGGAGTTGAACCTGGCCAGAGATTGTACTGTCATCCTTCACCTTTAGACAAGGCCTCTTCCTGTTTCCCCCATCGTGCCCAGGATTACCAGGGATAGGGGAGAAGGTCCAGGTCCCAGGCAGGTTGAGTGCCCCCAGCCTTGGCTGAGAGCTGCAGGAGTAGTGGCTAAGGCATGTGTGGGCTCGCTCTGTGTGTGCCTACGCGTGTGCATGTGTGCATGTGTGCACGCATATGTAGGGAAGGTGGGAGCAGCAGCCATGAAGGAATGTGAGTGCATTGGGGGAGGGGGAGGAAACACTGCCTCTTCTAGGCAGCTCAGGCCTGACACCTTGGTACCCAGCCCACTGGCCACGTCAACCCCCTGCGGAAATGCTACATTAGGACAAGGCACTCCCCCAGCCAGGCAGTGCCCCACCCTGCCAAGCAGTCCAATCCTGGCAGCCTTGCCCATGGGCCACCCCTTCCACACCCTACCAGCAGTGTGGTTCTCTCTCCTCATGCTCCAGCCTGAGGCTGGAGAAAGGGCAGAATGTCCGCTGTTGCCATTTCTACAGTAGACCCAGACTAGCCCTCATTGTCTGTTCCTCTGTTCTGGAATAACCTGGGTCCCCCCTCTTGGGCTGACCCTTATCTCCTTGGCAGGTTCCTGAGTGGGAAGGGCCTGGTGATCTATCCGAAGATTGGAGACAAACTGGACATCATCTGCCCCCGAGCAGAAGCAGGTCGGCCATATGAGTACTACAAGCTGTACCTGGTGCGGCCCGAGCAGGCCGCTGCCTGCAGCACTGTGCTTGACCCCAATGTGCTGGTGACCTGCAACAGGCCAGAGCAGGAAATCCGCTTTACCATCAAGTTCCAGGAGTTCAGCCCCAACTACATGGGCCTGGAATTCAAGAAGCACCATGACTACTATATTACCTGTGAGTGCCTGCCCATTCTGACTCTGACTCTTTGTCATCCTGGAGCAGTGGGAACTTCCAAGTAGCAGAATGATTCTGCACACAATGAAGGGACTGCCTGATCTGATCCATTTTGAAGACTGGCATCCTTTACTTAGATTCTAGCTCTGATATTCACCAAGGGGCCTGCTGCCTTGGTCCTCTCAGGCTTGGGTAGGAGAGGATTCCAATTCTTGTTGCTTTCTCTCATTTTCGTTGCCCACCTTCAAGCTAATCTTGGTAATGACAGAGTTGCAGAGTCCTTTGAGATCAGCCTGTCATTTAACCTTTTTCCTCCCCAGAAACAGAAGTCCCAAGGGGTAAAGAGGCTTCTTGGCCTAGATCACACTGGGATTGTTAGTGATAGAGGTGGGACTCCAACTCAGTTCTCCTGATCCCTACTCCAAGATTCCTTCTTGTCTCCATAGAAGCCTCTCTTATAATGCCACTTCTAATTGCTTTGCCTTTAAGCCACAGTGCCCACTGAGAGACATACCTTGCTCTTGCCACTGATAGAGAGGGGCCAAGGCCTGGTCATGATCAAGAAGCAGTGCCCTTGGGGAGGGGCTAGTTCTTAACCCAGACTGGGCTGGGCTCCTCAGTTCCTAGTGGGAAGGAGGGAAGTAGAAATGTTTGCAGGGAGCTGGGAACTGTTTGCCACTCCTCATCCCAGTTCCATTCCTATTGGCTGAGGCACACTCCATTTTCTGGGTAATGACTTCTCTGACCTCTTCCCACAGCTACATCCAATGGGAGCCTGGAAGGGCTGGAGAACCGGGAAGGAGGTGTGTGCCATACACGCACCATGAAGATTGTCATGAAGGTTGGTCAAGGTGAGTGCCCAGTCTGAATCCTTTTCCCTGCCTCTACTAGTTAGGCCTTTGGAACTGATAGTTGTTCCTGGTGGGTGTGGGAGAGGGGGCAATAGCGTTAGAGAGTCAGAGGTCCAGTATACAGGCCATTCTTGGGCTCCCCTAGATGGAGGGCACCTAGGCTGGGGAGGTCACTCCCTCTCACTTGTCCTCTCCCCACCCCCAGATCCCAATGCTGTGACACCTGAGCAGCTGACTACTAGTCGGCCCAGCAAGCAGGCAGACAACACCGTCAAGATGGCCACACAGGCTCCTCGTGGCCGGGGTTCCCAGGGTGACTCTGACGGCAAGCATGGTGAGTGTGTTAGTGTTTCACCATGGGCAGAAGCCACGACTTGGCCTCCCTCTGAAGAAAGGCAGGCCAGGGGCTCAGCCCAAGATCCGGCTGAGTATCCCCGGGACCCCTGGCTGACCCTTCCTCTCCCCATCTCCCCTTCCTCAGAGACGGTAAACCAGGAAGAGAAGAGTGGCCCGGGGCCAAGCGGGGGTGGCAGCGGGGACCCTGACAACTTCTTCAACTCCAAGGTGGCATTGTTTGCGGCAGTGGGTGCTGGCTGCGTCATCTTCCTGCTGATCATCATTTTCCTGACAGTTCTGCTCCTAAAGCTGCGTAAGCGGCACCGTAAGCACACACAGCAAAGGGCGGCTGCCCTCTCGCTCAGTACACTGGCCAGTCCCAAGGCAGGCAGTGGCACAGCAGGCACTGAGCCCAGCGACATCATCATCCCCTTACGGACTACAGAGAACAACTACTGCCCCCACTATGAGAAGGTGAGTGGGGACTACGGGCACCCCGTCTACATCGTCCAGGAGATGCCACCCCAAAGCCCGGCGAACATCTACTACAAGGTCTGAGTGCCCAGCGCGGCCTCAGGCCCCAAGGGACAGTAGGCCTGGACCGCACCTCTCCCTTCTCCCCACGCGCCCCTTCCCTTGCCAGCTGTGCCCACCTTTGTATTTAGTTTTGTAGTTTCTTGGCTTTTATAATCCCCCTTTTGCCCTGCCCCCTGGGCTTCGGAGGGGGGTGCTTGTGCCCCCAAGCCCCATGCTCTTGTGCCTTCCCCCTCTGGCCAGGCCTCTGGGCTTTGTGGGGGTTTCCCTTCTTGGTGGGCAGGGTTGGACGCTGATGGACAGCAGACAGGGCTCCTGGCCTTGCCCCCTCCCTCACCCCTTTCTCCCCATCCTAGGACTACTTGTCCGCTATCATCACTGTTTTTTAATGCTTTTGTGTTCATTTTTTCAGCTGTCAACTCAATTTCATCTTTTTTTTTTTTTGGAAGAAAAAGGGAAAAATGGAAAAGGCAGCCCCTCCCCCAGGCTTTCTGAGCCCAGCCCAGCCCAGTATAAGAGGGCCTGGGGCTGGGGCAGGCTGGGGCCAGGTGGGAAGCATAGAATGGCATTTCTTTTATAGACTCTTTGGCATTTCTTGGGGGTGGGGGTGGGGAGAGGGCCTGGACTGTTCCTGCCCATGAGGGAAGAGGAGAGTTCCATTGTCCAGGCATCCACCCACCACTTCTGTCCCCCTTCTACCAAGCTGATCCTGGCAGTGGGGTAGTGGCTATCACCCTTCCACCAAAAAAAAAAAAAGCCCTTCCTCGTGGGATTCTTGGGCATCTCCTGCCTCCCTCACTCTCACGGTAATTAACGTCTTAATTGGCTGTTGCCTGGGGAACCGGAGAGCTGCTGCAGGCAGATGACCTCATGGGGGGTGGAGGGAGGTGAGGTGCCCAGGTGGCTATTTGCCCTGCAGAGCTGGGAGTTCCGCACACCCCCCACCCTGTTCTGTCCTCACCTTGAGACTGGTGGGGAAACAGAAGCCCAGGGAGGAGACCTAACATCAGGTGGCATGCTCCTTTTCTGGATTCTAGCGCAAGTGGGTGTCCCTCACCCCTCTCCCATCTAGCTACCACTGCCCCCCCACACACACACACTTCTTAAGCTGGGGCCTCAAAAGAGGAAGCAACTACCCAGGGCTGGGCCAGCCTGCCGTGCACTTTGACCTTGGCTTCTTGCCAACAGGGCTGCTAACAGACTGTCATTTGAGTGCACCTTGTAGGCACTCCCAGAGCGGCCATAGAAGGAGCTGGGTCTTACACCATCCACTTCCACACTGCCTCCTGGCCAGCTGCCCACCCCAGTGTCAGGTGGGAGAGGGAGCAGGACAGCCAGCCCCTTCCAGGTGGCAGTTGGAAGGGTTTTTTTTGTTTGTTTGTTTCTGTTGCCATTTGTGTAAATACTAGTCTTTTGGGGAAAAAAAATAATGTAAAGATGTTTTGTATAAACTCTGAATTATTTTCTTGTTGCTTTTTTCTTAGAAAAAAAATGAGAACTAAAAAAAAAATTTAACCACCTGGAGAAATGGGTGTAAAATGGTGTCGTGATATTGGGGAATGGAATGTGTGTGTATGTGTGTGTGCATGCGTGTGTGTGTGTGTGTATGTGAGAGAGAGATTGTGAGAGAGAGAGAGAAAATCACTTCCTATGCTCAAACCACTGGTGATCTGGGCAAGTCTGAGAAGTGGGTAACTGTTCTAGTGGGGTGAGATGTTTCAAGTACCCTCTGTCCTTGCTTCTGCCCCCCTACCAAGTTTCTCTACCCTCTTGCCCTACTGTTAAGGTGTCTGGGACTATTTCCCTCTGTCAACCCTGTCACTTTTGTGGTAGGTAGGTGTTGTGCCCTGTAGATCATGGGGCTCTGCAGTCTGGCACCAGGTTCTGCTAGAGTTTTGATGGGGGTGGGGGTGTTCCCATGGGGATCTGGGTGTGTCTTCAGGTACTGCCACCACCTGGCTGGAGCTGGAGCTGGGACCTGCTGGCAGGCCTGGCCCTGCCCTGCTTCAGGACGCCTGAAGGTGAATTAAAATAATTTCCCAAGAGCTGGGCCTCAGCTGTGGTCCTTTGGACACTGGGGTCATTTCAGGCTGCCCTGTTGCCCTCTCAGCTAGAGGACTCTTCCCATCTCCTGTCTTCTGGGAGGGGGGCACATCAAAATCCATCACTATGGCATACTTGGGGGACATCTGGTTGGCAATTGACACCCTGAAGCTAGAACAGCCCTAGGTACTCAGTCTCCCTCCCACAGTCTGATGAGTAACTTGCTAGGTTCAGAGAGTGTGGTGAGGGCCCTGAGGAGGGTTTGGCCTCAATATCACAAGCAGAGATTCAGATTGGCAGGGCCTGGGGCTTTACTGCTGCAGCCTGGAGCAGCCTGCGTGTCTCGTATCTCAGGGACTCCGTGTGGAGATGGAGAAGATAGTTGTCAGAGGAGGAAGATGAGTGAGATCCTAGCAGCTAAAAATGGTTAAGAAGGGAATAGAGGAGAGGAGGAGGAGGAAGGAAGGGGAGAGGAGTTAGTAACCCAGAGCAGGAAGCCTGGGTGAAGGAGCTTTAAGAAGCAGCCATGGCTGTGGGGGAAGTGGGAAGGCATGGAGAAGGAAGGGGGGCTGAGGGAGAGCCATGGGACCTGTGGGGTAGAGGGGAGGGAGGCTGGGCTAGAGCAGGGCAGGGCCAGGGCCAGGGTGCTCCTGGAGCCAGCTGGGGCAGAGGCTGTTTATTTGGTTTCTCATTAACCAAAGGAAGTGCTGGAATCAGATGGGGCCTCTGCTGCTTGACTGCCTGCCCAGAGTGAGGCCCTGCCTGGGCCTGGGGTCTCTAACTAGGACTGGTTTTATCCAGACTGGGGTCTCTAACTGAGGCAGAGCCTGGCCAGGGTTGTGCCAGCCCTTCCTACACTTCTCCAAATGAGTATTCTGTGGTGTTCCCACCCACACAGCCCTCACCCTGCCTGCAGCCTTCACTCTCCTGGTAGGGGACTGGGCTGCTGGGGTTCCCCTGGAAGTAGCTGTGGGAGCATCAAGTAAAATCTGAGGGAAAGGGGAAAGTAAAGTATGGGGCAGTCTCCGCTGTAGACCAGAAGGCTTGTGCCCAGCTATTACCACTTGCCCTGGCATGGGCACCCTGGCAGGGGCTTCCCTGAACTCAATACCTCCTTGTGACATATTGCCCTTCATCTGGAAAGAGCCTGCCACTTGTTTTTCAAATGCTTTACACACATTAGCTCACTGAGTGTTATAAACTGACTCATAAGGGTGGTCAGTGGGGAATTAGTTGTTCCATATTAGAGATGAGGAAACTGAGGGAGCTGGGACCAAGCCCAGGCCTGTGTTATGCTGAGAGCACGCAGGACAATGTTCCTTGAGAGAGGCTTGACTCCCCTTCTCCCCCTCCCCTATCCCTTACCTCTGTCTAGTGAGACTGAGCAAGCAGGCTTCCCTGACATTCTGGACCAGGAACCCTCCTCCCAATTCTCTTCCCATCCTTTCCGATCAGGGAGGGAATAAACTTAGCTAGCTGGAGGCAGGAGGTGGGAGCCTCTAGTGGTAAGGCCCCAGTTCAACCCCACCCTCCACTCTCCTTCCTGTCCCAGCTGGGCCCAAGCTCCTGGTGAGTCAGGAATAGAGGATGGCTTCCCAGGTGAGGGTGGGGCTGCCTAGAATTCAGCCCAAGCTGAGCCCAGTTCTTCAATGAAGCCAAGCTGAGGCCTCAGTTTCCCTGAATGGGCAGGCCTCAGGGAGCTGGAAGGGTAAAGGAGGGCTCTTGTGACCGTATTGCACTGATCACTTTCAAGCACCCAGAGGATCTCCCTGAGGCAACAGGAATGTGGATGGCCCGGCACTTGCTGGAAAGGGGCATGAGGGTGGGCTACAGAAGCCAAGGAGAGCCCCAGGTTTGACCAGAGGGCCATTCTATGTTGGGCCCTGCTGAGCAGATGGCCCTCTGGCCACCTGGGATCAATCATTCTTGGAAATCCAGCCCACCCACCTGCCCTCCTGCCCTACCCCAGCACATCACCATCCCACTGACACCCCAGCTGAGTCAGCCCCAGTCTGCCTGGGGACCCTCCTCACCCATCTGCTCCTGGCCTCCTGCACAGCTGGCCATCAGATCTGGGGGGCTGGAACCCCAGCTGGTGCTTGTTAGGTTGGCTCCCCCTTTGAGAGGCTGCTGAGTGGGAGCCCAACCCCCACCCAGGACAGGGGTCACAGAACCCAAACTGAAAGCAATTTAAGGGCATGGGGGAAACAGTAATTAGAGGTTCTCTTTCCAATGGTTAATTATCCAGCTGGCAAAGAGAAACAAAAGAGGGAAAGCTAGGGGTGGGGAGAATAAAGAATGTGTGAAGGGATATGGGCCAGCAAAAGGAGTTTTCCACTTTAGTACAGGGGAAAGAATCCTGGGCAGAGAGGCTGAAGACCTGAGGGCCTGCCCCAGCTGTGCCGTGGTTCCCCTTTTAATGGGGGCCAAGTAGGTCTCTGCCTTGTTGGGCCTCAATTTTCCTGTCTGGGTAAAGAGGAAGTAGGACTAGATTTATTCATTTATTCCAAAAGTACTTGCTGAGCACCTACTGGGCTCTGGGGTACAGTGACAAACAGGAGAAACAAGATCTCTGCTCCCAGGGAGCTCACATTTTAGAAGGGTCTTTCTGTGGCCAGATGAACTTTTAACTGTGCTAGTGTGGTGACTGGGTCATGGAGATGTGAGAGACAGGATGGAAGATACACAGATTAAAAGCTTGTATACTGAAGTCATTCATTCATTCATTCATTTGTTTGCCCATTTTTCTTTTTAACAAATGTTGAATGCCAGGCATATAATAAGCCCATAAATGGTGGCCTGTGAGGTACAAATTTGGGCTCTGCAGCTGGGCTTCCAAGGGACTATTCCTGCTTTGGGAGTGGGTCCGAGCCCTGATGAGTCTCATTATCGCCAGCCCAAGCTAGCTGGCCCTTTGCAAAGTTCCTAAACTTCCTCAGAAGAACTTGCCCTGGGACTCTAATCCCAGCCTGCCTCCCAGAGCCACATCTCAGGCACCTAGGCCAGTGGCTAGTTGAAGCCTGTAGGCAGAAGCTTATCCAGACTAAAAGACTAAAAGAAATATTCTCCACCCTTCCCTATCCCTGTGAACCCATGGGCTAGTCTTTCCCTGGCTCTCCAGAGGCAGCAGGTAAGGCACCGGCTTCTGGGACAAGAGCTCCCTCCTTTCTCAGGCCAGGCCCCTGGGAGCTCCAGGGGCTCCTCTGGTTCCAGGGTACCAGGAGGAGTCAAGTGAAATCATGGATTCCACCCTTGCACAGGAAATGCCTCACTGGTTGTATTATACTGGGCAAGAACACCCTTGCCACCCATACTCTAAGGGGAATTGGCTGGTGGCTTCATCGGCTGGCTTCCTACCTGTTTAGGTAGAACCTGGGAAGTCAGAGGCCCTGGAATGATAGAGCTAGGACTTTTCCTGAGAGCTCCTTTGTAGACCAAATCCTTCATGGGGAAGTTGAGGCCCAGAGACTGGAAGGGAATTACCAAAGAGTACCCAGGGAGTGCTGGCCAAGCTAGGCCTAGAACCCAGTTTTCTTGCCTCACAGGCCAGAGCTTTTTGCCTTTTTTGTACACTTTGTTCTCCGAGAATCCCCAGGAGTGTGTGTGTGAGCGAACCAAATAAACCTATATATACACAGTATTTAGACTGACAAACTGCGTAGGTTTACACATGGAAATTACTAAAACAACACACTATAATCCTGAGGAAAACGTGGTCCTGGGAGGTTTAGGCCTGACGCTGAGCAGCTCTGGAAAATGCACTAACAGCTCGCTCCCCTCCCAGGATGGGATTGGGGCCACTCTCCTGTGGCACCTCATGTAGCTCTGTAGTCCCTCAGTGGCATCGCAGCTTGGCAGCTTCTGTAGGAGCTAGGCCTGCTAGTTCATGGCCCCGACCCAGAACTGGGCATCTCAAGGCTGAGTGGAGCCTTAAAGGTCATGTGGTTTCACCCTCCCCTCTGAGCTGAATGTGGCTATCCAGCCTCCCTGTGCACACCTCCGGGGCTTTCCTCCCTCCTTCCCTGACCAACAGGCCACCTGAGCCTTTCTGGCTAACCTGACAGTTAACTGTCCTTGCCCTGTCTTCAGCTCCCACACACACCCCCCCACATCCCCCTCCCCCCCCCTTGCACACACTAATAGCCATGGCAGCAACATGCTTTCACATGCAAATTGGTATGGAATTCTCAGCCCTTGCTGGTGCCCCAGCCCCCAAGGCTTCCCCCTGGGCAGATTCAGAGAAGAGAATGGAATCTTTCAAGCTGTTAGGGCTTTTAGAGACCTTCTAGTCCAGCCCCTTGTTGAATGGATGGGAAAACTGAGGCCCAGAGAAGGAAAGAAGGAACTGCCCCCGCAGTTACGCAGAGAGTTCACTGGGACTGGATTGCACCCAGGTCTGACTTCCAGCCCACTGCCTCCTCAAACCATCACACAGCTCCCTAACACCCACTTACCCCCCCCCCCCCACACACACACACACACTGCTCTTCACCGGTTGTTTACTATGGACTCTGGGGTCCCTCCCTCTGGCACAGACACCCTTCGGTGAGGCCTGGGACTGTGAAATCCAGAGAAGAAAAGTCTAGAGGTGTCCAGGATTCAGGGGCATTGCTCAGGGAAGGGAGCCATTTTCTTCTTTGAAACAGGCAACAGGCAGGATTTGCTCATTTTTTCTCTGCCCCCACATTCCCTGTATCCCCTGATCCTGGTCAGTCTGCTCTTGCCAGCCCAGCCTGCCTGCCATGCTGTGCCAAACCTTCTCCTGGGCCCTAGCCTCACCAGACCTTGCTAGCTCCATGCTTCATCACTCCATTGGGGTTGCCACCCACAGAGCTTGGGCTTTGGGAGGCACGGGAACCCAGTCCCAGCTGGAGTATGGAAAATCTACCTTCCTTTCCATTCAGCTGAACAGGATTGGAATTTTCTGAAATGAACTTTACAAGGACACAAAAAGAAAAGAAAATAAACACAAAAGGAGAAAAAGAGATGAGTTTACAGAGCACAGGTGTCTACTCCCAGCTCAGCGGAGGTCTTGCCACAGATGGGTGGGAACTCAAAACTTCAGTTATCCATGAATCTGCCTTCATTTCTACCCCCACAACAGTGCTTGGCTCTGCCAATTTTTGACCATCCCTATGGTCGTCACTCTGGTTCAAGATGCCTTCATCTCTCCCCTGTGGCAGTAGTCTCCTAACTCATCTCTCTGCTTCCATGCCTCTTTCCTCCCCACTCCACCTCTGCCTTGCAAAATGGCAACCAGAGGAATCTTTGTAAAGCTCAATTCTGATCTTGTCAATCCCCTGTTTCAATTGGTTAATAGTTCCTCAATTCCTCAGCACAGCTTTCAAGGTTCTGGGTGACCTGGCCCCTGTCTCTTTAGCCTTTCACCTCTATCCCTCACCCCACCCCACACACCTTACACCTGGACAGCACAGACCTCTTCACTGGTGTCTGGCCAGAACAAGTCCCCTTCAGCCTCTATGCCTTTCCAGATGCACTTCCATCAGAGGGAAATGCCTGTTCCTTTGACCCTGACCTGAAAACTCCTATTGATCCTTCATGGGTACCTCTGACCTCTAATCCAGGCAAAGTTGGTGCTCTCTTCCCAGATCCCACAGTGCTTCTGCTCACCTGTGTGAGTCTCTGCCTGCCCCCACTAGATTGTGAGCTTCTGGAGGGCAGGGATTGTGTCTAATTCAAAGCAGTGTCTCACATAGAGTGATGCCCAGCCTAGAGCTGAGCACAGAGGCAATAGCAACGGATCTTTGATATGTTCATTGAGTTGAATGGACTTGGCTGGGCTGGTGTAGCCATCCCAAAGGGCCGTCCCTGCCCTCCACTTGCATACATTACTGGCCAGCCAATGTAGAGAGTCAACCTCTTATATTACTCTACAATAAAAGCTAATGCTTATGGTGGGCAATCCAGTGTGCTCAACACTTCACACACATGACTCTATTGACATGTCATGTCTTGGTGATGTCTCAGTGAGGTGCTTACCTGAGGTATGACTATGATTATTCCTATTTTATAGATGAGGAAACTGAGGCTCAGAGAGGGAAAGTATCTTGCCTATGAGCTCATGATTAGGAAATTGTAGAGCAAGGATCTGAACCCAAGAATTCCAAATCCAGAGTCCAAATGCATAGGTATTTTGCTATGCTGTGTGGGGAGGTGGTGGTGTCAGCAAGGGGGAGAGAAAGAGGCTGGGCCCTTGGATCAGCAGCCTCCATATCGGGCATGAGGCTTCAAAGGGCAGTCTAGAATAGTTTTTAAGAGCCACGGCTCTGGGGTCAGGCTGCCAGGATTCAAATCTCAACACTATCGCTTTTTTTTTCCCTCTTTATTTATTTTTTTGAATTTTTTAAAAAATTTTATTTTATTTTTTGAAGATACATAGATCACAAAAAATGTTACATTAGAAAATATGAGGTTCCCATATACCCCATACCTCACACCCCCACTCCTCCCACATCAACAACCTCTTTCATCACTGTGGTACATTCATTGCATTTGGTGAATACCTTTTGGAGCACTGCTGCACTACATGGATGATAGTTTAGAGTTTACACTGTCCCCCAGTACATTCAGTGGGTTATGGCAGGATATATAAGGTCCAATGTCTGTTCCTGCAATATCATTTGGGACAGCTCCAGGTCCCAAAAATGCCCCCACATCACATCTCTTCTCTCTCCTTCCCCTTAGCAACTACTGTGGCCACTATCTCCACATCAATGCCACAGTTTCTTCCATTACTAGTCACAATAGTTCTATAGGAGAATACCAGTAAGTCCTCTCTAATCCATATTTTATTCCTCCATTCTATGGATCCTGGGATGGTGATGTCCACTCCACCTCTATATCGAGAGGGGGCTTAGATCCCCCATAGTTGATGGATGTGATCCTCCTGCTTGCAGTTACAGGCACTCTCTGTAAGTCAGTGCCTTGTCAGTGGGCCCTACTTAGGAATTTGTGTTCTTATCATTGAATTTTAGTGCCATATGTAGAGTGATTATTAAAAGTTACTTTAGTTAGCCATTAAATACAAAGCCAAGCATCTGATTCACATTTCTTTCTTCCTACTGACTTTGCTATATAAGAATGGCCCAGCAGCAGCTCATACTGTACTTGTAAATCCACAAACTCCAAACACTCTTCCCTCTTGTCCAAGGCTAGAATACCCTCTGAGTAATTGATGGCTAAAACACCAATGTGCTCAGAGATGCTCTGTGTCCTCCTAGTTCCCGAGTAATAAGTGATAGTGGAGCTTCCCAATAACCAAGAAGATGAGGTGGCCCCATCTAATGCTGAGGTGGGGTCATTATTCTTTTTCTAGGAAAAAAATGTTACCTTTTTGTTTCTTTCTCTTTCCAGTGACTTCAGATAAGGATATTTTAATTATGTACGTTATATTTGATATATACAGTTACCTAGGAGAGGAAAGTGTTGAGTGGGGCCATCTTCAAACTGACCCCTTTTTAAAAAGGGCATCCACAAAAGGCAGCAGCAAATTATAAATTACATGGCAGGGATCTTTACCTCAGCAATGTTTTTTTCGCCACTGATTAAGAATTTTGTAATCACAAAGCAAATGGACTTGAGAGGTGTATGGCCAAGCAAAGCATGTGCCCTTCCACAGATGTCCCAAAACTTGCTTATGGGACCTTTGACTTGACTACCATTTCCCATCTATTCTTCTAAAGCACCAAGAGAACAAAGTACCTGAGCAAACATTATACAGCATGATCCAATCATCAGAGAGTTTTAATTACTGTGATTGGACATGACTCTAAGAGCAAGCAAAAATAGTACATATTCTGGAAACACTCACTTTTTGAGGAAAAATCTGCCTAAGAAAATCAGAGCATTTGGGAGAGTCATTCTGGTTTCATCTCCTGGAAGAAATGAGGATTGGGGTATGGTTAAAGAAAGTTATTTTCTAGGTAAAGAACTAGTTTTTATAAGCATCAGTGTTCCCTTAAAATGGCATGGTATCTGAGTACAAGAACTGAGGAGTGTCTATGTGCAAGTCTCTCTGGTGTGGTTGTGAATATGGTGAGCGGTGGGGGGTAAGGGGGTTTGAGTGTGTGTCTTTGTCTTTATTTATTTTTTTAATATTACATTAAAAAAATATGAGGTCCCCGTATACCCCCCACCTCCCTTACCCCCATTCCTCCCACATCAACAACCTCCCTCATCATCACAGGACATTCATTACATTTGGTGAATACACCCTGGGACTTGGAGTTGTTCTGGGAGGTACTGCAGGGACAGATGCTGGACATTGCCTATCCTGCCATGGCCCACTGGGTGGACTGGGGGAGAGTATAAACTACTGTGTGGACTGTTACCCATGTGGTGCAATGCTATCATTTTTTAACTATGGATTCTCAAGCAAGTTCCTTAAGCCCCTCTGTGTACTTCTGGTTTTGTTTTGTTTTTTAATCCATAAGATGGTTAGCAACCATCTTATGAGACTGCAGTGAGGATGAAGTCAGTGAACACGTGTCAAGCCCTTAGAAGTCCAGCCCTGTAAGTTGTTCAGTAAATATCATTTACTACTATTTGAGAGTAAAAGGCAGCCTTTGGTTCCCGTCACCCAGCTTCAGGCAGCCCAAACACTCCAGGCTGGTCTCTGCTTGCCCCTATATTTGGGAGGATCAGTAGCCAGAGGCTCTTCAGCCTTGGGGCACAGCTGCAACCTCAGCCTGGGTCCCAATGGCCCCAAGGAGTGTGCAGGGAGTAGTGAGCTGCAAGCTTCTCCAGGCCCCAGCCCCAGGGCTTGGCAGGAGTGGACTTGGCTCCTGAAGGCCCAAGGGGAGGAACAACCAGGCAACTGGGACCACCTACAGGGGCATGGAATCAGGGTTGGGAGACCTGCCTTTGAGGCCTGACTCTGCCACTACTACTTGTAGAAGTCACCTCTCCTCTCGAGGCCTGGGTGTCTTCTTCACCTGTTCAATGTAAATGGGATGATGTAAGTAAAACTGTGGTGCCACCACCTCCCAGTAAAATGTGTGCTTCTTCAGGGCAGAGAAACTGGTGCTCAATTAAGAGATGATGAAATAATATAGAAGTGGGTGTCTCTCCCATCCAGGATCTATAACCTTCCTCCACCACCATCCAGAGTCCTGCAGTAAGAGATCCAGTTCCAAAGTAGAGACACTCACTCTGATAGTGGGATGGAATGCTTCTGGGAAGTTGAGGAGGATATGTTGTTGCCATGTTCAGGAGAAGCCCATGAACTGAAACCTGAGATCCAAAGAGTATTTTGTTCACATCTTCAGCAAGGTCACCAGAGCTTCTATGTGCTTTTGTCAAAAAGGAGGCTACATTAAACAGCTTCTTTCTATATTCTTTTATGCTGATGAGGTTTAAACTGGCACAGCCTTCCTGGGGACCAGTTAGACATAATTCACATGGACAACCTTAAAATGTGCAAACTCTCTGTATTAGTCAGCCAAAGGTGTGCTGATGTAAAATACCAAAAATTGGTTGGTTTTTATAAAAGGGTAGGAGCTTACAGATACTAGGCCATAAAGCATAAGCTACTTCCCTCACCAAAGTCAACATTCACGAGTTGGAACAAGATGTCTGCTGATGTCTGCAAGGGTTCAGGCTCCCTGAGTTCCTCCCTTCCAGGGTCTTGCTTCTCTCTCCTCCGTGTGCTTACTTCCTGGAGCTCCAGCTTAAGGCTTCAGTATCAAACTCCAACATCAAAAACTGTCAACTCTGTCCTTTGCCAGCCTTTTATCTGTGAGTAAAGGGGTGGGGACTCAAAGCCCTAATTATGTGGCCCAATCAAAGCCCTAATCATAACTTAATCATGCCCAGGTACAGAACAGAGTACAAACATAATCCAATATCTGTTTTTGGAATTCATAACCATATCAAACGGCTATACCCTCTGACCCAGCAATTCCATTGTGGATGAAGATCCTGTGTAAGAGATTTTCATCAGTTTTATGTATTTGCAGTGTTTTTCTAACATCAAAAAATTGGAGACAAGACCACCTCAAAAGCTGCCTTCTCTAGGAGCTTTTCATGATCTATATACACACACACCCATCCCATGAGTAACAATTAAAATTTTTCTGTATAGCATATATTAAGTGTCCTTTTGTTTGAAAACACTTCCGGTTCCCCTTCTGAGCTCTGTGCATATCTCTTTCAACTCTAGCATGTTGGATTGCAACTATCTGGTTCTCAGTGACTTAGTTTCCTTACCTATAAAATGAGGCTGTTGATACTACCTCTGGCATTGGGTTGTTGAGAGGATGCCATGAGATAATAGATGTAAAACCCTTAACACAGTGCTTGGCATGTTGTAAACACTCAATCAATTTTATTCTTGCTATTATCATTTCAACCCCAGATAGCTGTTTGCATGTCTGCCTCTGTCATTAGATCATGATTTCCTCAAAGGTGAGGACTGTGTTATTAATATATTTTTTTCTCTCTGCATCTCTAGTGCCCAGTGCAGAGCTGGGAATGTAGTAGCTCCCTGAGTGAGTTTGGTGAAGGAAGAAATTTAGTTCAATGTCTTTGATACTTTAACAGCTGAGAGGAGGCAACTGAGACCTGGGAGCAAACAAGTCAAGAATCGGGATTAGAGGGAATGGCCCTCTAATCAAATTTTGGTCCCCTGGGGATGTCAGGGGTGAGGGTTGTGGCTGTGGAAAATCTGGATTCCTTGATCTGGACTGCCTGGGCCCTTTCTGTGTTTTGGGTCTGTGATTAGAGGGAATCAGGACTGGAGGCAGTTGTGCAACACCCCTCCCATTTCTTGCCCTCTTTCCCTCCATCTTGGGCTCTGGCCTGGCCCAGCCAAACAGGAAGATTCATTAGCCATCCAAATATACAGAGCCCAGGGGCCATGTGCAAAGTGCAACAGAGTTGAGGGGGTCCCAGCAGGGCCAGAGCCTCAGGCAGCAGTGGCGGTAGAGGACTGGCGAGGGGTGGCCTGGCAAGGGGGAAGCCCAGGGAATAGCCAGTGGGATGATGGATGGGGAGGTGAGTGAAGCCAGGCCAGCCCCAAGCCCTCTGACCCCTCAATCTCACGTCTGCTTCTCAGTCACCCAACCCTGGATCCCTCAAGGCCAACCCTTGATCGCCAAACCCTTGATTGCCACATCAGCTGTGGTTTCATCCCCTTTTCCACACCTCCCTAATCCCTCAGTCAGGGTCCCTGAGCCTAAGAGGTGGGTGGGCCAAGGTGGGGGTGGGTTTCCCCAGGCTCCTGCCTGCTTATTATTATAAGGGCTATTTCTCTAATCAAAACTCCCCAATTACCCCAGGGCCCCTCTGAGTAATATTCCATGATAACAGGAATGGGTCACATCTGGCTGCAGGAGCAGGAATTTGACACTCCAAGAACTCTGTGATTGGTCTGCAGGAAGAATAATAAACTTCCTTTCTGCTGCCCCCCCTTCCCTTCCTTCCCATTCAAATGCTCCCCCTTTCCTCCCTCTCCCCTTCTCCAGTCCACTATCTGTCCCTCGCCACCCCCCATCCAAACACCCCGCTTTGAGTTCTGCCCTCTTTCTAGGTGGAAGCTACTTCCCAGCCTGGGTAAACCTCCTGGCCACTATCATTCCCTTCTTGGCCTGGTTGCCTGCTTTGCCTGAGAGAATTTCATGCTAGGGTGAAGGGGGACAAAGCAGGGAGGGCAATGTTGGAAAAACTGTGGGTGCTTTAAATGTATCACCTCATCAAATCTTCATTGCCTTCCTCCTATGAGGGATACAGTAACTCCAAGAAGCCACAGGGTGTGCCCAGCATCACACAACCTTGAAATGACAAAGCTGGGACATCAAGCTCAGGGCTTCTGCCTTGTAAGGCAATTACTCTTCCCATACCCCAGGCTGATTTGCTGAGCCTGGTTTCAGTCCATGGATACTCGGATTAAGATGAGACCCACTGATCTGGTACAGAACCAGTGCCTCTGATATCCAGACGCCCAGGCTTTCATTGGATTACAGATGCTTTTAAGGCAAGAATGAGTGCTTAGAGAACTTTCAGTGAAATCCCACAGCCCAAAGAGGAGAAAAGCCCACGTTCGTACAGGCTATAAATAGGGACCCAGGACAAAGGCCTTTTAACTACTCAGATGAAAATTCCTTCAATTTGCCATCATGTGGAGGGTTCTGTGAGAAGTTTCCCATCACACCTGCATGCAAGGGACTTCCAGACACTCCCCTTCCCTGACCTAACCCAAAGACAACCGGAACAGAGCACAGCTGTGTGTGCTTGTTTAATGTTTCACCAGGGAGCCTGGGCAGAAAGGGGTCTCTGCTTGGCATGGAGGTCAAGAAAGGGACAGCAGGGGAAGAGGGTGTGGCTGCTGCTGGTGGTCAGAAAAGAGTTGCCTTCTGCCAACCCTACCCTCTAGCACTTGACCCTCTGGCAGTGGCTCCTTCCTTTCTCATAATGCATCTTAGGAGAAAGAAGGAGGGGTAGACCCTTGGGCTTCAGAAACACTCCTCTTCTGCCTTGCTCCCTTCCCCCTCACAGTGGTTAGGTGCAGGTTTTATCAGTGCTGGCCAGTAAGACACCAGTTTGGATTGGCTGAGGAGGGGCAAGGCAGTGAAGCGTCTCCCCTTTCTCTTCACTCCCCGATCCGGGCACTTTCCTCTGCCTGTCAACTTGCCCCTAACTCCCCTGGTTGTACTCTTTTTCTCCGCTCTTTTCAGAAACACCCTGGAGACATCTCCAAATTTCATAGCAAGGTAAACTGAGGGTCCTTGATGAGGATACTAAGGTTTTCACTCAGTCTGTGGACCCTGGCTCCAACTGTTCTTCCCATCTCTTCTATCTCTTCACTGGCCAGAGTGGTCAAACACAGGGCTGCTCAGTCCTCAAGTCCTGCCGCTCAAGGAAGTATGAGACCTGCTGTGTTTTGTAGGGAGCCAAGGAGCTTCTGGGACTCAAATTCCTCACAATTAATGAAATCCTAGAAAGGCCTTGTGAGGATCTGGAGTCCCACCTTGGAGAGCAGAGGCCCAGGTCTCTCCAACCCACCCCTTTTTGCTTCCTCCCTGCCACTGCTCTTACTGACACAACTTCACACCTCCTCCTGACAGCCCACCCTTCCTGTGGGTTGCCCCTCTAATTAATCTTCTACACACCACCAAAGTTAAGCTGAGCTTCTTAAACTCCAGATCCAAGCTCATTCCTTAACTTCTCTGTGCCTCATTTTCCTCATCTGTAAAATGAGGATTAATATCATATTTATCTCACAGGGTTGTGAGGATTAACTGAGAGAATGCAAGCAAAGCACATAGAACCATGCCTGGAGTAGAGTCCATACTCAGTAAGCATTCTTATCTAACCTGCAACTAATGAGCAAGGCTAATACCAAGTGAGTAATTACTATGTGCCAAGCACCATTCTAAGTGCATCGCATCTGTTAGGTTTTTCAAGCACCACAACAATTTCATGCGGTAAGTACTACTGTTACTACTCCCTATTCACCAACAAAGACACAGAGACACAGTGATATCACAGAACTTGACAAAGTTTTCATTGCAAGTAAACCACAGTACAAGCCTTTGAATCCCACATAATCTGACTGCAGAGTATGGCCTCTGAACCGCTCTGCCATATTACCTTCATAGACACAGTCTGGGTGCTCCCCAGCACCCATACAAAAAAAGCCTAAATGCCTTGGACCACCATTCAAGGCTCTCCTCCTCCTCCTCACACTACAATGTGACTTGAGAAGCAAAGGACTGCTTCCAGAATAGCGAGCGCACTTACCTACTTCGAAGCCTTTCCTGAAGCAGGTCCATCCACTTGAATTGACCCTCCTACACCCCCCAAAACACACACACACAATACACACACACACACAAATCCCACCTCTCCAGGTGCTTATTTTGTTGTGTTTTTTAAAAATTTTTTTTATTTATTCATTTTTTTAAAAATATGAGGTCCCCATTCACCCCCACTGCCCCCACCCCTCCACTCCCCCCACAGTAACACTCTCCCCCATCATCATGACACATCCATTGCATCTGGTGAGTACATCTCTGGGCATCGCTGCACCCCATGGCCTGTGGTGCACACCATAGCCCACACTCTCCCACGTTCCATCCAATGGGCCATGGGAGGACATACAATGTCTGGCAATTGTCCCTGCAGCACCAGGTGCTTATTTTGAACCATTTGACTTTCAAAGTAAGTGCCTAGGGTGGTAAGGTTTGTGTGTGTGTGTGTGGGGGGGGGTGGATTTTTAGGGGAGGTGGGTATTGAAGGGTTACTTCAAGTGTGATTCCCCTCTTCAAGCCAGAGAGGACCTTAGAGATTTCCTAGGCCAGCAGTTCCTAACTATTTCTCCACCTAGGACTATCCTTTCAAACTATCCATCCCTCCTCCTGCCCTAGACACCAAGGTTTGAAAAGTTCTTGTCTACCAAACCCTCTACCTTTAAAAAATCAAAAGCAGGGTTAGCAGGATAGGCCAGTCTCCTGGGAAATCAGATACCACATTTGATAGTATATGGATTTTGCCTTCTCCCTCCACACTACCACCACCTTTATGCTTCTTCTGAACTTGCATTAGAATGACTGAGATTTCTGAGCAAACGAGGTATCTGGGCTGAGCTCCCTGCAAGTGAGAAAAGAAAGATCGGTATTTTTCTCTCCACTAATATGGTTTTATTAACATGCTTCAGGAGTGACTGCAACAGACAATTGCTCCTATTGCCCAACTTTTGTCAGAAAGCAGGCTTTAAGATCAACTATCCGAAAACCCAGATCATCAGCATTGGCAGACGGCCCCCAGCATTCAATTGGTTTCTCTCCAACAATTTAATACAGCAGGTCAAATCATTCAGTTACCTGGGGGTGCAATTCGCAACTAATTCATCTTGGAGGGTTCACCAGGAAGCTATATTGCCTAAATTAGATGTTCTAGGGGTGTTTTATTGAGAGTTTTTAAATGGCCACAGTGGCAATTGGTAACGCCTGCTTTGAAAGAGTTCCAGACAGAAATGGCTGCAAGCCTGGCTCGATGGCAAAGAATTCTTTACATTGGAGGGAATTTAAAACTGTTCCTGGGGAGGACTGTTCTTGTCTGTGGCTACCCCTCTAAGCCCCTGTGATAACCCTGTGATCATCCCTCTTAGTCCATCTAAGCCCTCCCTTTTGCCTGGCTCTCTGGCCAAGTGTATGGCTCTGCCTTGTCTTGGCAACTTGGAATCACGACGCTCCGGGATCCTTCTCTAGAAAAGTCAGCCTTGATGCTTCTGATGGCCCAGGTTTATTGATAGCTCAGTTGGGACAAATAGTTGTTATGGTGGCCTTCTTAGCAGACAGCCAGCCCAGCTTGTCTCCTGAAGTCTTATATTATCCTTAGGTTAGGGCAGCTCTTTAGAGGCTGGGTATTTGGACCCCAGGCTTTTGACCTCTCAGGAGGCAGGAGAACCTAATGGTTTTGAACCAGGGATCTGCTAACAGACAGGCCTGGGTTTGCCTCCAGTCCTTCCTACCTGTGGGCCCTCAGGTGAGTAATTTCCCCTAGATGACTCTCCATTTCATCATTTGTAAAGTGGGGAGAAAAATGGTGCCTACTTCTGGGGTTTATTTGGGAGATTCAAAGCCTGGCACATAGTAAAGGGTGATGATTAATATTTATTGTTTTATTGTTGGAGAATTGCCATGGGTCCTTATAGTAGGTTGTTAGAGGGAATGTTTGTGGAGAAAGTCATCCTGGGGCTCTCCATGTGAAGATCTAAAGCCATGTTTCTCCGGAATACTTGAGTCCTTTTTATGTTACAGACACTGTGAAGCCTATAATGGATGATGTTTCCTGCTTTTCTGTGGCTACCAAGGGAGCTCAGGGCCAAATGCAGGACCACCTCTAGTAACTGTATAGAACTTCAGAAGAGGCATTTTGTGTGTGTGTCAACCTTACCCCAGCTTTATTTGTTTTCCTAACTTTATTTTTCTTTATCGCTTTCTCCCTCGAGTACATATTTTCTCATTTTCTATTTTATGGCATCTGTTAAGTTGTCGCATATCCTTTGATGAATAACACGTGATACAAATGACTGTGTTAAGAGCCACCATCATTTAGCGAATGCTTCCTGTTTTCAGTTCTTTCTGTTGATCCTCTTATTTAATCTTACAACAATTCTACAGAGAAGGGACCATTAGCCTCATCTCAGTTTTACAGATGAGAGGATTGAGGTTTAGACAGGTTAAGGTACTTGCCCCTGGTCATACAGCTGAGAAGAAGTGGGAATAAACCAGTGCCATCTGGTATCCTCACTCTACTGTGCTGCCTCTGATCGATAGATGAAAGGTAAGTACACAGGCTAACATCTAGAGGCTATGTGTGTATAGATGGCAGATTGGGTAAATGGATCTAGGCAGATATGATAGGCATTAATGGCAGGCAGTTAGTGAAATGGAAGCTATGATTGTTTTTTTCAGGAGATTTCCAGGGCTGCCACATTGAGGTTATATAATTCTAGCCCAAGGCCAAAGAACTTGATGTCTTTTCCTGTATAGTCCTAACATAAGCAAATGTAACTTCTCCCTTAGGGCTTTGGAAACTTGAGATACTTGTTTGCAAATGTCTTCATGAACCCCGATTCATTCACTCAAGAATATATCAAGCACCTACTATGTGGCTGGGCCTTGAGGACACAGAGAAATAAGAAGGGAATGGGTCCTGACCCTCAGGGGCTCCTGATTCATGGAGGGAGACAAACACCCAGACTAGAAAGCATGCTACAGTGGAGAAGGCACTGTAACAGAGGCCTGTTTAGGGGGTTGGGGAAGCACAGAGGCAGCCCAGGGTGGAGAGTGGGAGGTCAGGTGGAGCCAGGAAATGCTTTAAGCCATCCTCTCATAAGGAAACGCTTACAAATGGGGAGATGAGCAAAGGATAGACGATGATTAAGGGTTTGCTAGGCAGCAGAGGTGCCGGAGGGCAAATAGAACTGCATGGGCAAATATCCAAAGGCAGATGAGACCAGAGCATGTCGGAGAAGCAGAAAATGATTGATTCTGGGTGGAGGGGGAATGTGGGTATGAGAGATAGTCTGGGAGATGTGGCCAGAGCAGGAAGAAGACCAAATCAGGAAGGGTCCAAGAGTTTGGAGTTTGTCACCCAGCTCCCACAGAGCCCTAGAAAGGTTTGCCACAGAGGAGGGACAAGGTCAGATTTGGGTTGTGGAAAGATGACCTCAGAAGCAGTGTGGAGGAGGGTGGAGGCAAGGAGACCAGTGAAGCAGCAGTTTCGGCCATTGCCAGGCCCACCCTATTCTGGGCCTCTATCATACGTGGTGTTACTTCAATCCGCTGGTGCATCGGGCCCTATTCAAGGACCTAGAGACACTGCAATAAATGACATGGACAAAACTCCCTGCCCAAGGACAGCTTCCATTCTAGTGGAGGGAGACACAATAGATATCATAACTAAGGAATTTAGACATGATGCGAGAAGGCGATATGAGCTACAGAAAATGGAAATAGAGCACAATAAGGAGAATTGGTATGTGAGGAAAGGGATGGTTTTAGGTCTTATTGAGAAAGTGACGTTTAAGCAAAAACATGAAGACACTAGATAAAGGTGGTGGTTGCATGACATTGTGAAGGTACTAAATGCCATCGAGTTGTCACTTTAAGACAGTCAATCCTATGTGATGTTAACTTCAATTAAAAAAACAGCATCAGGGCTATGATGTGGACCATTGACTATGGGGTGCAGTGATGCTCAGAGATGAACTTACCAGGTGCAATGGATGTGCCATGATGATGGGAGAGAGTGTTGCTGTGGGGGGAGTGGGGGGCGGGGGCGGTGGGGTTGAATGGGACCTCATATTTTTCATAATGTAATTAAAAATATATATATAAATAAATAATTTTTTTAAAAAAGCATCAAAAACAAAATCTTGAAGTCAGAAATCAAAGGCAATGTGGAGCCTTTTTCCATATCTGACTCCTACAAGACTTCTACAGCCCAGAGTAGCATGGACTTGGGATTTGACAGCCTTACGTTCTAGCCTTGGTACCTTGAACAAGAAGCAACCTGCTGGTGCTTCCATTTTCTCTTGTGTTCCCTGCCTCCTGGGGCCATTGTGAGGGGATGGACAAAACAGTGCTTGGGAGGTGGACAGCACAGTGCAGTGATAAAGGGGTTATTGCAGATTTTCTCTGTAGCATCCCTTCCCCAAGTTTCCGTCAGCCCCCAAGCCTCTTTGGACCTGAGGGATCAGTAGAAGAAAAGTTGGTGGGAACATTGTTAACAGGCTCTTGGTCAGGGGAGGGCTAGCAGTTTCTGTCAGCCCCAGTGAGGATGAAACTGGGCCATGTATGGGGCCTGGGGCATTGTGGATGTTGAGGAATGATTCTGCCCAGCCGCTTAGGTACAGATGGGGATACTGAGGCCCAGGGAGGGCAAGAAACTGGCTCAAGATCACACAGTGTGTGAGTCAAAAACAGACCTGGTACTGGGGTCAAGTTAATACTCATGGTCCAGTTAATACTCATAACCCACTGAATGTACTGGGGGAGAGTGTGAACTACAGGGTAAACTATTATCTATGTAGTGCAGCAGTGCCCCAAAATGTGTTCACCGAGTGCAATGAGTGTGCCACAATGATGGAGGAGGTTGTTGGTGTGGGAGGAGTTTGGTAGAGGGATGGAGGTATACGGGAACTTCGTATTTTTTAATGTAATTTTTTTTTGTGATGTATATGTCTTCAAAAAAATACAATTTACGAAAATGATGAGGTGGGGGCGGGGAGTAGGTTATATGGGAACCTCTTACGTTTTTTGTTTTTTGATGTTTTTCAATGTAACGTTTCTTGTGATCTATTAACTTTAATAAAAATTTTTAAAAATTAAAATAAAATACTCATGGCCTGGCCTGGCCCCTTGTCCTACTGTGGCTTCCTTTGGGGTCCTGAAGCCCACTACAAAAGAAAAACATAGCTAATGTTTTCCACTCTTCTAAACAATTCCCACTCATTACATTATTGAGTCTCATAACAACTCAATGCACTATTTTTACTATAATCTCCATTTTTATAGATAAGGAAACCGAAGCACAGAGCGGTTAAGTGACATGCACAGGGTCACACATTAGGACGCGGGTGAACTGGCCAATCTAGGCAGCTTTGTTAGTGAGTCTTTGCATTTAGCCCCCAGGTTATATGGCCCAGAGATGAATGTACAAGCACGTGGGTGGGTGTGGGTCTAATGGTTGTGTATGAGTTAGCTTGTGAGTGTGTGTGCCTGATGGTGGTGTGTATAGGTATGACTGAAAGTGTGGGTTGGGAGGGGGGGGGGCGTTTACCTCGTTCTCAATTGCTTCTTTCACACTCTGCACAGGGGTTGCCAGGGGTCCAGGACAAACTATCAAAGAGATCTCTCTGCCTGGCTCCTATGAGGGAAAGGTGCCAATGGTGCAGAGTAGCTGTGCCCTCCTGCCCAAATCCCCTTCCCCCTCCTGTATTAGAGAAGAGCAGCACACAGCAAACATGGAGGCTGATACCTTGGTGAACGTGGAACTCTTAGCACACTGTAAGTCAGTGGTTCCCTTAGTGTGGTCCCCGGACTAGTTGCCCCAGCAGCACCTGGGAACTTGTCAGAAATGCAAATGCTCGTATCCCACTCCAATCCTACTGAATAGAAAACTAGGGGTGGGCCCAGCCAACTGCTTTGACAAGCCCTCCAAGTGATTCCAATGCATGCTCATGTTCGAGCACTGTATACCGAAAGGAGGGGCCCACAGTGAGTTCTGGGGTGCATGTTTCCATTTCAAAGGCCCTTTTCTCCTGTAACCTCCTCTGAGATGCTCAAAAGCACTGGGGTGGAAGGCAGGACATGACTCCCGTCCATTTTCCAAATACATAAACTAGCACCCAGGCAGGTAAGGTCATCCAGTGGCCAGGCCTCAGCAGATGCTAAGCATGGAGATCTTCTCTGGTACCAAGGGCCTCTCTTAGATCTTCCCACCCCCTTCCCTGTGTGCCATTCCAGGGTGCCCCCTGCCCACAGCAGCCTGTCAAAGGAAAGACAGGGAATAGGGAGATGGCTTTCCTCTGCCTCTGCTTTCTGCCCACTGCATGCCCAGTTCTTCTCCCTCGCATCAGCAGTACCCGTAGAACAAGTTCCCTCTTCCCCAGGGGAGTTCACCTGGCAAGGAAGGAGAGGGGTGCCCAAAGAAGCAGGAGAGACCCCAGGGCCCCAGTGGCCATTTTCTAAGAGATACCTCCAGGCAGATCTGGGGGGCAGGCCACTCTCCTTTCCTTCCACTGGATATGGGGTTTCTGCTGGGGGTGTACCCAGCCCCTGTGGAAGGTGGGACTTCAGACAGACTCTTGCCCAGGCCCATCTTCTATCTTGACCATAGGCCTGCTCCAGGGGCCCTGGCAGGGAAGTGAAGGACTGTCTAGCCTGTCAGAGGAGCCTGGGACAACAGAGAGAGAGACTGGGGCATGTTAGGGTACATGGAAGTAAGGTATACTGTTGGCACAGTCAATAGACCATAAAAGTAGGTGTAGGCCCAGAGCATGATGGCAAGTGTCTGGACCATTGATTCTCAAACTGGGGTTTGTACAATTTGGAGTGGTCTGCTAATGTATCCTCAGGGACTATACATTCTTTGAGAAATTAACCCGTGTGTTCTTGTTTCAATGGTAATTATAAATGCAATTTGTTTGACATTTATAAAGACAGCTTTGATTCACAATAGACAAACAGTTTTACAGCCTGCATTCAGTTCTGAAACTTTCTTGAGTGGACAATCGGAGGATCTGGTAATTGCCCATTGATATTTTCTTGGGGGTAGTTCTGCTGGAAGGTTTGTCCTATAAAAGGAAGATCTGTATGTTGCTCAAGGTTAAGAAACACTGATCTAGTCCCACCCCTTCATGTTTGAGTTGTGGACAGGGAAAGGCCCAGGCACTTGCTCAAGTTCCTCCAGCAAGTCAGGAGCATAGCTGAAAAGGGCTGGCCTAGGGTCTTCCTGTCACACTCTGCAGGTGCCAGGGCTCAGGCAAGAGGGGGTGGTAGAATTGTTTGCCTCACATATCACCATTATGCGTTGGTACATCTTCTTTCTGTTCACTGGGGCTGCATGAACTCATTTGGACTTTTGAAGAGGGTAGGCAAGTAATTATTCACAATTGCCAAAGATGGAAAGAACCCAAGTGTCCATCCACAGAAGAATGGATAAACAAAATGTGGTATATACATGTGGTGGAACATTATTCAGCTGTAAAAAGGAGTGGAGTCCTGGTACATGCACAACATGGATGAACCTTAAAGACATCATGTTAAATGAAATAATCTAGACATAAAAGGACAAATATTGTATGATCTCAATGTTATGAAATAATTAGAATAAGCAAACTAATAGTCAGAATCTAGAATATAGGTTACCAGTGGACAGGATGGAGATAGGGAATAGGAAGTTAAGGCTTAAAATTCAAATATCCTATTGATATTTGAAGTGATGGAAATGTTTTGGTAAAGAATGGTGTTGGGAAACGGACTTGGCCCAGTGGTTAGGGCGTCCGTCTACCACATGGAAGGTCTGCGGTTCAAACCCCGGGCCTCCTTGACCCGTGTGGAGCTGGCCCATGTGCAGTGCTGATGCGCGCAAGGAGTGCCCTGCCACGCAGGGGTGTCCCCCGCGTAGGGGAGCCCCACACGCAAGGAGTGCACCCGTAAGGAGAGCTGCCCAGCGCAAAAGAAAGTGCAGCCTGCCCAGGAGCGCAAAAGAAAGTGCAGCCTGCCCAGGAATGGCGCTGCCCACACTTCCTGTGCCGCTGACGACAACAGAAGTGGACAAAGAAACAAGGCGCAGCAAATAGACACAGAGAACAGACAACCGGGGGAGGAGGGGAAATTAAATAAATAAATAAATCTTTTTTGAAAAAAAGGAATGGTGTTGATGGTAACACAACACTGTGAATGTAGTAGCACTGAAATAGATATATCTGAATGTGGTTAAAAGGGGGAAATACTAGGCTGTATATATGGTGACAGAACAAAAATTCCATAGAACTACACTACACAAACAGCGACCCAGAAGTTAAAGTTAAACTATGGACTATAGTTAACAGTACAATTATAAAAATGTGCTTTCATCAATTGTAACAAATGTTCCACACCAATGCAAGGCATTAGTAATAGAGTAGAATATGGGAATCCTGTATTGTATGCATGATTGTTCTGTAAACCCACAATTTCTTAATAAAGAAAAAAATAAGGTAAATATGAACAGACCACCAGCTAGCCAGGCAGAGGATGTCATTTTACCAGAATGGAGGTGAAAGCACTAAATGTTTCATGCTTTTGGGACAACTGTTCTATGAGACATTCATTGATGAGAAAGGTACAGTACCTGTCTTCACCCAGCTCTTGGGCTGTCTAAGGAGGCAGACATAAAAATGACCAGGCTTTATAGTTCTCCAAAGTGGGCTTTTCTGTCCATAATGATAAATCGCATTTGCACAACATTTACTATGTCCCAGGCACTTTACATGGAAGATATCATTGAGGAAGTGCAGCCCCATTTCATAGCTAGAAGGTTACAGAATCTACTTCTAGGTGGCAGAGGCTGGCAGACAGATTCCTGATTTCTGAGCACACTTTTTTAACACTCTCCATTTTCATGTGATCCACACAATGTTCCGGGGGAATGAGCCAGATGGGTTGTTTCTCCCATTTCACAGAAAAAGAACCAGTGGGTCAGAGGAGGAGTAGTTAAATCACAGGGTTTGAAGCTAGGAAGTGTTCTGTCTGCCTCCTGATATAGTGTCTGTTCACTAGCCCCATACTGCTCCCTCAACTAAAGCCCTTGGACCATTTCTGAATACTTCCAAATCCTTGAAGATCTCAGAGACTTTTCAAAAATTGGTGACAATGGTAAAGTAGTTGATTATAAATTGGTTGAAAATAATTATTTCCACTCAATGGTTTTCCATGCAATCATAGTTTTTGTGCACCATGGAGAAGTTTTGCAGCCTTTGAGCACTTTTGTCTGTTTTCTGGATGTTTAAATTTTCACATGGGGGGAGATGAATTTGGGAATTCATTTTAAGCTAATTCTTCCTGCTCTGGTTGTTCAGCAAAGATTTCATGAACTTTGAAATTTTGCCTCTGGTTCTAAGTAATTTGCCCCCAAAAGCAAATTGGTTGAAACTGAAATATTTCTGTTGGCTGGTTCTGGCTTTTATAAGTTTGTGCAACCTGGGATGAATATGCAACTTTAAATGCCAGACAATCTGCTTTTCAAGTTATTTTCCTTTAATTTGTCAAATTAATTTTCTTCAAGTGATGTCAACTTTATCCTAGCCCAAATTCTCACCAGTTTCAATGTACACCCCTTTTTGCTGTAAGCAGCCTTTGCTTAGCATCTTTTCAACTGTGTCATGTTATTCATTTGCTACCACTGGCGATGCTGCTTACTGTCAGAATTTAAGTGATGTGTGGTTTCCCGGGCAAGCTTAAGCTAAGCTTTGTTGGTGTAATGGCTCTTGAGAGTATGGCAGAGTATGATGCCAGTTGGCATAAATATGCACACACAGAGAGCATAAGATGGGGCGAAGGGTGAGGGAGACATCTGAAGACACTGAAAATGATCAGGACAGATTTTTCATTACACTTAATGTACTGCTGCCACCGTATGTGTCTAAATTGTCTAAAGCTTGGTGCTTCCAACCCTGCGTGTCCCTCAAAACTGGTTTAGAATGCTTTGCTCCTGGTTGTCCATGGTGCAGATTCCAGGCACAAAGTCATTCCTTCACTGCCCCTGTACACACTGACCTGGCCACCAAAATGAAAAACTAATGCCCCCAAGTACAGCTGAACAGGAAGAAGAGGTGTTTAAATAAATTACTAATAACTGCTCACACACAAAAACAAAAAACAAAAAAACCCACAAAAAACAGCAACTCTCAACATGAATACTCTAAGTTGCCGAAAATTTATGACCCCATCTCATGGTCCATCACAATGATCAGTAAGTGGAAAACCAATGGCCAGGTCAGTTAAATTTTCTTTAGTGTATCATTTAGAACCAACTTTTTTCCTTACCGTTTCTCTTAGAGACAGACTGGATCATTTAGAACAGAGGTCTAATCTCACTTTCCCTGGAAGTGCCTAGATCTCTGCTGGTTCCATAGCTGACTCGATTTCCTTTGGGCCTCATTCTTCCTATCTCCACGTGCAGGTATCCATCTTGAATGAGATCCTTTGGCATCAGAATTCAGAGAAGAGATACATGTGGAGCCATCGAGGTCATATTAACCCTATAACTACTGTGGAATCCCAAATAGAGTTCCTTTTCTTTTATGTTTTTTTCTGTATTTTCCCAATTTCCTTCAGTTACTGTGCATAACATTTGTAATTAGCAAAAATAAAACCCACCCACCACCACACCTAGGGAGCCAAGAGTGCCTACAACTGAAAGCAGGGGAATTGCATCCAGCATCCATGTGGAATCTAAGCCCCCTCTTCATATAGATGTGGAGTGGACAAAACCATTCTAAGGTGCACAGAATGGGGAAATTGAGTATGGATTAGAGTGGTCTTACTGATATTCTATTCATGAACTATTGTGATTAGTAATCGAAGAAAATGTGGCATTGTTGTGGAGAAAGTGGCCATGGTGGCTGCTGGGAGTAGGGAGTGGGAGGAAAAGATGTGATGTGGGGTCATTTTTGGGACTTGGAGTTGTTCTGGGTAGTACCGCAGGGACAGTTACCGGACATTGTATGTCCTCCCATGGCCCACTGGGTGGACTGTGGGAGAGTGTGGGCTATGGTGTGGACCATTGACCATGAAGTGCAGCAGTGCTCAGAGATGTATTCACCAAATGCAATGAATGTCTCACGATGATGGAGGAGGTTGTTGTTATGGGGGGAGGAGTGGGGTGAGGGGGCTGGGGGGTATATGGGGACCTCATATTTTTTTAATGTAACATTAAAAAAATAAATAGAAAAAAAAGAAAAAGAAGTCCTTCCAGAAGAAAGATTCAAATGACAGAGATTAAGACAATAAAAGAAGTGTTTATTAATCTACTGGAAAAAAAACAAAACAAAACAGAAGCACATACTCAAAATGCAGAGCCAAACCTGTACCTGAAAAACATTAAAGTGGTGAGAACTTTGGGGTTGGGACCGTGGAGCCCTGTCCTGGTCTCTTGTTCCAACTATGGGGCTTACCCTTTCAGCTAATAACTGGGCTCTTCCCTACCCTTCCTTTCCCCCACTGACTTCATTTGCCAAGAAAGCCAAGTAAGGAGATGGGGGACTCAGATCTCAGACTGCCGAGTGCAGGACTGATTAGTCTAAGAGGACACAGGATAAAATTAAGGCAAAGTTGGGATAAGACAACGACATTTAGACGTCAAGCAGGAATGATTATTCAGCACTTGTTTGCTGTGTGCCAAGTATGTGCCAGCTGTGGGGGAACGACAGGAGCACACATTTAAAGTTCAAAGGGGCAGAACCATTTAAGGAGCAGTGTGATGTACAGGCATGCGCTCATTATCTTGAGCCAGAACAAAGGATTTCAAGTTCTGTGCCCAATATTCAGTGGATCTGTGATTTGAAACTCAACCCATAACGTTCCAGAGACTCAGCCTCAACCATCAGTAAGATGTGAACTGTGATCATCACACCATCATCATCATAAGGCATCTATGTGCACTTGACCTACACAATCTCATCACATCTTCACAGCAACCCTACAAAGTAGGTACTATCATCCCCATGTGACATAGGGGGAAACTGAGGTTCAGAAGGGTTAATGATTTGCCTAGCATCCTGCAGTAAGAGAATAATGAGGTCAGAATTTGAAGCCAGGCAGGCTGACTCCAGAGCCTTTGCCTTTTACCACCCTGTTTTATGGCCACCCATGAGTGAGCAAGTGTGATGAATCAATGGAGTGTCTGTTTTCACATGTCTAGCCAGTATGGGCCATAGCACACAGTAGGTGATGAATGCAAGCTGGTCTACTTCCCTTAAGATTCTCACACTTCAAGGGGGAGAGGAGAGAGGGGAGGGAAGGGCTGTACCCTGTCCAAGAAACTATTGCACCCTTAAGACTAAAGCCTGCCCTTGGTGGGTATCTCTTCTCCAGCTTCCTGCTTCCCTGACCCTGAGGCAGGCCAAGATTCCCCCTTCTCCCTACCCCCTCCCCCAGTTCAGGGAAGACCTCTTCTGGCCCACCACCCCCATGGTCTGTCTAGGCCAGTGTGTCTTCCCCATCCCGGAAAGGCATTAAAAATTGAAACCTCCTTTGAAGAGAAAACAGTTTAATAAAAGCTCCATCCATTTTTCATGAGAGGATCAGGAAAGGAATGGTGAAACGAGGAGAGGTGGGCCGGAGGAGACAAACAGGGAGATGGGCTTGGGGAATCCCTAATGGGGGCTCAGCAGAGTGGGGCCGGGAAGTGCTGTCTACTGCTTACCCATAGTTCTGGTGGCCTCAAGGCCCTTTTCTTTTCTCACTTCCTGTTAGTAGTTCCTAGGCTGGGCCTGCTGAGGTAAGGTGGGGAAGTATGGCATCCTCTTTGAAGGCACCTCCTGTCTTCTTTTCTGGGAAGGCCTGAGAAGATCTGGGCTGCACTCCTTCAGAGAAAAAGGTGGGGAATGGGGCACTAGATGACATGTGACTTGGGAGGCCTGCATCCAGAACTGAGTAGCTTCTGAGGTATGGGCAAAGGGAGGTCTGTCACTTGAGTCCCCAGTTTGGCACCTGGAAGACCAGACAGGGCAGGGCCAGGCCAGAGCACCAGGCTGGACATTGGACAGGGACTGAGTTTGGGGAAGAAGCCCACCAGAGAGGTTGGGGCATGGGATGGGCAGTGGGGAATTAGGTCCAGACCCAGTTTCACCCATGTTCTTTGGACTCCAGAACTTTTACTAACCACAAGAGACCCTATTGTATTCATCATACTACTCAGACTCTATCCTTTCTGATCTCCCCAATCCCAGCAAAGACAGATCAACCCAGGAAAGAAACCCCACAGAATGATCCTGGCAGGAGAGATGTGTATGAAGGTCTAACTATAGGCGTTTCTATTTCTGTCACAAATCCGTGTGTGTACATATGGATGTGTACATGTGCCAGTGTGTGTGTATACTGGCATATACCTAAGTGTGAATAAGTAAGTGTGTGTGTGTGTGTATGTGTGCATGAACAAAGATGAGGTCTGGTGCCCGTGTGTAAAAGGACATGTTCCTACTGCTCCCTGCTGCTGAGCAAGCATGAGTCCTTCCCTGGCCATATGCCAGAGGGCAAGTGGGATGGGGTAAAATGTGCAAGAGAGTAATGGGAAGAGTGGAAAAGAGGGCAGATCCCAGAGAATTGAGCAGGCCCTGGGGCCCGGGAGACAGACAGCCTCAGATTTGCCAGCCTCAGCCACAAAGCTGCTTCCGTGGGACCTGGGAACTGAGAAGGAATTTGAATTTGCTTTATTATTGTCCCCAGGTGAGGGGAGTAGTAGGGTGTGTGCATGTGCATTTGAACAGGGGCAGAGTCTTCTGTATAATAAGAGATTTAGGGGATATTCCTGGACTGATCATTGGGGAAGAGTCTGAGAGCACCATTGATGAACCTCTTCTGGTTTCTGGGTTCAGCTTTCACTGAAAGAAAGTTCCAGGTCAATTCTGGCAGAGCTTCCTCCCCACCCCAACCTAGCCCAGGGAGAGCGAGGTCCCCAGGCCCCAGCCTCCAGGTAGCTGGGGTGAGGGTGGAGGTCCTGCCTCTGGCAGAGGATTTGGGATCAGTGTGGGCTCTCTTGGCTGGGACTTGCACAAACACATGTCTACCTAGCTAGTCTTCCATACATTCATCTAACACGGGTTTACTGAGCCCCATCTTTTGGGCCAGGCATTTTATCAGAACATTGTTGAGACCTCCCAAACCACTGAGCTGAGTACATTCTTGGCTATTCTTCTTGAAGACTTCACATATTCTACCTCCTAACTGGCTGTGTAAGGCACACGGCCTGGCTGCTTGCCACTAGCAGTTCATCTTGGCACCCCTACAGGTCAGGAAGCCAGAAGACACAGATCCTGCCTTAAATTCACTGTGCGACCTTGGGCAAGTCACTGCCCCTGTCAGACCCTCAGGTCATTTTCCCATTTGCACTGGGAGGGGTGGCACTGAGATAGTCTCTGAGGCCCTTTCCTGCTTCAACGACTGTTGCTTCTGGACACACTCACTCAGGTCTATGGCTGACAATTCCTAGAGATTTCTCCCCTTGGGCAATGAGTCTGGGTGGCCTTAGTCAATTGCTGTCCCCTTTTCAGTTTCCTTAGCTGTAAAAAGAGCACAGTAAAACTGCCTTGCTCATCCATCTTTGGGGGCATTTATCATGGGTGCTCATGTATGCCAAAGTCCTGGCACAGAGCCTACAGACCCAGAGGCCATGGAGCCATTGGGCTACTGGTGATGGCATACCTGACTCCAGTCCAAGGGCCAGGCTTAGCTCCTCCTACACACTGAAGCAGGAGTTTGAGTCAAGGTGGTGAGGAAGGGGCTTGGTGGTTGAGGGTAATGGGCTGGTCTTGAGGAAATCCTGCAAACGAGTTGGGGAGAGAGGCCACATCAGGTATAGCTTCCACTTGTCCTGGTCAACTGAGCCCAGTGTGAAGGTTCTCAGAGGCTCCGGAGCAGGAGAAGAGGGTGGTTGCAGCATCGTACCTCTCTACTCCGCCAGTCATCCCTTCAATGACAGATCTGGAGCACAGCTGCTGGCATCTGATCCTTTAAGAAGAAAGCATGGTGAGACCAGGAAATGAAAGGGCATAGCAGAAGGGCAGGCAGGCCATGGACTTGAGTCCCTTTTCCCTTCTTCTCCATTCCCACCTACCCTCCTCTCATTCCCACTCCCTGCCTCTTCAGAGGAAGGAATGGTCCTCCTCCTCCCAAGTCCAAGCAGCCCATCCCCCTGGGGACCACATTCCAACAAAGATCTCCCCTCTGCTGGCTCCCTGCCCTCAGCCTGCAAATATGTTCCAGTTTTACCCATCTGAAGAAAAATCCGCTCCTTTGCCCTGTTACCCCTTCTAGCTCCTGCCTTCCTGCTCAGCTGTCCTCTCCCAGCCAAGCATCTTGAAACAGTAGTCTAAACTCTACTGTCTCTTGTCCTGGCCGCTTCCCAGTCACTGCTCTCACTGAGAAAGCCAGCAATGTCTCGGTTACTAAAGGTAATCTGTCCCTCCTTGGGCCTCGGCAACACCCACTTGGCAGCTTGTGACATGGTTGACCACCCTCTCCTTGCCCTACTCCTTCCTTGTTTCCTTCGAAACTGCTCTCCTGGCTTTCTTCCTGCCTCTCTGCTAACTTCTTAGTCTTCCTCATGGATTTCCCTTGAATCCCTTCTAATATCTCTCCTTGGCAAACTCCTCTATTCTTGTGGCAATGACTCTCTCTACAAGAGGTGGTGGAGTGAGTACATGAGGCTGGACAGGGAAGGGGAGGCCTCTTCTTTCAGCCTGGAAAGTTGAGGGCTAAAGAGGAGAGCAATTCTGAGCTCCCCCAGGCCAGAGGTTGTGGCTTCACTCAAACGTCTGTATCTGAGTTTCCAATATCTCCCGTCTTCCTCTCTCTCCTCCCCTCCCCTATCCTTATCCATTCTCCTCCTTTTTTTTTTTTTTTACTTACCCCTTAAACTCTTCTGAGTGCTTACTGCATGCTAAGAGCATTGTCGTGCGGGAGGGCTCAGCAAGGAGGAGGTCAGAGGGATTGGAGCTGAGCAAGCAAGGGGGAAAATGGCAAGGTAAGGGAGGCCAGAGTGAGGAATTGGGCTTTTATTACAAGCAAAATGAGAGGCTCAAGTGGGGGGGGGGGTATGTAAGACCGTGATTTAATCTGACAAGATTTTTTTTTTTTTAAACAGTAGAAATTTATTTTTTCACCATTCTGGAGGTCAGTAGTGGTCTCCAATAAAAGTGTTGGCCAGGCCATGCATCCTGTTAAATGGGATTCTAGTGGGCGGCAGGCAATCCAGGGCATTCCTTGGCTTGTGGCAGTATAGCTCAATCTCTGCCTCTGTCACAAGATGTGTGCTATCTCTCTCTCTATCTTTTCTTTGATTGTGCCCCAATTTTCTTGCCCGCCAGCTCATCATAGATTCCGCCCCTGCAGACGTCAGCTCACATCCTTCCTCCAACCCCCCGATTTCCTGTAAGCCTATTTTCCAGTCTCTAGCTCTCTGAGGCAGCTTGCTTATTTCATATCATTGAGGTCATGTAGTATTTGTCCTTCAATGCCTTAAGATTTTGAAAGAGGGAAGTGGATTTAGCCCAATGGGTAGGGCGTCCGCCTACCACATGGGAGGTTGGTGGTTCAAACCCCGGGCCTCCTTGAACCGTGTGGAGTTGGCCCATGAACAGTGCTAATGTGCGCAAGGAGTGCCCTGCCACGCAGGGGTGTCCCCGCGTAGGGGAGCCCCATGTGCAAGGAATATGCCCCATAAGGATTGCCACCCAGCGCAAAAGAAAGTGCAGCCTGCCCAAGAATGGCGCCGCACACAAGGAGAGCTGACACAACAAGATGATACAACAAAAAGAAACACAGATTCCCAGTGCTGCTGATAAGGATAGAAGTGGTCACAGAAGAACGCAGCAAATGGACACAGACAGCAGACAACTGGTGGGGCGGGGGAAGGGGAGGAAATAAGTAAATAAATAAATAAATCTTTTTAAAAAAATATTTTGAAAGAAAAATCCCTCCTCTGGTCTCTGCATTGAGAACAGGCTTGGGGGGTAGAGCATGAGAGGGGGCCCTGTTGAGAGACGCTTCAATAATTTGGATGATGGAGGATGGTGGCTTGAACCAGAGTGTTGGAGGAGGAGGTGGTGTGAAGCGAATGGATTAGGATATATTTTGGGTGTAGAGCAGCTGGACTTGCTGGTGGATTGGATGTAGGAGGTGAGAAAAAGAAAAGATTCAAGGGTAACTCCTAGATTTTTGGCCAGACCAACTGGAAGGATAATAATGCCATTTGCTGAGATGGGGAACACTGGAGAAGGAAGGTTTGGGGAAAATCAAGAGCTCTCTTGGCCATGTTAAATTTGAGATGCTGCCAAGTGGCAGTGTGAAAGGCAGAGTTGAGTTCTTACCTCAGGGCCTTTGAACTTGCTCTTCCTGCTGCTTAAAACAGTTGGCTTGCAATCTTCACACAACTGACTCTGTCTTCGTTTAGTTCTCAGCTCAAACAGCACCACAATCTAAGGTCACCTTGCCAGTCCTGTTCTATCTCATACGCCTGCTTTATTTCCTTCCTTGCACTCATTGCTAACTGAGTTGCTTGTTTACGTGTTTCTTCATGACACTGGACTGTATGCTCCCTGAAGGCAGGAGCTGTTGTCTGCTTGTGGTCTCTGCTGTATCCTCAAGAACCTAGTACACTGCCTGTCACAGAGTAGATGTTCACTAAATATTCATGGACTGAATGAATAAGCACTTGATAACACATTAACTCCTTGCATCCTTCCAACTACCCCATGGGAGTGGTACACTTGTTACCTCAGTTTTCAGGGTAGGAAACCAAGGCTTAGGGAGGTTGTTGGAAGTCCAAGTTTACACAGCTGGAAAGTGGTGTCACTGGGACTCAATCCCTGGTCTAATTGGCTCCAAAGCCTATGTTCTTAACCACTCCTTCATGCCCCAAAGTGCAGTGGGAAAAAGGCTTGGGTTGGGGTTCACTTCTACACTTCCTTGATGTGAGAGCTTGTGCAGGTTTTTGAGGCAGTTCTGACCCTCCTAAACAGGATAATAATTATCCCTTATTTGTGGAGTTGTTCTGAAGATTCCAGGTGGGAATGCATGTTAGAGTGTTTTATCTCCTCTATCACTGCATATGTTTATAAGGATTAGTAACTTCTTTGAGCCTCAGTCTACTTATCTGAAAGATGGAGTGGGGGAAGGTATAGACAATTTGTGAGTAACTCCCTAGCTCTGGCATTCTAAGACTCCTTCATCTCCAATGTTTGTTGAAATGAATCACTCCTAAATTTTCCATATCATGAGTGTCGTGAACACAGGGAACCTCCACTTTGGTCATCAAAGCTTCAGATCAGGGAAGCGGACTTGGCCCAATGGATAGGGCATCCACCTACCACATTCAAGGCCCGCGGTTCAAACCCTGGGCCTCCTTGACCTGTGTGGAGCTGGCCCATGTGCAATGCTGATGTGTGCAAGGAGTGCCCTGCCACGCAGGGGTGTCCCCCGCATAGGGGAGCCCCATGTGCAAGGGGTGCACCCCATAAGGAGAGCCGCCCAGCATGAAAGAAAGTGCAGCCTGCCCAAGAATGGCACTGCACACAAGGAGAGCTGACACAACAAGATGATGCAACAAAAAGAAACACAGATTCCTGGTGCCGCTGATAAGGATAGAAGCTGTCACAGAAGAACACACAGAGAGTGGACACAGACAGCAGACAACTGGGGGAGGGGGAAGGGGAGAGGAAAAAAAATCTTCAGATCAGTGGATGTGGGAGGCCCCTTTGAAGCTTGAGGGAGGTAAATTGAGGACAAATCCAAGGAAGTCCTTCTTCACCCCTAACTTAATGAGCTTATGGCTTTCATTACATGCAGGAGTGGCCCCAGCAGGAAGTAGGAATGGTTTTGGATGGAATGATAAATGCCAGAAACATGGATGGCTCTGAGCAGGAGCTGGCAGCACTGACCCTAAGGTCAAGGGGAGGAAAGTGACCCTGTAGGGCCCAGAGAACAGCCTTAACCTAGATTGGCAGTTCCAGGTGGGTAGGGATGGGGGGGAGTCACCAAGATCATCTACCTGTAACCCCCTTCCCCTAATTCTGTTAAGCTGAGCAGGAGTTAGGGAGGTAGGATGGGGTGTTGCATAGAGAAGGGGCAGGAGCTTCAGGGGCAGCAGCAGGGTACAGAGACACCAGCTCTCAGCCTCCATCTACCTTCTTGGGAAGGCTCAGTCTGGCTGTGCCAACACTTACCAGCTGCTGTGAAGAAAGTCTGGCATCTTATCTCCTTTTCCCTCTGCCTCACCCCCACTCACACCTGGTGACATCACCCGGAAGTAAGGACTCCATTCCTTTCACACAAGCACAGGGTAACAGTCAATTGGTAACATTGGGAAGATGGTGGGATTTGGCCCTGATGCCCTCCTGTCTCCCTTCTCAAAGTCCTATTCCTACTATTCTTGTCCTCCTTCCTCCAAATGCCCATTCTGCAGAGTCTTGCTCTCAGCTGGCTGTCAACTAAGGCGCTAGCTGTCAACTAAGGTGCTAGCTGTCAACTAAGGTGTTAACTGTCAACTAAGGTGTTAACTGATATCTAAGGTGTTAGCTGATAACTAAGGTGTTAGCTAACAACTAAGGTGTTAGTTGATATGGCTTAACACCCCCAAGGGGTATGTGCATTTTAATAAGGGATTGTTGAAAAGGACTGGCCTTCAAGACTTAAATGATAGATGTTATAATGGTGGAATTTCAGGCAATGGTGTTGATTATAGGTGGAGGTGTGGGTAGTCCCCTCTAAATCATACCACTTACATAATCACTTAATCATAAGGTCACACACACACACATTTCTATCACTTTTGCCAAAAGGTTCTAAATTGTCTGTATATAGGTAGACATTCTTACGATATGTAATAATAATAACAACAAACACTTACATAGCATTTACTATGTGACAGGCACTGCTCTAAGCCCTTTACATGTATCAACTTATTTCACCTTCACCACACCTTAGGAAGTAGGTGCCTTTATGATTCTGATTTTACAGTTGAGGAATCTGAGGCTCGAAGAAGTGAAATAACTTGCCCCAAGGCCACACAACTGGCAAGTATTGGAGCCAGGATTTGTAGACAGTGAGTCTGGCTCCCATGTCCAAGCTCCTTGTTACACACCAAACTGCCACTCCCATGGGTATACACTGTGGGATATGTACACTGTAGTGTGGCTTTATCTTAGCTTGTGAGGGGTGTGTGTTTGTATGCATGTGTGTACTAGAGACTCTAAATCCAGCATTACCAGGGCCAGGCAGGGGAGGGTCTTTTTGAGAAGGGAGTGGTGTGAGGGATGGGTGTACTTTCTGCAATGGGGCATGCACGCGGGTGGAGATTGCATAAGGTGTGGGTCTGTTCATTCATGATGGGATGTGAAGGCATATGGATGCAGAGAGGGTGGGCTGAGGGAGTTGTGGATGTGGTACAATGGGGCATAACATATCCTGAGTGGCATGCTGAAAGATGTATACATTCTGGGATCACCCAGTTCTCTCTATTCCCACACCTAATCCCCAATTTGGGACCCACCCTTGAGAACTGTCCCCATTAGGATAGAAGGCTCTACCAGAGTCTACCACAAGCATCAGCCCCAGGCCTGCTGGAGGAGAAGATAAAACCAACACCCAACAAGGGCTGACAACAAAAAAGTGGATTGGGGTGTGAAGAAAGGACATGTATTTAGGGAGACTGGTATAAGGGAAGTTGTAATTGGTAGGGTTTCTGCCAAGTAGTGATGGGTCAGTGGGAGCAAAGGCAGACAACGTGCATGCACCTGCACCTATCTCCTATTCCTTAGGGGAGGGGACTCCAGGAAATGAGGTTTGTGGGGAGACTTGAAGGCCCATAGGTCTTCTCCTATGCCCATAGGAAAAGACTTGGGAACCACAAGATTGATTTGCAAGTGGGAAAGCCATGATTCGATGAAGCTTTTAACAAAAGTTGTCCAGATTGCCATGTGAGGAAGAGGCCAGGCTAGAGACAGGGAGACCAATGAGGAGGCTGTGACGGCATCTTGGCCTGAGACCATGCAGTAGGTGACCTGGGACCTGGCCGTGGGTAAGGAGAGAAGTGCATGGAATTGAGACACTGGGGAGTTTAAAGTTCCAGAGGGGTGCAGGGACCATAGGAGAGGCAGGGGCTTGGGGACCCGTTTTCTGCCTCTAGGCCTGGCTGGCTGGCTGGCGGGACAACCAATGGTGACTTTTGGATCCTGGAGGTCATGAGAGAAGTCTGTGCTGGAGGCTGAGATTTTTTTTTTTAATTTCACACACAACTTTTTACTACTTTTTCATTTTATACAATCCATTCATGCTTATTACAGAAGATATAGAACATGTAGACAAGCCAAAACAAGACCTATTTGCAATTTCCCTGCCAGAGATAACAAGTATCAACACTTTAGTGCATTTCTTCCTTTTGGTCTTTCTTTTTTTTCTCCTGTGTGTATTTACTGTTTAGGTTTCATAAACTAGCTTTGAAAGTAGAGTGTAATGCCTCTTCTGTTACTTTAACTGAACCTGTGGCTGGCGTTGGGGTTGGTGTATACTCAGGAGACCTGAATCTCTGGACTGTCCATGTGACAGCCAGGCCCTGAGCCTCAGCATGCTTGCAACTTCTACCCTTTGGTTTATTGGACTTACCCTGGCCAGCTAACAGGGAGGTGAAGAAGGTCAACCACCACACCAGGGAGCCAAGAGAGCCTACAGCTAAAAACAAGAGAATTGCATCCATCTTCCTTGTGGAATCTAAGCCCCCTCTTGATGTAGAGGGGGACTGGGCATAACCATCCCAGGGTCCACAGGATGGAGGAATACAGTATGGATTAGAGTGGACTTACTGGTGTTCTGTTGGGGAACTGTTGTGATTAGTAAGGGAAGAAATTGTAGCATTGATGTGGAGAAAGTGGCCATGGTGGCTGCTGATGGTAGGGAGACAGAAGAAGAGATATGGTGTGGGGGCATTTTCAGAATTTGGAGTTGTCCTGGGTGGTGCTGCAGGGATGGATGCTGAACGCTGCGTGTCCTGTCGTGACCCACTGGGTGGACTGGGGGAGAGTGTGGACTATAATGTGGACCACTGTCCATGTGGTGCAGCGGTCCTCTGGAATATATTTGCCAGGTGCAGTGAATGTGCCGCGATGATGGGAAGAGGTTGTTGATGAGGGAGGGGTGGGGTGGATGGGGTGGGGGGTACATGGGCCCTCATATTTTTTTTTAATGTAACATTTAAAAGAAAATAAAGAAGGAAAAAAAAAGAAAGTAGAGTGTAAATGTTTTCTGACATTGAATATTAATCTGCAAGTTCCTTTTGTTCCAAAGTCTTCAGTGCTATGGGTAAACTATAATTTATTGACTCAATCCCTTATTGTTGAATATTCAAGTTGTTTCTAAAGTTTCCCCAATATAATTATTGTTGTACGGAATATCTCTGTGGCCAGTAAGATGGAGATTTGGAGGGTGTTAGCCCTGGCTTTGGTGCTCTCGCCTCCCAGGGGCGCTTCAACAGAGTTGAGGCAGTGATAGTTTGGACTTGGGTGTTGAGAACCCTGCCCAGGAAAGGCTAAGGGACCTTGGGCAAGTCTCTTTCTCTCTCTTTGGGGCCTCAATTTCTTCATCTGTGTAATGAAGGAGATTAGACTTGGTGAGGTTCTTTGGTTCTCCGTGATAATGTAAGTACACTTGCCACTGAATGTTTCCTTTGCTTTTATGCTCTTTGGTGTCTTTCTCTGGTCTTCACCTCCTGCCTTCCCTGAGCTCCTTATTTCCTGCTTTTCATTCCTGTATGTCTGTCCACCCCTCCCATGCTTCCTCTAAACACTTTCTTCTTGGTTTTCTTAATGGTTCAGACTGTCTGTGGGCCATGGCCATTTTGCAGCTGGCCTGCTGGCCTAGGTCCTCTGTCTCCCACCAGTCCTGCCTGTCTCATTCATGCCTAATGATAGAGGAGATAAAGCCTTTGTGGCTACAGTGGCACAGGGCTTTCCTAACACTGGCTGCCAGGAAAGACATGTATTATGTGGAAACTGAGGCTCTGGTGAATCCTCTGATTGAAGATTTCTTGGGCTTGCCCTGATGAGATGATATGTCCCAGGAGGGGGTGGCACTGTACAGGGAAAACCCATTGAATCAGTGGTTCTGAATCCAAGTTCATGGCTGGGGCCTCTGGACAACTTCTGGAGGTTTTGGATACCAATTACCTGAAATGAAATATAAACTGGTATGGATGTGTGTTTCCACAGTCCAGTTCTTTCCTCAAGATGCTCAAGAAGTACATGACTTCAGAAAAAGAGTAAGAAGTCCTGTTCTAGAGGTCATCTTGTCCCTTCCCCTGTCTCCAGGTGGTGTCCAACCTTCTGAACCCAACACATACTCACAAGTCCAGGCACTGAGGATTGACCCAGTGAAGGTGACATCAGTGTCTCTTAGGCATGCATTCCCTACCATCGTTTTTAGGAATCACTGTCCCTCTAGCCATCATTCAGTGTTTTCGACCCCTTCCAAAGTTCTCTGTAGTGAGCAGAATCTGCTCAGTTAGGAGGCCAGGCTGGGGGGCCTCTACATGAGAGGAAGCAAGGGCCTCTGAAAATGCCTGAGAATTTGGAGTATGGAGTGTGTGGAGCAATGTAGAGCTGGATTGGAAAGGATTAGATAATTGACCTCATAACTGACCTAATTAGTGAGTGCCTATATGGAGAGCCCTTGGGGATGCTGGGCCTGCAGGTAGCACAAAAGTCAGGGAGAAACACATAGAGGTTGCTAGAGCTGAAACCTGGGCACTTGCCAGCATGCAGGGGAGGGGAGCATTGCAAGGAGAGAAGCAAGATAGGAGGGCACTAAACCAGGAAGGTCACAGGTAATGATAGTCACTGAAGGGACAGGAAGAGGGGCAGGAGAAACCTTGAGAACAGAGGAAGAGTTGCTGGGGGGTTCTATGAGGGGAAGGGTCAGGACCTGGGGTCACTGAGGAAGGAAGATCAGGGCCAGGGGGATGGACAAGGAATACCTTGAAGGCATGTGGACAGAGCCTAGGGCACCTGGAGAGGGAAAGGGAGATTTTGGGGGAAGAGAGAAATTTGGGAGGGGAGGGGAAGGGACTGGGGGAGATTCTCTGGAGTTGTGTGCCCACATCTGGGCAATGTGTGTGTGCACATGTGCACATGCATATGTACATTTGGTGCACGGTCAATCTAAACCCTTTTAGAGCTATGAGGGACCTAATGCTGTCTTGATGGGAGGAGAAATGGTTGGGTGGATTTGAGATTCAGGGCCTGAAATTTCTGAAACCCAGGGCAAACATTGGGGAGAACTTGGCCCCTGGGGATTCCTTCCAAGGATGCTTTCCTTTGACACATGTTTACTGTGTGTCTAGTAGATGCTAGAGCATGTTTTGGGAGCTGGGGCTACATTGATGATTTGTTCTGACAAAGATCCTAATGGAAATTACATGTTAGTGAAGAGCCAGACAATAAATAAGCATAATAAACAAGTAAATCATCCAGTCGGTTGAAACATGATAAGTGCTATGGAGAGAGAAAGGACCAGAGTAGGGAGAATAAGTAGTGCTGGAGCCGGGTAGACAGCTTCTGTGATTTAAAAACCATGGCCTTGTTGAGAAGGTAACAGAAGTCTCCTTCTGGAGTAAAATCTTGGAAGAGGAGGGAGAGTGAGCCACGTACATATTTGGGGGACAAGCCCTCCAGTCAGAAGGAGTAGTGAGTGCAAAAGTCCTGTGGTAAGAGAGAGACTGGTGTTTCGGAGGCACACCCAGGAGACTGGTGAGGATGGAGGGCAGTGAGTAAGGCAGAGACGGTGAGGTCAGAGAAGTAATGTCAGAGGGGAGCCACATCCTGTAGTGCCATGGAAAGAGGCATGGAAAGGGCTTTAGCTTTTACTCTGAGTAGATGGGAACCACTGCAGGGATCGAAGCAGAGGAGTGACAAGCCTTGACTTCATTTTAATGATGCTCTCTGACCATGATGTGGAGAACAGGCTTTGGCAGGAGGTGGCAGGGAGTGAGGAGGGAAGCTGGAGAGCAGTGACGGGGCCCTGCAACAATCTTGGTAAGAACAGAAGGGGTCTCAGGCAGGATGATAGTGGAGAGGTGGTTAGAAGGATCCATCTTTGCCAGCCTCCCATGCTTGCCTGGCCCTGGTCAGGGTTAGGGAGGGTGGAGTGAAGGGCCTTGTCTAAGAAGCAAACATAAATCCTGGTCCAGGAGTCTGTGCCCACCAGGAATCTTGTGTATTGATTGCTATATCTGTGTTGAGAATTGTCCACATACAGAGCGTGGTCTTTGGGACTTTCTAGGCAAGTCATTTGCAGGTGAAATGGCACCCAGTCCCTTCCCCTGGGGTGCTGGCCATGTGGGTGCAAGCCCAAAGACATACACAGGCACTCTAGCTAAGGTAGAGTCTGTCCACAGCCCTGATGTCTGCTGGGAGTGGAGGGGGTATTGAGTAGAGGGCTTTTGAAGATGGCTCAGGAAGTGGCTTTAGACAAAACCCCCATACACACACTCATATGGGAGCACTCATTCATATAAAAATGTGTGACCATCATTGCATGTGCACACAAGCTATGAACACTTGCACCTACAAGCACCTGCACACACTTACACAAATGCATCATTAATACACCATCACATACACAAGGAGAACTTTCATCAGGGACTGTAGCCTGCTCTCAGCCTCATCTCCCACCAGCCTCTGCCACTCCCCATCCCTATCCCAATCCAAGCCACTTTCCCTGAATGGGCTCTGCATTTTTACCCTATGTCACTGCACCTTTGTACATGCTCTCTCTGCCTGGAATGATCTTTTTTTTTTTTTCTTTACCTTTTTCTGACCTCCTTCAACACTTGTCGCTGAACCTCCCTGCCATAGATCATGCTGAACTATAGTTACTTCTGTGTTTATCTCCATCCTCTGCCCTGGGAGCTCCCTGAACATTTTGTCTATCTCATACATCACTAGGTTCCCAGAGAAGTGCCTGGCATATAGTAAATGCTCAATAAGCTGTTGAAAAAATGAAGCACTTTAAAGAGCAGAGGGGCTGAGCTGGGATAAGGGGGTGGGGACAGCCCCAAGCTAAGGTGACCAGAGCAGACTGGGCCATCTTCTCCAAGGGGCAGCAGTGACAGCAGCCCTGGGGACTTGTCTGGAGCCCCTGCTGCCACTTCACAAGTCGTGGGGGCTGGTCTCCCTCCCTCTCTAGGCCCTAGGGAACTTCTTGGACTGGAGAGGGGGAGGGTTGGATAAAGGGGAGGAGACAGGGAGAAGGAGCAGATTAATCTGGGGATTAATTGAAGGACTTGGCCACCTGGCAGCATGTGCTTGGGGCCACGGCTGTAATGACTTAATGAGATTACGGGTCTTTCGGCACATGTCTATCCCAGCAGTACTCTGCTCATCATTGAGAGCATCCCCACTCCTGGGCTCTCTGGGATGAAGACCACACCTTGTTACCCAGACCCACTCTGAAGCCCAGCATCTTGAGTCTCCACTGTGATCTAGTGAGGTCCAGGCTCAGGCAATGAGCTGATGAGAAATGCATGGATTTGCAGTGGATACCAAAATGGGTTCAAATCTCCACCTCACCATTTCTGTGGGCAAGCTATCTAACCTCTCTGATCCTTAGTGTTCTCATCTGTTGAAAGGGGAGAGGAACACTTTCCTGTAAGCTGCATTGTGAGGATTAAACAAGATATGTGAAGTGGTGATGCTTTGCAAGTTTGCCTTGTTGCTGATAGATTCGGTCAACTCTTCCCCTGGTGGTCTGGTCCAGCTGAGGCCAAGAAGTAAGAAAGGAAGAAGGGGCCTGAATAACACCACCAGAAACAATCATTCCCAGCCAGCCCCACAACCAGCACAGCCATGGCATTTTAAAGCCGAGGAAGTACTTTCCCTTCCATGATCTTAGTTAATACCGAGAGTGCCCTAGGAGGAAAGCAGATATGGGATTAAGAGCTTCTTCTTCTTTTTTTCTTTCAATTGTCTTTTTTTTTTTTTACAGATACATAGATCACAAAAAAATGTCACATTAAAAAAAATAACAGGTTCCCATATGCCCCACCCCCCACACCCCCACACATACTCCTCCCACATCAACAACCTCTTTCATCACTATGGCATGTATAGTTGCTGAGGGCAGGGAGAGGGAAGAAGAGATGAGATGTGGGGACATTTTCAGGACTTGGAGTTGTCCTGAATGATATTGCAGGGACAGATGCTGGACATTATATATCTGCCATAACCCACTGAATGGATTGGGGGAGAGTATAAACTACAATGTAAACAGCTTCTATTTGAAAGACAAGAAAACAAAGCAAGGCCAAGAGAGGAAATGGTTTGCTGGGCCCAAGGAAGGAGTCCTGCCAGATACCAGTAGGATGGCCAGGTTGGGGACCTACAGGTTGAGCTCCTGGACCAGCAGACAGTCTGGTGGTGGGGGTGGGTAGTGTTCAGCCTTGCCACTTCCCTTTTCCTCTGGGGTCTAGTGCCTGGCAGGGCAGGGCTGAGGCCCTGGGGTATACAGTAATGGTGAGAACCTCAGACCTGGGGGAGCCCCATGGTTGTGGGACCTGAGAATCTCAGCCCCCAGGGCTGGGACTGGGCAGGGCCAGAGATGGGGAGCCAGGGCAGAGTAGGCAGGCTGGTGGAGGGAGCAACCAGGACACACCACCGCGCAGATTGAAGGTGCTGCTCAAGGAGCAGGCTGGCTTCCGGCCTCCCCTCCTTGCCCCCAGTAGTTTATTAGGAGTAATTTGTTAAGCCGTTCCAACTTGTCAGCAGCCACTTCAAGGTTTCTACTTCCTGCTTGCTTTTTGGGGGGGTCCAAGATGTCAGGATCTGAGTCAGGAGCTAAGGGGAGGGCCAGAGAGGAGGAAGGGAGCCTGCAAAACAGGCCTCTAGGGCAAGAGGTGTCCAGGCCTCGCTCCCCCTGGAAGACTTGCCTCCACAGGGTGCCATGTCTGAAGGGAAGAGACATGGGATAATTAATCTCCTGTCCTCACACCCCATCCGCCTCCAGCTCAGCTCTGGTCTCAGGGAAAAGAGAGGTCTCCAGGGAGGAAAGGTGGCTGGGGTGGGGGTGGGGGCAGGCAGTGGGAGTGGCCCGGAAAAGGCAGGGGTGGAGCTTAGGCTGGGAAGGAGGTCGAGATGACTGTGCTGTGGAATATGTGGGTCTCAGAATGCTTTGTGGCGCTTGACCTAAGGTGGGACCTCAGAACTGGTAAGCAGGAGGAAACCAGATAGGGACACAGAGGTACACTCCAGCAGATTCATTATGCCAGACACTGAGCTCTAGGTTTTACTTGTGTTGTTTCATTTCATCCCCATAACCATCTCATTTTACAGGTGGGGAAACTAAGGCTCAGAGAGGGAAAGAGAATTGCTCAAACTCCACCACCTAGGAAGTGGAAGAACGAAACTCAAACATAGATCTGGCTGCTGCCAAGGCTTTCAGAGGGCTGCTTAGAATGAAAAAGAAACAAGAAAAGTTCAGTAGGGAAGGCAAGGGAGCCATTTGCCAGCTCTCCAAGGCTAACCTGGGCCTTGGTTTCCTATCCCTACAAGAAGTGGGAGCCAGACTGGATGACCCTGGAATATCCTGCCACCCCTGATGGTCCAGAATTTTCCAGGTCTGTGTTTTATGCCTCACCATGGCCAGTCTGCCAGCCAGTCAGGGCTAGGGGCAGGAATGCAAGCCTGGGAGAGTTCAAGCCACTCTGGGGTGAGGGAGGTGTTGCGGGGGGGTCATTGTTCCTGAGAGGGCCAGGCCCACAGTACCCGACCAGGTGCGGCTTTGAGCAAGACTTGGCAAGAGGAGACAGGTCTGAGGCGAACTTTGGCTCTTAATCACTGCTTCCCTCCCTCCTGCATGCCCTGCCACCCTCCCAGGAGCTGGGCACCATGGGGGGCTGGGAATGAGAAGGCTCTGCCCCATGGGCTCTTGGGGGAAGCTCATTAGCTCGAGGGGCACCCCGGCCCTCCCCTCACAGCTTGTCACACAATTAGCCACCCTCTCTGTACAAGTTGCTGTGTAATTATTGGGTCTTGGCCGGCTTGGGGCCATGTAATTAGCCTGCCCCAGGCTCCAACCAGCTCTCAGGGTCATTAGTGGGGCCTGACTGGGGGTGGGCAGGCAGGCAAGGCATCTGCATGACAATGCACACATTGTGGCGCCTTTGCCTGCACCCAGGGCAGAGGGGCAGCTGGTGCCATTGAGTGGCCCAGTTCCTGGGCACATCTGCACCCTATTCCAACCCTCTCCAACCTAGGCCAATCAGACATAGGTTACAAACCCTTTCCCACCCTTTTCTCCTCTGTGAGCTTCAATGACAGCCCAGGAGGTAGGTACGCTGATCACCCCCATTTCACAGATGAGGCAACTGAGGCTTAAAGAGGGATCAGGACTCTCTGAGATGGCTCGGCTCAGAAGTGGTGAAGATAGGATTGGAACTCAGATCTGTCTTACTCATTCCTTTTCTCCCCATGGTGAGCCTGGGAACAGACTGAGGGTATGTACTTGATCCTCAGCCAAAAGTTGCCCTGAGGAGAATTGCTCACCTACCAAGGGCCTCTGGGGTAGGGGAGGGGTGTCTGTTTCTCCAGCTCTGAAACCCTCTATAAGCCTGCTCCTAGGTGACACCAGCCTCTTCTTCGGCCCTCCTTCAGTTCTTGGAATTCTCCCCCAAGCCAGCAAGATGGTCAAGTGCCCAGAGCTTTCTGACCTCAGAGGGAAGAGCTGTCAAGATCCGTTTGACTCTCCATAAATAAAGGTTCCCTTTTATCTATTCCTTCTATCTTACCTAAGTCCCTCCAACTTCCTGCTGAATCCAGTTCATCCTTAGACAGCTAGCCAGTGGGAATCCCTAGCTTCACAATGCTATTTCTTACTGACACCCCTCCACCCTACCCAAAACCTTCCTCCTAGTTTTCTGCTCTCCTGTCCTGAAAGGGATTTTTTGTCTGTTTTACTATCTCATGCCGTTTGGTTGATGAAGGTGTGGAGAGATGCTTAAGATACTGCTCCTGTTCTGTGTAGGACTTGAGGTACATTTATCATGGGGATCTTGCCTGGTGAATGGCTCCTTACTTTTTGTCCATTTAGAGCTGTGTGATCCCTAGCCTTTCTGAGCTGCCCAGGGGGTGGTGTTGCAGATCATTGACACAACTCTGGCAAGTGCCTGGCTCAGTTAGTTAGGGCATCAGATGAGAAAGTTTCCAGCAACTACTGGCTTTGGAAACCAATCTCCAGTTTCATTCCTCCCAAGGCTCAGAACAAAATACCTACCCCGCCCCCCAGAGCCATAATATTCTGCACCTTGCCCCCCTCCCCTGCTGTCTGCCCCCTGGCAACCTTCAGCCACCTTCCAGCTCCCCTTGAACTCTCTCCCCATTTTGAAGGCTGCATTATCCTGGCCAAGGGGAAATGAGTTGTTCCCTTGAAACCCCCCTGCCCCGCCCTCCGTGTCCCCCCTTCCCAGGGCTGGTGACAAGTATGCAGGACTTAATTGGCTGGAATGAAAGGCAGCACTGACATTAATTGGCTACATTTGGCAGGCGGGCCCCCAGCCTCCCCTCCTCTCGCTAAACCCCTACTGCTTCCCAGGAACCTTATCAATCCCACCACAGAGACCAAGAGCTTCCGAGGCCCCTGCCAATTAGGCACTTTTTGCTCCTTTTCTTCCCCTGATGGGGTTTCGTTAGAATTTATGACACTCTATAGGGGCTGGGGATGAGGGGGGTGGGAAGCAGGAGATGGGAAGGCCAGGGGAGGCCCATTCCTATGGAGAACAGGCCTAGGGTGGGGAGGGGGATAGTGGTGTGGATGTGAAAAGGACACTTGGGATTAGGCCCTGAAGCTGGAGGGGAGGGGGTCTGTGATGCAGGATGCAGGGTTGTGGGGGAAGGGGGAGCAGGGCTTTGGCCAGGCCAAAAAGACTGATTTAATAGGCACTCCAAGCACGCTTGGAGGGAGGTTTGCAAGAAGTTTAGGGCAGGCTAGTAATATGCCTGGAAGACAGAGTTGGGAGGCAGAGGCCTGGCTTTTCTTCTCAGCTCTCTCTGGGTATCCCTGGGCAGTCACCAGCTCTTTCTGGGTTCCCATCCCAAGTGGGTGTCCTTGAAAAGAACAGTGGTGAGAGGTCTGAGCATCAGCCACAGCACTTCAGAAAAGTCTTTCCCGGGTCTGGGCTATTGTGCCAGTAGCAGCTTCTGTATGGTCTTGGCCAAATCTCATGTTGGCCATAAATTTTTGAATGGCAGCCAAGGATGTCGTTGTATCAAAAAATAAATTAAAAATCCACACAAAAACTAGGAAGATGAACGAATTGTTACTCCATAAATTCTGTTTGAGAGACGAAATCCTTCAGAACCTGTAGAAGAGAAGCTAGTAAAGGGGTTCTTAGTCGTGCTAAGAGGACTCACTGGCCTGGGTAGGCTGACATAGGGTGGGGTAAGAGATGGGGACCAGGGGCCACCTCTTGTCACCATTTGAAACCATCCTTGCAGCCACCATAGTTGCCCTGGGGGGCCATGGGAAACATTCAGAAACCATTCAGCTGATTCAGGCACACAGATGTGCTCTTTCAGAAAAGGAAGGAAAGCCTTGAGCATTTCAGATCTGTTTTTGGTATTAAACACAGGGCTGGGTAATATTCTTATAGACCTATGTTGGCAGAATTCATATTTGCTTATGTATCCCTTCTTCCTTCTTGCAAAACATTCCTGCTTCCATTTTTGTTTTCCCCTCTCTTCCAGATCACATGCAAGCCTCTTATTCTTCTTAGAGTTATAGAATCACCTCCCCTCATGGGGCACCATCCCCCATTCTCTTCCCTGACATCTCTGAACTCCCTGGTGCCAGGGTCCATGCCTGTGCTGGGCCCTCCCTCCTGGTGAGAAGGAGCCCTGAGCAGACCCACTCATTTCCTCCCAAGGACCCATGCCCTTCTCCCTACCCAGCCAGGTCTCTCCTGTGGGCCAGAATCAGGTCCAGAGAAGTCACTGTCCTCACCTCCACCTTTTGTCCTCTGAGAGGATCGACGTCACCGAGGGCCATCAAGAATGGGATCTGAGGCTCCTGCTCCCCATGATTTCTCTGTTCTCACAAGGGATGACTTTTTTCTTTTTTCTTTTTCTCTTTATTTTTTAATGTTACATTAAAAAAAATGAGGTCCCCGTATACCCCCCACCCTCCTTCCCCCCACTCCTCCCCCCATAACAACAACCTCCTCCATCATCATGAGACATTCATTGCATTTGGTGAATACATCTCTGAGCACCACTGCACCCCATGGTCAATGGTCCACACCATAGCCCACACTCTCCCACAGTCCACCCAATGGGCCATGGGAGGACATACAATGTCTGGTAACTGTCCCTGCAGCACCACCCAGGACAACTCCAAGTCCAGAAAATGCCCCCACATCACATCTCTTCCTCCCACTCCCTACCCCCAGCAGCCACCATGGCCACTTTCTCCACACCAATGTCACATTTTCTTTGATTACTAATCTCAATAGTTCATGAATAGAATATCAGTAAGTCCACTCTAATCCATACTCTATTCCTCCATCCTGTGGACCACAAGGGATGACTTTTAACTAGAAGAGAAGATGAAAATAGCCCCTATGTCCCCAAGATCTGTAGTTCCATCATCAGGATTTCATAGTCACTTGGGTCACATTCTGGTTTGTGTCTGATAGTCTCATTGGCTTCCATGTGACTTGGCAGAACTGGGCAGTAGGGTGGGGGCTGCTGAGGAATCTTGGCCGGCTTCTTTAGGCACGTCTTGAATACAATTTACCTCTCTCATATGCCCCTCTGTATCCTTGAATAGGTGTTTCCCATTGCCCAAACCCATCTCTTTTTTTCTACTGAAGATGTTACTACTAATATGATGACTACTAAACAATTCTAATAGCCACCATTTCTGAGGAGATAGTATGTTCCAGGAATTATTCAAAGCACAACATTAATTCATGTAGTTCTCCCAACAATGCTACGGCATATGAGCTACTATCCTTCCCATTTTACAGATAAGTAAATGGAGGCCCAGAAAGGAAAAAATAATGTGTCTAGGATCATACAGCTAAGAAGAGACAGACATGGGTTTCACAGGCAGGTCTCTCTTATTTGGACTGCTGGGCTGCTTTGCCTTTGGGAAGGGCTGTGTGTCTCCTCACAGTGCTAGTGAGCAAGTAGTCTGGAAGGGTGCTGAAGAGGTATGTCCTTCACTCTGTAAAAGTTGGTGTACCTTCATTTCCTCAAACCCTTTAAATTCTTATAGGGACATCTTGTATCCCACATAAACATCCTGAATCTCCTTAGGTGATGACCTGTGTCCCATCTAAGAAAACTTCATCCCCTCTGCAGATCCCGGTGGGTTGGGGCAGAACAAATATCTGGCTACAGCCCCAGCCCCCAAAAGCTCAGGAATAAAGACTTCAGTGGCCACCAGGGTAGGGTTTGAAAAATTTCAGAGGCCTTAAACTCTGAACAGACAGCATAGACCCTGCTCCCCACTGGTGACATATAATTAAAATAAAAAACAATACTAACCTATAAAATACTTGTAAGGAAATCCAACAAAGTTTTGACTTTTCCCAAGACACTACTTCGGTGCTTGAAAAAATATATCAAATTCTTTTAAAATTTTTCTCTCACTCACTCATTCATACACACATACTATGCTGGTACTTAAAATGTAGGCTGCCTACCTACCCCATAATCCAGCACTGTTGTCCTCACTATGCTGGCAAAGTACTATATTCTCACCTCACCTCCAATACTTTCTTTTAGCTGAACTTCTGACTCCAGAGCCGTGTTATCCCCCCATCTGCAAACCTCTGCTAACCTAGTAACCTGCCAACCTGTTGGAGAGAGTTGGTAATTAACTGTCTACCCCTTCGCTAAATCTTGCTACCCAAATTGTAGCTGGCGTTGGCATTAACCTGGGAGCTTATTAGAAATGCAGAATCTAGGCTCCACCCCCAGGCCAATTCACTCAATCCACAGTCTACCAGGAACCCCAGGTGTTTCATAGGCAATAAGGCAGTGGATATCAAAGTGTGGTCCCCAGATCAGCAGCAGCAGCATCACCTGGGAACAAAGTCTCAGTCCTTGCACCAAACCTATGGAATAGGAATCCCTGGGCATGGGGATCTGGCAATCTTCTTCTTTTTTTTTTTTTAACTGCCAGCAAGCACATTGGCCTTGTAGCAGCTTTAGTTTTTTTTTTATTCCCACCCCCCACTTGTAGCTTCTTTGCTTGCTGTTGCTCTCTGTGTCCATTTGCTGTGCATTCTTCTGTGTGTCTGTATTTATTTTTTATTTATTCCTCTCCCCCCTTGCGGCTTCCTTGTCTGCTCTCTGTGTCCATTCACTGTGTGCTCTTCTGTGTTTTTACTTGTCTCCCTTTTTGTTGCGTTGCCTTGCTGAGTCAGCTCTCTGCAGTGTGTAGGCGAGCCTGCCTTCACAAGGAGGCCCCGGGACGCGAACCCAGGGCCTCCCATATGGTAGACGGGAGCCCAAATGATTGAGTCACAGCCTCTTTCCTGGCAATCCTTTTTAATAAGCCCTTCAGGTGATTCTGAATTGGAGAACACTGCTGGAAGATCCACAAAGCAGGAAGCTCTCCCAGACACGTCTTAGGCTGGTGGCTTCCTCTCTTACCCTTCACTGAAGGTAGATACTAGCCAGTCTTTAGCTGGTGAAGGGGGTCCTGGACTGTCCTGATGACTATTTAGGCATCTGTGGCAGCCTCTGGGAAATGGTGCCAGGTGCCTGGGAAGTTTCAGGAGGCTTTACTTTATTGAGCACCTACTCTGTGCTAGGGACAGCTAGGCACATTCACAGACATTCCTTTTTTTTGTCTTTATTTATTATTTTAATGTTACATTAAAAAAATATGAGGTCCCCATATACCCCCCACCCCCCTCCCCCCACTCCTTCCCCCATAACAACAACCTCCTCCATCATCATGAGACATTCATTGCATTTGGTGAATACATCTCGGAACACTGCTGCACCTCATGGTCAATGGTCCACATCATAGCCCACACTCTCCCACAGTCCAACCAGTGGGCTATGGGAGGACATACAAGGTCCGGTAACTGTTTCTGCAGCACCACCCAGGACAACTCAACGCCTCCACATCAAATCTCTTCCTCCCACTCCCTACCCCCAACAGCCACCATGGCCACTTTCTCCACACCAATGCCACAATTTCTTCAATTACTAATCACAATAGTTCATGAATAGAATATCAGTAAGTCCACTCTAATCCATACTCTATTCCTCCATCCTGTGGATCTTGGAATGGTTGTATCCACTCCACATCTATATCAAGAGGGGGCTTAGATTCCACATGGATGTTGGATGCAATTCTCCTGCTTTCAGTTTGAGGCACTCTTGACTTCATGGTGTGGTGGCTGACTTTCTTCACCTCCATGTTAGATGAGTGGGGTAAGTCCAATAAACCAGAGTGTAGGAGTTGCAAGTCTGTTGAGGCTCAAGGCCTGGCTATCACATGGTCAGTCCAGAGATTCAGGTCCCTTGGGTATACATTAAACCCAAGCAACAACTACAGTTCCAGTAAAAGTAACAAGAGAGACTTGTGGACAGAGATCACATCTAAGTCCAGCTCCATCACACAGAAACACAAACTCCAAAGTAGGGCCAACTGACATGGCACTGAACTGCATCTGCCATGACCATAGAACCTGTGGGTCTCTGTAGCCCTCAGAAGAACCAATACCCGGGGTTGTATCTACTTTATCTGTCGCTGGGACTCTGCATAAGGGCAACCCTTCTGTGTGCATAAGGGCAACCCCTCTGATAACCTCCCAGCTCTTTTTGGAGACTCATAGCCATATAAACTCATTTGTCCTTTCCATTTCCCCCTTTTATTCAGGTCAAAAAGCATTTTTAACTCCTGGTATTATATGTCGACTGAGATATTCTGCTGGTCCTAGTTGACCCTTTTATTCGAGGTCATTTTCTAGTTACATCATCAGCTGGTACTTGGTAGTAATCCCTCAGCACCAGGGAGGCTCATCCCCGGGAGTCATGTCCCATGCTGGGGGGAAGGCAACGCATTTACATGCTGAGTTTGACTTTGAGACTGGCCACATTTGAGCAACACGGAGGCTCTCAGGAGGTAACCTTAGGCACCCTGCAGCTCTAGGCCTTGTTCTTACTTCAGTTACACAGGCTCACAAGCATAGTTATTAACATCAAGGGCTCATTATTGGACCTTCCTTCTTTTTTGGTCTTTGCTATTGCACTTGGAGGATTGTTGCTATTCCTTTAGGGACTGTGATATAGCTCCCCTGGCTAGGAACTCAGCACTCTCTCAGTTGTTGTTTTTAATTGTAACCACTATGAAAATATCCAAACATTTTTATGTACCCTGGATATATGCCCTGGAGAACTCCCTGCCAACCATGTGTCCCCTGTCAATATCATCCCACACCAATATTCCTCCCCTGCCATTGTTGAACCTCTCTGATCCAAAACTTCTTCAAAAGTGAAGCCCAATATATTGCCAGGTTCCATTAATAGCAAAATGGAATATAGTGATGAGTTTAAAGGTTAGATAAAGAATACATATCAATTTAGAAAAATTATGGTAAAAATAAATTGGGGTATCAAAATTTTTAAAAATGCAAAAGGTTTGTTTTTGATATTTTGCCTTCCATCACTGCAATAAGTGTTGCCCTATATGCAAATTGGCAAGGCAACTACTTCCGACAGACATTCCTTCATCAAATCTATAGACCATCCCATGGGCCAAGAGTTATACCCACCATCCAGTTTCAAGAAGAGGAATCTTCTGAGGCTCAGAGATTTCGGGTGAGAAAGAGAGGGTTTACCCCACTCCCCAGATTTGTCAGAGTCCAAGTCTAATGCCTTTTCCATTAGATTTCAGTGCTTTAGTAATGAAAGCTAACTATATGCCAGGCACCTTTCTAAGTCCTCTAACAGCATGAAGTCATTTAATCTCCACTACTAGCCCATTTTGTCAGATGAGAAAATGGAGGCACAGAGGTTAACTTACCTGCCCAAGGTCTCACAGGCAGTAAATGACAGAGCTGGGATTCCAGCTCACACAGAAACATTGCCAAAGGTCTTACCGACAAAGCAGAGTTAATTTGCTGTTCCTTTAGAAGCCAAGCACGATTCAGGCAATGGGAACAAAAGAAGGAGTTTGCTGGCTTTGACAGGTTTATTTAGGTGGTTTATGTTTGATTTTCCCAATTTCCAGCTCATCTGCTTAACTCAAATCCTTTCCTTCCAAGGAGTGTCAGCCTGGGGCTGAAGACAACTCTCCTACTCAGTCCAGGGCTTCTCCCACATGACCATCTAGTCCTCCCTAGGGTCCTCCATGGCAATCACCTCCAGCTCAGGCTGGTCTGCTGGGCTTCCTGCCTCCACCCTCAACCAGCCATGAAGGCAAGAAATAGGACTCACACAGGGCCTGGAGTCCCCAGGGATTGGGGTTAGATGAGAGGCAGATGGATGTCTCCTCTTGACTCCTATTATTCCCATACATTCCCCTCCTGAATGTTATGGTTTCCTGTCCCTTTCTCCATTGGACCTGCCCAAGGAGCCAGCAGGTTTCCTAGCCTGGCAGAGGTCCTCAGCTACCAACTTCCTGTACTGGCAGGTGGAACAATAGGCCACTGTACAGCCAGACAAGCTGATGGGTAAGTTGACCTTCATCAGAGTGCCTCAGGGCCACCGTCCTCCTCCCTGGTGGTAATGAGGGCTCCCAGCTGACATACCTATGGTGATTGTCAGTTTACAAAGCCTTCTCAGAGCATTCTTTCAGTTAATCTTCATGAGCCTCCTTGAGGGAGAGACATTCTCAGACCAATTTTTCAGGTGTGGAGACTGAAGAGGTTCAGAAAGGTGATGCAACCAGAAAGAACTTATGCAGGCTTGCTTCCACCATCCCATTCCAATCTGAGGCTCTGTCAATACCATCAAAAACCTAGTTCTGTTCAAAGAGATATTAGAGCAAGTTACTTGACAGATGAAGTGAAGTGGTTGGTATAGCAGAGAGATCTCCAGGAAAAGAAGATGGGAGGCCTGATGTGGTCCATGCTGGTCAGTCACGAGGATGCTGGCAGCCCTATTCTCCTGTATTTCTCTTGTGTTTCTCTTGTATCTGGCTCTAATGGGAATGGGGCTGGATGAGCTGTTGTGATCAATCTCACTTCCCTATTTGCCCCCATCCTTGAACCCTGATCCTGACACCCAAAGTGATGGCTCCAAGGACCAAGGGCTGTTTTAGTCCCTGCCCCGGCCCCTCCTGTTTCTCTCCTAGGTCTGCTCTTAACCCATCACAGCATTGGCTATCCTCTCTGGAATTCTGTTCTATTAGAAAGTAAGCCACCATCCTCTAACTTTCCTCCCCAAATTGTCTCCTTTTACCGCCACACCAAAATCAAAACCTGGTATCGCCCTGTGACAACTCCTTCCAGTAGATGCCTTGCCTTGGCTTTTGCCTACCTTGGCTTCCAGGAGCAGCAGAAAGACTGGTCTAACCCTGGTTTGCAGTTGCTGTTTATGGCCCAAGGTTCCTATGCCTACTTCCAATGCCCCCTCTTCCATAAAAAAACAAGCTATTGACTCAAATTCTCCTCTCCCCTTTCTTGGAATGGAAACTGACCTCCAGAATATTGGCTGACTTTCCCCAGTCCCCACAGTGTCAGGGCCCCAGGATTTTTCTCCACCTGACCCCCACTGCTTCTGCATCCTCATGGATGTCACCCCCTGAATGCCCCCAACCGTCCTATGAGCTCCATGATCTGCAGAGCCTCTCTACCAAAGCTCCGTATTGTTTGACCACATCTCAAGCTTTATCATTCCTTGGGATGGCTTCTACAACAAGATCTCTGATCAGCCCCACTCCATTCCTCCTGAACCTAGCTTTGGTCCCAGTGCTTTACTTTGGGCTGAGTAACTGCTCATTGAATAAATGAGGAAAGAATGAACTGTTTCCTACCACCAAGGATTTCAGTCTCTCCTCCCCACCCCTAACCCATTATCCTGGCACTCAGCCCTCTCCAGGCCTCCCTAACCTTACCTGCTTCATCTACTCTAGACTCTGGCACCAGCCATGACTTTCCTGACTTGAAGCCATTCAAGTTTTACACACCTTCTGCTCGTCCTGCCTTCTGCTGTCCTAAGCCCTAGCCAGTTAGTTCCTAGCACTGACAAGTTTGCCAGCCTCACTGGAGGTCCTTGCTGATGTTTCATAATCCTTAACTCATTTCCATTCCCATTCTCCATATTCCTCATGTTCTAGACCCATGTCTACATCCTTCCTAATGCTTGGCTTCCAATTTTGCTAAGCTCAAGGCTCTTCATATCTGAAATGCTTTGTATGCCTTCCTTCCCAATTTCTCTCTCTCACACACTGTCTTTCTCTCTCTCTCCCTCCCTGTTTCCCTCACTCCCTTTCTCCATGTCTGCCAGGGAGACTTGCCTATCCTCCTCGCCACACCTAAGCTCTAACTCCATCAATTATCCTCTTTTCTTTTGTATCTCCATCTCTCCTCCTCCTCTGAGTGCTAGTTCCTCTTCAGCCTACAAGGATCCTCAGCTCTCCCCCATCCTTAAAAAAACCCTCCTTTGACCCTGCCTCCCTCCTAAACTATTGCCTTCCCTCTTCCCTTCCCTTCTCAGCTAAACTTCTTGGAAGATTGTCTACTCTCACTGTCTCTGCTTTCTCACCTCCCACTCTTTCTGCAGTCTACTGCAATATGTCTCCTCCCTTTCTTGCCTGAAATTGCTCTTTTAAAGGTCATCAGTGACTTCCTTGTCACCACATTGGGTGGCTTTTTTCCATCCTCACAACTGACCCTGCCAACTGTCCCTTCCTGCCTTCTACTCCAAGGTCTTGGAGACAATTACTTGTTCCAGTTCTCTCTCTGCCTCTCTTGCAGCTCCTTGGAGGCTCCTTTATTCTCCTCTATTGCCACACAAGGGTCATTTTTGTTCTAACTTCTGTTCTTTATCTTATTCTCTCTATTCTCTGCAAAGCAGTAATGTCCTTTCTCCTACTTTTGGCTATTGTCATGATGTCTCATTCTTTATTGCTAGCTAGCCCTGATCACTCTCTTCAATCCTAGACCTGGTTGGAATGTACCTACTAGATATGCTCATTTTATGTCCGACAGGGATCACAAACTCAATGCATCAAGCTGAACTCATTATCTTTTTCCCCAAACTGGTCCTTTCCCATATCACCCAGTTTGAAAATTGGCACAACCTTCTACTTAGCTTATAAGGTCAGACATCTGGAAGTCATTGCTGCTTCCTTTCTTTCCCTCACCCCTGACATCTAAGCTCATCATTTCTACATCCTCAATATCTCTCCAATCTATCCCCTTCTCTCTGGCCTAGGTTTCTCTTGCTTCATTTATTCCTTCAATCAAAAAATGTTTATTGAACTCTTTGTAAGTGATGGTCACTGTGCCAGACTCTGGAGAAACCATGGTAAACAAAGAGAGTTGAGGTGTCTGCCCCTCATGAAACTTACATTCTAGTGAGGGAAGTAGACAACAAATAAGTAGATGCATAAAGGAACATGGAAGGAATAATTGGATAGTTTTCATAGATATAAAAAGGGGAGACTTACTTCAGATAGGGTATTCAGGGAAGGCCTTTTTAAGGAGTGATATTTAAGCTAAGACCTGAAGGTTGCACAAGAGCCTGCAATGTGAAGAGCTAAGGAAAAGAAATTTCCAGACAGAAGGAACAATAACTGCAAAGATACCAAGGCCAGAAAGAATTCAAGTGTGCTCAAGGAACAGAAAAGTAAACAGTGTGGCTAGATTGGCGAGAATGAGGGGACCTAATCTTGAGGGGCAAAGTAAGTCAGAGGAAGAAGCTTGAATTTTGTTGTAAGCACAATCAAAAGCCACTGAAATTTTTTAAATTAGGGAGAAGCATAGTCGTACTTGCATTCTGAAAAACAATTACACGGTGATTGTGAGAAGAGTAGACTTTAGTGAGGAAGTGGTGAGATAGGTGAAGAGGTCTGTGCAGTGGAGGTTGAGATACATGGATGGATGAAATGTCCTCAAGGCTGAACAACAGAACCCACTGATCGATTGAACCTGGGGAGTGAGTGAAAGGGAAGAAATAAGGACAATACCTGGGGTTTTGACTTGGGCAATTAGTAAATGGCATCATTTACTAAGATGGGGAAGGAGCAAGTTTTAGGGTGAATTAAGATTTTTCCTTTGAACATGATAAGTTTAGATTATTCTTTAAGTCTTCAAGTGAAGATATCAAGTAGGTAGTTGGTTAAAAGAGATCAGAGAAGCCTGGGATGGATGTGGACATGGATGTTTGGGAGTTGCAAACATCTCCATGACATTCAAAGTCATGGGAATGGATGAACTCAGAGAGATAGTGTGTAGAGAGGAGGGGAGAAGGCCCAGGATGGGTCACAGGAATTCCAGTATTTACAGATTGGAAAGAAGAAGAGAGAGCAGTGGGGTCAGTGAGGTAGGAGACAAACAAGGAGTGTGTGTTGTCACAGAGGTTGAGAGACTTTTTCAAGGACTGGGGAAGTCTTCTGAGAAGTCAAGTCAAATTGAAACCATTGATGGAGCTAGTCCCTATAGAGCCTGCGCTGTATCAAGCATTATGTTCAAGTGCCTAACGTGTATGAACTCATCTCATCTTCACATCTACCCAGTGAGGCAGGTTCTATTATTATCATCACCAACTGAGGAAATGGAGTGTCAGAGACATTAAGTATCTTTTTCTAGATCACACAGTTGGTTTGTGGAAGATCCAGAGTTCAGACTCAGGCAGGCTGGCTCCACTACACTAGTCTGCTTCTCATAATATGAGATTCTAAATGAGTCTGCTGGATTCGGCAATTTGGCAGTTGATAGTGACCTGGAGAAAAGCCCTGCCTCATCTTACCTTTCCTTTTTTTGTTATTAAGAAGGAAGATACTGAGCTTCTGCCTTTATTAAAGGGAATGACTCCACAAAGAGGAAAAGGAGCTACCCAAAGAACCTTGGGGAGGTGAAAGGGGTAGACTCCTGAGTACAGTTTGGAAGGCTGCTCAGTGATAGGAGATAGGCCTTATCCTCCATTGTGGCAGGAAAGAAGAATGGATAATGGGGGCAGATGGCAGATAGGACCATAGACTCCTGGGGATGAGCCTCCCTGGCCCATTGATGGACCTTACCTTGGAATATATGATAACCTATCTCCCCAGTGTATTAGAGTTAGATTCATTCATAATATTCCTACACATGGTTTTTCTGCCCCTTTTATTTGAACCTATGATTAGCACTATACCCATTAAATATATGTCCCAGAGACTTAAATCTTGCAGCATTTCATATGCCAGTTGAGCCCTGAGTTTCAGCAGAGCTAAAGTCAACACATACTCTCCAGTTCACCAGACTGACCCAGGACAACTAACGAAAGGATGATTGTGGGCAATGCCCATCCCCCAAAACAGACAGTATCTATAACTGCAAGCAAGACAGTTCCATCCATCTGCCCCATGGGATCTAAGCCCCCTCTCAATCAGAAGCTGAGTGGGCATCACCATCACAGAATCCTCAAGATAGAGGAATGAACAAACATAGGGAGGGAATGCAACTATGGACTAAAGAAGACATTATTCTAGTAATGGAATTACTTGTAACATTGATATAAAGACATTGGTCACCAGAGGTTTTGAGGGGAAAGAGAGGGAAGAATAGGTGTAACAAGGGGCATTTTTGGGACATTGGAATTGTTCTGCATGATATTGCAATAGTGGATACCGACCATTATACATTTTGTCAAAACCTATAAATTGTGTGGGGCAAAGTGCAAACCATAATGTAAGCTATAGCCTTGGTTAGTAACAATGCTTCAATATGTGTTCATCAATTTTGACAAATGTGGGAAGCGGACTTGGCCCAGTGGTTAGGGCGTCTGTCTACCACATGGGAGGTCCACAGTTCAAACCCTGGGCCTCCTTGATCCGTGTGGAGCTGGCCCATGTGCAGTGCTGATGCACGCAAGGAGTGCCGTGCCTCGCAGGGGTGTCCCCCACATAGGGGAGCCCCACGCCGGAGAGCTGACACAACAAGATGATGCAACAAAAAAGAGAAACACAGATTCCCCTGCCACTGACAACAACAGACGTGGACAAAGAAGAAGATGCAGCAAACAGACACAGAGAACAGAAAACCAGGGTGGGGGGGGGGGGGGGAGAGAAGGGAGAGAAATAAATAAATAAATCTTTAAAAATTTTTTTTGACAAATTTACCACACAAATGATAGATGCTATTAGTGAGGGAAAGTGTAGGAGGGAGTGGGGCATATAGGATCCCCCTATATTTTTTATGTAACATTTATGTAATCTAAAAATTCTTTAGAAACAAAGAGAAAAAAATGCAAAAAAGGACAGAACAGAGATTCTGCCTTTGTTAAAGGAATGACTCCACAAAGAGGAGAAGGAGCTACTCAAAGAGTCTTGGGGAAGTAAAAGGGGTAGACTCCAGAGTACAGTTTGGAAGGCTGATCTGTGTTAGGAGAAAGGTCTCATCATCCATTGTGGTAGGAGAGAATAATGGACAATGTAGGTAGGACTGTAGACTTAGTGGGGATAAAAGGAAGTTCCTGTCTGATGGCATCTGTTCTCTTAACACAGAAAGAGGTGGGGTTATAGCCATGAGGGGTGGGGATTAAGGCATGAGAAGTACTGAAAGAGTTAGGTGCTCATCAGTTGCCACTGAGCTATTGCAATAACCCCTGTCAGGCCCCCCTGCTTCTAACTTTCATTCTATCCACCACATGGAAGTCAGCTTGATCTTCCTAAAGATTATACAGGTTAAACTCTGCTCCAAACCCTTCAATGACTCCTACTTGCCTGGCACCCCCTCTTGTCTCCCCTACTTATCCACAGAAAACCTATGCTTTAGTCAAACTCCTTTCCCCAAGTTCCAATTTCTTGCCACTGTGTCTCTACCCATACCTTCTCCTTTGCCTGGAATGTCTTCTCCATGTGATCCATCTCTAACTGTTGAAGTTTCCCCTGGATCCCTCCAAGGGGTGACAGATTGCTTTCCATCCTTTGTGAGTTACAGATCTGCATGCCTGACTCTAAGTCCTCTGAGTGCAAGGATGCTGCCATATTCACTTTCGTGCCTCCACCATGCCAACCCAGCACCTGGCACATAATAGGCACCCAATAAATGTGTGTTGAGCTGACCACAAGCATGGGCCTGTGAGTCAGGAGGCCAGGTTCTAGTTTCTCTCCCTTCCTGTACCTTATTTTCTAAATTTGCACCATGAGTGGATGAGACCTAATGGTTTCAAATGACTCTCCCAGTCCCAATACTTCATGCATTTACCATCAATGAATTTACTTGACCCTTCTGAGAAGTTATTGACATTTCCAACCTGTAAATTAAGTTTTACAAGTGTCCGGCTGCAGAGGGATGGCTTTCAACTTGTATGTCAGGTTCTGCCTACGTCAGCCCCTTCAGCTACTACTACTATTTTGTAGTACAATATTTGTGGAGCACTTACAGTATTCCATGCTAAATCTTCGTGTGCATTTTCTCATTCTCACTTCAGTCCTAGAGGTAGGATTTTACAGATAAGGAAAATGAGGCTTGAAGAGGGTAGATAACTTGCCCAATGTCACATGGTTAAGTGGTAGAGCTTCGACTTTAACCCAGGCCTCACCAATTTCAGAGCTCATGCCCTAAAGGGTAAACCACTCTGCTGGTGGTGTGCCACTTACAGTAGTTCTCAAACTTGGCTGCACATTATTAGACTTACTTGGGAAGCTTTAAACATTAGTGATTATTATGATTACTGGTATACTATAGAACAATTGTATCATTACAATACTATTGTAATTGTATCATTGATGTGGAGACAGTGGAGATAGTGGCCACAGGAGTTGCTGAGGGCAGGGAGAGAGGGAAGAAGAGATGTGACATGGGAGCATTTTCAAGACTTAGAGTTGTCCTGAGTGATATTGCAGGGACAGATGCTGGACATTATATATCCTGCCATAACCCACTGAATGGACTGGGGAGAGTGTAAATTACAATGTAAACTATAATCTATGTGGTACAGCAGTGCTCCAAAATGTATTCATCAAATGCGATGAATGTGCCACACTGATGATGTGGGAAAAGTGGGGGGGTGTGAGGAGAGGATATATGGGAACCTCTTATATTTTTTAATGTAGTATTTTGTGTGATCTATGTATCTTGTTAAAAAAGGCAATAAAAATTTTTGCTGAAAAAAATTAGTGATTGCGGAGATGGTGTAGCTCAGTGGTTGGGTACCTGCTTTGCATGTATGAGGTCCCAGGTTCAATTCCCAGTACCTACTTAAAAGAAAAGAAAAGAAAAGAAAAGAGTGATGACTGGGTCTTACCCTCTCTCCCAAGATCCAAACTTAACTCATCTTTCCAAAGCTTTCTAGGTGATTCCATTCTGCAGTCCAGGATTGAAACCCACTGACCTCAGCCCCAGATCTGAAGCTAATGCTGACCTGAGCAGACCACTTCAGCCCCCTTCCCCCACTACTTGGTTTTGGGAACAGGAGTGGGAGAGGAGCTGGGAATAGAGGCAAACATAGAGGCAGGAGGAGGGAAGGAGGAGGTGTGTTGTTCTGGAAAGGTGTCTGAAGTTTCTCTGGTTACACGAAAGCTGTAGTACCTGGAAATGGGGGGGAATCCTGGGCCAAACTTGTGTCCACTGTGACTTCTGTGCCACCCCAGTCATCCATGGGCCCAAACCCATCACTCAGCAGAGCACATCTCTTCCCCATGGGGTTGATGCTCTGTCCTAAAGTGTCCCCCCACCCAAAGCATTGTCAGCTCACTTCCTGGGTCTGGATGTTATTTCCTGAATTCTTAAGCCCTGGCTGGAATGCTGTTGTCAAAGTACTGAGTATCTAGAATCCTGGCATTCTGCTGCCAATGGAGTATAACCCATGCCCCAGCTTCTTGTCACACTGGGCCTGCCCCAACACTGACCCTCACCACAGTCAGGGCCGACAGCTCATTGGACTGACCTTCCTGCCCTGGAATCAAGGTCCTGGCCCCAGCGTCCCCAGGGTCTGGATTTTCCTGCCCCACCAACCCTGCTGGCTGAGATCATAGCCTGCCTTACACATAAGCCCACCCAAGTTATGACATGACAAAGTCAAATAACCTCTTTCAAGGGGGCCGGGATGCTCTGTAGAGGGCAGTGCCAGGCAGTGTCAGTCCTGGGCCCCCTGGAAACTGGCCTCTGCATGCTGGTGTGCCAGGGTGGGGTGCCCCTGAGATGAAGAAGGCCTGGTCGGGGGAGGAAGGCTGTGAGCTGCTGGGTGGGCCAGGTGGGTGTGGAGGAATTCTCTGTCCAGCTGCACATCTTTATTCATAATGCTTGATTGTTTCTGGCTAGGGAGCTGATCATGCTCTGGGGGGCGGGGGTGGGGGTGGGGGGAGGGAAGGCAGGGAGCCCCTGGGCAGGCAGGCAGGCTGTGGTCTCACTCTTCTCCTTTCTTCTGTAACAGCAGCAGGAGTGAGGGCAGTCATGGGCCCGGGGCTGCTCACAGCTGGTCCCGATTTGCGGACAATGGGAACGTAGCTCACAGTGCATCCCTTTCTAGCCCCAGCTCAGTCTGGGACTGCTGGAAGGCCTGCACAGGAATGTGGGGTGGAAAGACTCAGAGGGAAGAGGCTGCAGGAAAAACTCCTGGCAGCGAAGGAAGTGAAAAAGGGCAGGGGGAGGGCAGCAAGAGGTAGGCATGCCAGCTGACCTGACCGAGCATGGCTGGGGCCCTCTGCACTGACCTCCACCCCTCTGGGAGCCGGAGCCCTTGCAGCCCCGCAGCTGGGGACGAGGCTGTGGGCTGAAACTCATATAGGGGCAGGGACTCTCCCGAGGACCCAGGGAATCCATGGCAAAGCTGGGACTGAAAGCCTGACCCCTGTCCATGCCCTTTCTACTCTTAGACCTAAATGCTTTCTATTTAAAGTCCCTGTCTTTGACCTCAGTGCCCAGGCCAGCCTGAGCTCCACGTGAACCTGGTCTACCCAGGTCAGCCAAAGAGCACAGGGGAGCCCCAGGGCTGGCGTGGGCTCCTGAAATCCTGGCCCAGCTTTCTCTCAGCTCAGCATGGAGAAACCTGGGCTGCTCCAAGGGTATCTGGGTCTGAACTGGACCAGATGGCAGCAGGATGATGTGGAGAAATGGAGGTGGGTAGAGTAACCATCATAGTCTTACACATTGAGCATCCACCTCATGCCAGGCTCAGGGCAAAGTGCTTTGCACACGGGATCTCATGTCATCCTCCCAGGCACCCAATGAGTTCACTACTGTCATTTGCCCTAGTATAAAGAGCAGAATATGAAGGCTCTGAAAGGAGAAGGGACTTGCTCAAGGTCTCAGGGCCAGGAATTTGCAGAGCAGAGATTTGAATCCAGAAATATTTGAGTCCTGGACAAAAGTTCCTGTCACTGTAAGCTGTTTTTATGAATGTTTCAGGCTAAGAGAGCTTTGGAAAGGGCATCTAATCCATGCCTATGAACTCAAGCAGGAGTGTAAATGCCACAGTTGAGCTTTGATCTTCACAAGACTTGTTAGGGGCTAGAGAAGGCCCCCTTTCTCTGGATGGGGCTAAGTTCCCTCCTGCCTGGAGGTTACTTCATTTTGCAGACCGCAAGGCCTAGTCTCTGTAACTGAGGGTCAGAGCAGACTTTGCAAACCTAGGTCTTCCCATCTGGGCCCCCCCACCCCCCGCCCAGGGGGCCCTGGCTTGAAGTGGTGTGAAAAGCAAGCTTGGCACTGAGCTAGGCTCCTGCCTTGGGAAACCCAGTTACTAAGAGACCAAGAATTCTGAGAGAACAAGCTAGAGTTAGTTCATTAGGGATACTTGGGACCTTTGTGGAGATATAGAGACCTCCCTGCCCTGGACAGCTTTGTCTGTAATAGAGGAGGGGAGGGTGCCCAGCAGGCCCCAAGCCCCAGTGCCACACCACCCCCAACCAATGCACGTGCAGGCCGAGAGCAGCTCCGGGACAGAAATGGTGCCAGGTCTGCTCCGGTGGAGGGCATGGGCCTGATGCTCTGCTGGGCTCTTTGCACATAAAGTTCCTCCATCCTTCCCACCAGCCTTATGAGGCAGGCCTGGAGATTCTCCTCACTTGACAAACGTAGAAACCGAGGGCTGGAGAGGGGAAGTAAGTGGTTGAGGTAATTAGCCCAAGGCGACACAACTATTGAAGAACTGAGCCAGGATTTGAATCCTGGTAGAGGTCATGGCAAAATCTGGGCTTCTCCCTTAGCTAGGCAGCCCTGGGCACAGGAAGGCAGGTCCTGGGTTTTGGGCCTATGTCTGACCCAGCTAGGCTAGGGCAGGGCAGGGCTGAGTGCAGAAAGAAGCAGGCACAGCCTGCCAGGAAGGAGGGCTGTGAGTGTTTGCGTGTCTTTTTGTGGGCGTGTGCATTCCTGCGCATTTCTGTGTGTGTCTCTCTCTCCTGGCAGCGGCTGTTCTGCTTCCTCAGCAACCCCTTCCCCCGCCCCCCCCACACTTCATTTTCCTTTCTTCTTCTCCTTATTCCTCACTGTCGACTTTTTTTTTTTAAATGAGACTTAATTAGCGTCGAGTTCCTCCTCCCGCTCCCTCTCCGCCCCCTCCCTGCCTCTGCCCTCCCTTCCCTCCTCTCCCTCCTTCCCGAGGTACAGGCCAAGTGATCTGACAAATGCACTTGAGAACAAAGCGCCAGGCTAATTCGGGGCCTGCTCAGGAAGCAGGAGCTGAGCTGAGATAATGGGTCTGAAATAGCCCAGCATGATTATGCTTCCTCAGCCTGTGGCCAGGCAGGCGCAGGCTCAGGCCGGCAGGCGGGTGGCGGGCGGACGGGCAGGCGCCGGGTGCCGCTTGCCGCCGTCCTGCCAGTGAGGGCTGTGCCTGGGATCCTTTCCTTAATAAGCCCTCCAGATGCCCGAGGCGGTGTGAGGATCAGGCTGTCTACATCCAAGACTGTTCTTCCCAGGAGCTGCTGTCCCTTCTGGCTGGGGGTGGGGGGCATCAGGAATTTTAGGTTCCCGTGGGGACATGCTGAGGGCACTGGAAGAGGGTCACCCAGCAGATTGATGGCACAAACTGGGTCAAGAATGCAAGAGGCTGGGCTCCCAGGCTTCGGTACCCCTGACTTGGCCATACTGTCCCCAGGCCAGCTTGGGGGGAATGGAGTAGAGATAGGAGATGGGAAAGGATGTGCTCTCCCCTGCCCCCGAATCAGGCCTCTCTAAGAATTCAAATAGTGGGCAGACATGGTGGCTGCTGGGGGTAGGGAGTGGGAGGAAGAGATGTGATGTGGGGGCAATTTTGGGACTTGGAGTTGTCCTGGGTGGTGCTGCAGGGACAGTTACCAGACACTGTAGGTCCTCCCATGGCCCACTGGGTGGACTGTGGGAGAGTGTGGGCTATAATGTGGACCATTGACCATGAGGTGCAGTGGTGCTCAGAGATGTATTCACCAAATGCAATGAATGTCTCATGATGATGGAGGGGATTGTTATGGGGGGAGGAGTGGGGTGAGGGGGGTGGGAGGTATATGGGGACCTCATATTTTTTGAATGTAATATTAAAATAAATAAATAAAGACAAAAAAAAAAATATTGGGCAGAGCCCGAGCCCTCTGGGATGACCAGAGGAGAAGGGGGAACTGGGACTGTTCTGGCACACCATGCCAAGCCAGACAGGACAGTGGCACAGTGCCTGCCATAGTCATAGGTCAGATGTCACTTGGATATCCCCTCCCTTGGCTTCCTAGAGCTTATCAAGAGCCTGAGGCCAAAGTGAGAGAGGAGCAGGTAGGAAGATGGGCCTAGGATGTGCAGGAATTACCCTGCATGTGTTAGTCCCCATTCCACACCCTACCCCTGGTGCCATGCCTTCCTCCTGATCCCAGGTATAGTCTGAAGCCCTGAAATGACAATGGTCATGGACCTTAACTTCCTGATCCAATCGTCAAATTCACAGCCTTTCTTTTTCTTCTTCTTTATTTTCTTTTAAAGTTTACATTAAAAAAATATGAGGTTCCTGCATACCCCCCACCCCCTCTACCCCACTCCTCCCACATCAAAACCTTTTCCATCATCGAGGCACGTTCACTGCACCTGGTGAATACATTTTGGAGCACTGCTGAACCACATGGAGAGTGGTCTACATTGTACTGAGACCCAGGAACCAATGGCCTGTGTGTGAACATACGTCCATTTTGCTTCATTCAACCCCTCAACATGCATTTCTTAAGCTCCTCCCAGTACTGGGCTCAGTGCCAGGCCCTGGGGAGGCAGACAATTCGACAGAGACCCTTTTCTCAGGGGGCCCTTAACCTGGTCGGGGTGACAGGGAAACAGAGAGAGACAGAACAGCGTGAGCTGTGAGGTGATGGTTGGAATCCAGGAAGATGTAAAAGCAGGGAGGAGGGCATGGTATCCCTAATGTCAAAGCAGTGGGTCAAGGAAGGCTTCACAGAAGAGGTGACATTGGAAACAGGTCTTGAAAGATGAAGAAGGGTCTGCCAGAGTAAAGATGGAGGGACTAGAGATTTTTTCCTTCAAGGTGTGAGGGTTCTGGGATGTGAAAGTGTGAAGAAAAAGTGTTATAAGATTCTAATGATTCTTTCTGATCTAGGGATCCCAAGGCTAGAAGGAGACAGAGACAAAGGGACAGTCCAGGCTAGAGAAATGGGTTCTCCTGGCACTTAGACCTGACCCTCTATCACTCAATGCTCCCACAACTGACAGTGATCTGACCTAAGACAAAATCATCAGCTCTCTCAGTGGACCTGTGAGGCTGATCTCTCTATTCTTAAATCAGATCTACAGCTCTATAAACATGCTGACATAACTGGAACCTCAGACCCAAACCTGTGTGCTCTAAACAGAGCCCATTTCACTGTGAACTTTTTTCTGACCCCATTGCTCCAACCTGCCCTAAGCCCTGGACCCATTCTCTAATCATCAGAATTCCAGAGATGTGTGCCCTTGCCCCCTGCCCATTTGCCTCAGACACAGCCTGCTGCAGAGAAGGCTACCTGTTTGCTGCTTTTCCATCTTTTGAGCTGGCCCAGGGGTTAATAATAACCTTTCTGGGTTTGCTGTGGCAGAGTCTCTATGGGAGCCCAGTCCAGTTTCAAGAATGCATTTGAGGTCCCAAACCAGAAGACCCTGTTTCTCCCAGGGCCATTGTGTAGGGTAGCACAGGTTGTGAACTGCACAAGAGTGTTCTGACTGAGGGTGTGAGTGGGGTCTGAAATCCAGCCTGCGTTCTGCCTACGAAGTCTGTGCATACCCTCTGCATACAGGGGTGCCCTTTTCTGATTAGCACAAAGGTGCTGAATGGATGGGAGGGGCTACAGCGTCCCTCCCCCTCCTACCCCATCACATTGCCCTGAAGGAAGGGGACTGGAGATCAACTCTGCAAGTTTCTTCCAGCTAAGAAGCCTGGGTTTGTGAGCTGCAACAAATATCTGGCAAGTGGAGCCAGCTCCGGGACAGAGGCTGTTCCGGGCTGTGCAAAGGGACCATGTGTGAGGATTAGTGAGAGGAAATGAAAATTGGGGATGGCCCTCAGGGGAATCGACTGCAGATGATGTCAGAGAGGAGGCTGCCTCCTAGAGAGCAAGGGACCCAAACCGATGGCTGCAGAGATTGAAGGAGGGAAGAGGTGTGAGAAGAAGGGGGCTATCTCCACTGTCTGCAACAGCCAGCCCATCTGGCTCTCTGACCCCAGCCGTCTCCTAGCTCTCCTGGCACCTCAGGAGCCCAGGGGTCACATTCCTGTGGAAAGCCTCCAAGGACATAGGGCGGTAAGGCAGGGAGGAGGGAATTGTTAGGACACAGCCCAATCTTCTGGCAGCATCCTTCGCAGCTAGCAAAAGGACTCGCTCTTCCAAACGTTCACCACAGAGTTTCTCAGCCACTTTGAAAGGTCAGTATTATGAGTTTCATTTTACAGATGAGGAAACTGAGACTCAGAGAAATCTTAAGTGATCCAGCTAAAGTTGAAGAATACAAATTTGGACCCCACTCAGTTTGACTGCAAAGCCCAGGGTTGTCCCATTCCACACACTTCTTGTCATGGACCAGAGTTGAGGACCTGGTGTTACCTGTCAATCATTTTGAAATCTCAAAACATCCTGATGGGGCAGGAATGAGTAGCCCCATTTTCCAAATGAAGAGAACTGAGGCTCACACAACTAATAAGTGGCACAGCTGCCAATTATGACCTTGGTGAGGGGTGGGGTAGAAAGTGTTGAGAAAAAGAGAAAATTGAGTGTGAATGTGAATGTGTTTGTGTGTGTGTGCACGTGTGTGTAACAGACAGGACTGGGATGCAGCATGCAACACCCACGCCATCTGGACAGAAGGACAGAGAAGTGAGGGCCCAGCGGGAAGTAGCTTTGGGATGGGTGAGTTGTTCATGGGTCCACTAGTGTGACTAGAAGGTTTTGCCAGAGAGAAGGCAGGCTCCATTTGGTGAGATTTCCCCTGAATTAGAAAATAACCTTTCTTCTCATGCAGGGAGGCCAAGCTTTCTCTTTAAGGCTATTCCACTGGTCTTCCCCCTCTGGTCCCAGGTCTGCAGCTGGAGCCCTGCTCCCTAATTCCAGCAGGGCAGGGAGTGTATCTGTATGCCCAATTGATTCTTCCAGCACACACAGGTAACTCAGCTCAGTTTCCCTTGTGGGCCTCCCACCCCCAGATGTTCAGTCTATCTAGCAGCCAGAGGCCAGTTCACCCCACCACATCACTGGCCAGCTGCAGTCCCTCATTTCCCAGGGAAGAGAGAACTAATAAAGGATAGTCCCTGAGCCACAGCCTGCCCCCACCCTCAGTTCTTCTTGCCATAGCTGCCCCATAAAACGGAGGGGAAAGATATAAAGGGAATTGTGTGAGCAGGGATAGGGTTTTCATCTGTGAAGGGGTATGGAGAGGTGGGGATATTTGACTGGGGCAGTAGGTGAAGCATGATTAGGGTCAAGACACAGGACCTAGGCAGAGATAGAAACCCCTCTTTACAACCACTTTGACCCCTCATGCTAGCTCCTCTGAAAGGGAGAAGAATATGAGTCAGAAACAGAGGATGGGTAGATATGATCATTAAAAAGCAGGAGTGGGGAGCAGGAGTAGCTCAGTGGTTGAGTGCCTGCCTCCCACGTACAAGGTTCCCAGTTCTATCCCTGGTACCTCTTAAAAAAAAAAAGCATGTGGATTTGGGGTGGGCACCCAGGATGGAAAGTCCTGAGGGGCAAACTTTCTGCCTTTTCCATCCTTTCCCCTTTCCTCCATCCCTCCCAGACCCTTAGCAGAAGAGTCAGGAGCCCTGAGCACCAAGCCTCCCTTGACCCCAACCCACTTAGTGACCTTGGTCTGGCTCATTTATTCTTCTCTCCAGGCTTCATTCTCCCTACCTCCAGAATAGGCTCCAAGTTCTCTGCCTGCTGGATATCCTACAAGTCTATGAGTTAGGATCAGAATGTGTTATTGGTTAGGCTCCATGGGCAAAGCCCCCTGGTTCCTCATCCCATGTAGGGGTGTATGCCAGGTGCTCTGGGAGGGACAATAAGTCTGAACTCTGCAAGAGGTATGCCCTTGCCAGTTCCACCTAGGAGAAAGAGGTGTGTGTAGCCTAGGTTATGAAACCTTCCTTCTCTGCTCACAGAGTTCCTTACATAACATTCATTTATTCACTTGATTTCAAGCCAGCAATTATTTATTGAGCACCTACTATGTGCCAGACACTGTGTAGACACTGGGTCTAGAGCAGTGAGCAAAACAGACAAAAATCCCTGCCATCATGGAGCTGACATCGTACTGGGGGAGAGACACAGAAAGAGAGAGAGAGAAGAAATCAGAGATTCTATAAACCAGAGATTGGGGAATGGGGCAGGAAGTGAGGTAAGAGGTCTCTAAGCCATGCCAGGACTTCTCTCCATTAGCCTTGTTCTTGGAGAGGGGTCCGAAAAGCTCCTTTGCCATGTTTAGGCCAGTTTGGGCTAGGCACAGGAGTTAAGGGGGAGAGAACAGTGAACAGTCCCTTGGGTCTGGGGCCTGGAGAGAGAGTTGGCCACTTCCTGGAATGGGGATGCCCTCCTACCCTGCCCTTTGGACTCTGCCTGTCTGTGAGGGAACCTACATTCATCTCTGGGAGTGTGACCAACATCAGCCTTCCAGAGGGCCCGGGCTGCTTGGGCCTCCCCATGCCTAGGTGGGGAGGGTAGCATGATAGAAAGAGTTTGGAATCTGGGAATGGATGACTGGGATCTGCTCCCTTCTCTGCCACTAACTCCTGAGGAGACAGCAGGTATAGCCTGAATTGCTACTTCCCTTGCTTATTAAGGAGATGGCAAAGGCGACAATGTTAGAGTACTCTGGAAACATTGAAGCTCTTGCCAGATATGAGAGTTTATTAGTGTTTGTCTTTGCATTTCCCCAGGTTCTGGCTCAAAGTGGGAACTCAGTCAATGTTTATCGACTGAGTTTAACCTCTTAGAATGCACAGATGTGGGCACTGGACCAGTTCCTGTGTCCAGTGCGCCCACGGTGCAGGGAGCTAAATTGGGGCAGGAACAGTCCAGGGAAGTTGCTCTTCACACAGCAGTTTTTAACTTTTCTCTGGCTCTGTCATTTACTGGCTGTGTGCCTTTGGCCAAGTCCTTTGATTACATTGAGCTCGTGGTCCTGGTCTCTAGAGTGGAAAGAAGAATCTCCTGCTTTGCCTCCTTCAGAGGTTTGTTTTGAGGATCAAACCACACACTATCAGAGCACGTGGCCAGTCATATTATCGGAGGCAGATGGCACCCAACTCTAGGCCCCAGGGACCTACGGAGTGCCAGGACCAGTCCTTCCTTCCAGCAGCCCTGAGATGTCATTGGGATGGTGACTCTCAGGGTCTGCCTCGGGGCCTGGCATGAAGGGAGGGAGCTCTCTCAAGCTGAGTCAGGTCTGGTGCTACCTCTAGCCCACAGCTACTGCCTCTGGCTCAGCTTGGCCCTGAAACATGAGCCTGGTGCTCTGAAAGTGTCACCTGAGCCTGTTCCAGAAGCCCCTGTTCACTCTCAGGGAGGAGTGGGGTGATGATGGTCCCCAGCCATCATAAGAGGGAGGGAGAGTGTGAAAGTGAAACTCAGAGAGAGGGTGAAAGATCCAGAGACCAAGAGGTAAGGGACCTCCTCACTCCCAGTCCAGCAATAGAGAGAGACTAAGAAAGTGGGAGAAACAGAGGGAGAAATACAGAAAGGCAGGGAATCGAAAAAACACAAGACAATGAGACAAAAAATCGGGAAAGACTGGCGGTGCATGACAGAGACACAGAGAAACTGAGCAATAGATGGAGGCAATAGGTTGTGGGTGAGAGAAAGATTTAGAAGAGACTGACAGTGTGTGTGAGAGACAAGTCAGAAAGATGGAAAGACTGTGAAAAAACCTGCAAGATTGAGTCAGTTGTGAGGTGGAGAGAGAGGGCGAGTGTGAGTGCTGCTATAAACCAGAAACAGAAAGCAATTAAGACAGTTTTCCTCTGCTGACTCCCTGCCAAGGTGCAGGGTATAGGGAAACAGTGCAGGATTGGGGGAGGTAGGCCTGGGCTCCTGGGCCATCACTACTTCTCCTGAGTAGGATAAGGGGGATATAGGTATGGTAAGGGAAGAGCTCCCTGAAATCCCTGATTTCACCAACCAGGAGAAGTCCCTGTGCCCTCTGTGGCTTCAGAGGGAGGCTGGGCTTGCTGAAGGGGGCCCTTGGGGTGGGCGAGGGGGAGGAAGAAGGCCCTGTGGGCAAAGGAAAGGGCCCTGACTTGGGATTTGGGAGCTCTCGATTCTGGTTCCAGTCTACCACAGCCTGGCTGAGAATCTGGGGTTGGACTTTTCCCTTCTTGGGGTCTCAGTGGACCTCTCTGTACAATGGGTGTGCTTGTAGGGGGTTGAGGCAGGATGTTGGATTGAACTATCTCTTCCAGCTTTTTTTTGTCCTGGGATTCACCTAAGGAAAGGCAGGAGTAAGTGGGACCCTGAAACCTATAGAAACTCATTGAAACCCACAGGCTGAGTATTTCCAGTCTCTGTATGGTTATTTTATCTGCAGTGAAGACTGAGTTACATTCTCAATTTTCCTGGGGGAAAAATAAAGTGGTGCCTAGGATTGCGTTTGTGTAGGGGGGATAGATATAAGACAACTCTGAAGAAGGGCTCCTTGGTCCTGAGCACGTAGGAGCACTCCTTGTCTTCCATGGCATGGAGGAGAGCTTAGTTTGCCTGGAGGCAGCAGAATAGCCAGGACAATTTACAGAGGCCCCTTGCAAGCTAGAAGTGTCTACCACTCTGCTCAGAGGCTTTTCTAGGGTAGCTGGGCAGGGGTTGGGTAGCCAAGGGCTGTGCTGCCCCCAGAGAACCTGGGGCTTTTCTCAGGCCTGGGGCCTGGGTGCTGTGCATGTCACAGTCTTGCCACTTGCTCTGAGCTGCTCTGGTCAGCTGCCAGCCCTAGCAATTGAGACCTCAGTCAACAGGGTGAAGGAAGATAGTGGGGGGCTGGTATTGGTTCACAGGAGTGGGCCCTCTGGGGAGGGGATAATAGCTAACATCAGAGCCCTGTTGTCCTGCTATAATGCTGGAGAGTTGGCCCACAGAGAGAACATGACTGCTGCCCCAAACACCATGGGCCTGGAGTGTGGCAATAAAGATGACAGAATATCTGCCTGATGGGTAGGTTGGGAGTGACGGACTGGCAAGAGTGGCCCCATCCAGGCCTTTTTCAGCATGTTCCATGCTCTCTCCTTCCTATATCTCCTTGCCGGCTGCCCTCCATCCCCATTCCCAGAGTCCTCAGAATCTGGTCCTGGTGGGGGGAGGGGGGCAGTCTGTGGCACTGTGGGCAAGATCTGCTTGGGGCTTGAAGGCTTTGACCAGCCTCAGGAGGGTCAACCCTCCCTAGACCCATGGCACAGGGATCTGACCTGGTCACAAGACTCATTTTCCAGTTTGATAACCTGAGGCCATAAAGAGGTCTCAACCTCCCCCTGTCCCCCACCCCCTCCACCCCATTTTCCCTCATTTGGCAGGAACGAGCAATTCTGGTGAAAACTGAGGGCCACAACCAGTGCTTATGGGTATCCTGGCAGCTTGGCCCATGTATAAGGATGCCAGTTCTTCTCACCTTTGTTCTCCATGTCCCATGAGGGACCAAAAGAAAATATTCATTTGCCCTATAGCAAAGACAAAGAAAGGCGATATCAGAGGTGAGGAATTAGAGACACAGAGAGCCCGGAGGCTTGTCTGCAGTCACATGGCTAAGACCTCTGTAGGTCTGACTTCAAAGTATCTGCCTATCTTCTTGGTTTGCTGATTTGTTTGCTCATTTCTAGGGGTGGAGAATGATAAAAGTAATACAAACTCACTGGAGAAACTTTGAAAACCACAGAAAGGTAATATCAAGCAAATGTCATCCTATAATCCCACTAACGAGGGGGAAAATGCTGTCAATTTTTTAACTTTTTGGATATCTTTCTTTCTAGTCTTTTTTTTTCTCTACACACACACATACAGATACTTGCTCACAATAATCCTCCTCTTTTACACACACAAGACCACACCAGCCATTCTGGTTTGCATCCTGCTTTTCCCTTGTATCACTGAACTATTAGCCTTTCTCCAGGATCATGAAATATTCTTTACACTGCTTCCTACTTTATCCTGATGGCAGGGACCTGAGCTGGGAGAGCCTCCAGGTGCATCAGCAAGCCCACAGCTTGGCAGGGGTAGGGGAAGAAAGAAAGCCAGGAAAGTCCCAGGAGCAGTAATGGTTAAGAGTGTGTGCTGGAGGTGCAGTTAGTGTCAGGGTTTAAGATATATTTAGGGGATTTGAATCTCTGGACTGACAATGTGATAGCCAGGTCCTGAGCCTCAACAGACTCCAGCACCTACAATCTGACTTATTGGGCTCACCACACTCAGCTAAGATGCAGTTGAAGAAGGACAACCATCACACCATGGAGCCTAGAGTGATTACAACTGAAAGTGGGAGGATTGCATCCAGCATCCATGTGGAATCTGAGCCTCCTCTTGACATAGAGGTGCAATGGACACAACCAATCCAATGTCCACATAGAAAAGGTGGCATTGGATTGAGAAAAGTGGACATGATGGCTGATGGGTATGGAGAAAGACAGGAAGAGATGAGAGGTGGAGGCGTCTTTGGGACATGGAGCTGCCCTGGATGGTGCTTCAGGGGCAATCACCGGACATTGTAAATCCTCACAGGGCCCACTGGATGGAATGGGGGAGAGTGTGGGCCATGGTGTGAACCGTTGACCATGGGGTGCGGGGGTGCCCAAAGATATACTTGCCAAATGCAATGGCTGTGTCATGATGATGGGAGGGAGTGTTGCTGAGGGGGGGGAGAGGTGGGGCGGGGGAGGTAGGGTTCAATGGGACCTCATATATATATACTTTTAATGTAATATTATTACAAAGTAAATAAAATAAAATAAAAAAATTTAAAAAAATTTTTTAAAAAACTATGTACAGCAGGGGAATCATAGAGAGGTTGAGAGGTGAGGAATTTTCCTGTTTTTTATTATTACTGAAATAATAGAAATACTCCAATAATGATTGAAGTGATGAATGCACAACTATGTGATCATACCAAATTCCACTGTTTTTTTACTTTGTGTGAATTGTAAGCTTTATTAATATGTATAAATAAAATTGATTTGTTAAAAAAAAAAAAAAGAGTGTGAACTTTCACAGCAGGCAGCCTTAGGTTCAAACCCAGATTTTGCCACTTCCAGGCTGCATGGTTTTGGGCCCGTCAGTTCCCCTCTGAGCTTTGGCTTCTTCCTCTGTGAAATGGGACTCAGAATAGAGTCTATTTCATGGCCCTTCTGTGAGGCCTCACTGAGCTGATACATGCCGGAACCTGAGCCAAGGGGAATCTCCCATGAATGTCTCCAAAACGTATTCACCAAATGCAATGAATGTCACATGATGATGAAAGAGGTTGTTGATGTGGGAGGAGTAGGGTGAGGGGGTGGGGATTTTGTGGGGACCTCTTATGTTTTTTGAATGTAACATTTTAAAAAATAAAGAGAAAGGGAAAAAAAAAAGACTGTGGAAAGGTCAGGAGGCCTGAGCAGCCTTCCAAACTGTACTCTGGAGTCTACCCCTTTCACCTCCCCTCCAGGCAACTGCGTCATAATCCATGACTCTTCTTCCACTCCCTAGGGGGATCCTTGGAAAATATTGAGTCCTATTCTCCCCATTGTATAGATGGAGCCACTGAGGCCAAGAGGAGAGCAGGGATTATTCACACCACTCACCTCTTCCATGTGACTGGGTCAGATGTGAAGATCGGTTCTACTCTAGCTTCCCTGGAGGTTGTGTATGAGCTGAACCAGAAGATAACATGGGATAACAGATTAGATCAGAAGATGAACTTCCAGGCAAACCCCTAGACTCATAGAACTTAAGAGTGCCAGAGCAGAAAGGAACCATGAGAAGTCATTTGAAGCTAAGGATTTTAAAACAATATTTTAGTCTCATGAACTGCTTGAAGCCTAGTGGGGCATTCACTCCCTCCACCCTACCCCAGAAGCTGCCCTAGACACACCTGCAAAGAATCCAGAAGCAACTCAACACATAGCTGGCAAACCATTGGCTATTCCAATCTCCCCGTTCTACAGATGGGGATGCTGAGGCTCAGAAAGGGAAAGTGACTGGCTCAAGATTCCACAGAAATCTAAGCCCCCTCTTGATGTAGAGGGGGACTGGACATAACCATCCCAGGGTCCACAGGATGGAGGAATAGAGTATGGATTAGGGTGGACTTACTGGTGTTCTGTTGGGGAACTATTGTGATTAGGAAGAAATTGTAGTAGTGATGTGGAGACGGTGGCCACGGTGGCTGCTGATGGTAGGGAGACAGAAGAAGAGATATGGTGTGGGGCATTTTCAGGATTTGGAGTTGTCCTGGGTGGTGCTGCAGGGACAGATGTTGGACATTGTATGTCCTCCCATGGCCCACTGAGTGGACTGGGGGAGAGTGTGGACTACAATGTGGACCATTGTCCATGTGGTGCAGCAGTGCTCCAGAATGTATTCACCAGGTGCGGTGGACGTGCCGCGATAATGGAAGAGATTGTTGATGTGGGAGGGATGGGGTGGGGGTATATGAGGACCTCATATATTTTTAATGTAACATTTAAAAGAAAATGAAGAAGAAAAAAATTAAAAAATGAAATAAAATAATAAAAAATTAAAAATTAAAAAAAAAAAGATTCCACAGATTGGCTGTGGTTTGCGTGCCTTGGTGTCCTTCGCAGGACACACACTGCTCTTCCCTCAGTTCCCTTCATCCTGTTCCCCTCCAGAAATGCAAGCTCTCCAGCTTTCAGTTTCTTTTTTTTTGAGCATTTATTTTTTATTGTATTTTTTTAAAGATACATAGAACACAAAAAAAAAATACAAGAGGTTCCCATATACCCCACCCATACACCCCCACTCCTCCCACATCCACAACCTCTTTCATCATTGTGCCACATTCATTGCATTTAGTGAATACATCTTGGAGCAGTGCTGCACCGTGTGGATCATAGTTTACATTGTAGTTTACACTGTCCCCCAGTCCATTCAGTGGGTTATGGCAGGATGTATAATGTCCTGCATCTGTTCCTGCAATATCATTTAGGACAACTTCAAGTCCCAAAAATGCCCACACATGTTCTTCCCTCTCCCTGCCCTCAGCAACTACTATGGCCACTTTCTCCACATCAATGCTTCAATTTCTTCCATTACTAGTCACAATAGTTCTATAGTAGAATACCAGTAAGTCCACTCTAATCCATATTTCATTCCTCCAATCCTGTGGATGCTGGTATGGTGATGTACATTCCACTTCTATATTGAGAAGGGACTTAAGATCCCACATGGTTGATGGACCCAATTCTCCATTTCTTGAGTGTCTTTCCCACCCCTTGCATTTGTCCCATCGGGGTCTCGGCTCTGCTTTGGCTGCCTGAGTCCATGTGCACCAAGGGGTAATGAGCAGAGAGTGGGGAGGGTAGAGCAGCTGGCAGAGCCACAGCCCAGAGCCTTGCCAGCTGTGGCCACCTGTGCCCAGGCACTGGAAGAGCTCTATGCCCAGCAGCGACAACCTGGAGTCTTTCCTAGGCAGCCCCTACTGACCCAGGAGTTGTTTGGGAGATTGTGCCCTAGATGCCACAAGAGGCTCTAGGAGAGAGGTCAGTCCATCCGGGCCCTGCCTCTGAGACCCACAGTCCCTTCTGAAGTCCAGGCTAGCAGGGAAGGGAACATTAAAAGCCAAAGGTGGGGGTCAAGGGTTCACAGACCCAGTCAGGAAGTTTTCCTTCATTTCTCTTCCAACTTCATTCAGCTGCCAGTTTGTATCATTTCTTTTTTTGGAGCCCAAGAGCAACTGGGGCCTTCTTTCAGCATAGTATTGAGGGGAGGAAAGAGATAATGTGCACGAATTGAGCACCCACAAACTACCGAGTACTAGATTAGGTGCCTTCCTTACATTATTTTGGTTAAATCTCAAACAACCGCATGAAGCAGGCGTGATGACCTCCATTTTACAGATGAATAAACTAAAGCCTAGCAAGGTTGTGTGTGTCCCTTACAGTCATGCAGCAAACAAGAGGCTGAGCTGGGACCCAGTCTGGATTTGACTCACCCCAGAGCTGGTACTCTTTCCATTGCTCCTTGGAGTCTCTCAGATAAGACTTTAGAAAGCGGTTGGGGGTATGTGTCCAAGGGGGAAAAGAGAATGTTAAGAGTTTGAGCACCCTTGTCTGGGGACCCTGGAGCACCAAGCTGCCCTTGAACCCCCTCCTCTCTCCTTCCCCCTCTAAGCACTCAGACCCAGCGAGCTCCACAGAGGAGAGGTACCTGGGGGGGGGGGGGGCAGAAAGGGTCTATGGAAGCAGGAGAAGAGATCTGGAGGATGCAGAGAACTTCCCCCAGCCTCAGGAACTCCCTGCTTGGCCCCCTGCCAACGGGGCGGCTCCAGAGAGACCTTCTGGGAATAGAGAGAAATTCATTAGCGGATGTGCAAGTCCCAAACCGATTAACGATTTATACTCTGGGCTCGCAGCAGGTGGCTTAGGTTTATTATCTGGCTTAGCCCAAAGGCCACCCAGTTCCACCCCTCCTTCTTTCCCTCCCTCTTCCTCCGATCCTCAGGCCCACTCAGTCTGACTTGTCCTAGGCCCTTCCTTAAATCCCCACAGTCTAGGCCAGTTCCCAGGAGGGAACAAATTGGGAATGATGGGTGGGTGGGATAAGGGTGCTGGGATTAACTCCTGAACAGCAGGTCCATTTTCTAAACTGAGCAGTGTCCATTTCCAGGACCAAAAGAGGACTTCATTTCCATTTTGGAGGGAGGCAGTAGGAAAGAGGGTGGGGTACTGCGGCAGGAAGGATAGAGGCTAGACATCAAGGGGAACTTCCAACTTGCTAAAATATTGATTCCTGGGCTACAATTCATGTGGGAAAGGGGCTGGGATGTAAATGACACAGACTGGACCTGCAGCCAATGGGAACTTCCCCACGGAAGATGCCATTTAAAAGTGTTATTAAACCCTCAGGACTTTTAAAGTGAAGAACAAAGTAACTATGAATACCCTTTAAAGTGATATTGAGAGTTACCAAGGGAGCTGTGTTTTTTCTCACTTCTCTGTGCCTTGGGATGGAGACAGGTAGCTCCCCCTCCCTGCATCCCTGCCCCCTACCCAATATCTGCTGTCATCACATCCTTTTCTGACCTCTTGTCTAGCCCCTACTTATCTTGGGCTCTGGTCCAAGGTACCAGGACGGATTTCTGAGCTTCTCTAGAATGAAGACATAGAATCTGTTTGTTTCATCTGGGTTCCACCCCTCAGTTGCTTCTGGGAAGAAAGAGGCTATAGTGGCCCTGAGCAGCCATCTCTGATCAGCAGCCTCAGCCTTGGACTGGGGACATTTCCAGGTTCTATTAGCTCCAGACTAGCAGACAGGAAATTAGGAGAATCAGTCTCCTCGTTTTAGGAGCCTCCACCTCTTCCCAATGTTGAGCTCTGGGCTTAAAGATACAGGTGGGACAACCAAACAGCCATCCCTTTGCCCATCTCTGAATGTTACTTCCCCATCCTCCACTGGGCTTCCAGTTCTCCAGGGGAAAGACTACAGAGCCCACCTGGATTACTGCTTTTGTGGGGACCACCTGCCTTCAGGAAGTTCTTCCTGTTATCTGACCTTCAGCCTTCCCTCCAGCTCATTTTCTTCTGGTTCTATCCAGAGAGTCGTGAGGGGATGATTTCTTGCTTCCAAGCACACTGCAAGCAGCACTTAGCAGAGAAGCAGAGGTTGGACCAGTAGGATTAAGGGATTCTGAGTCTGGTGGTGTGGGAGCTGAGGTGGCCAGCCCCTTCTCCTGGTTGCACTTGAGGTCCCACTTCAGCACCATGAAAGGATAGGAAGGGGCTCAGTGCCATCTCTCCCTAGCTGTGTGACCTTGAACAGAGCTCGACCTGGAGCCCTGGTCACTTGCCCGCTGGTTCAGGCCTCTGTCATTCAGGCCCTCCCTGTGTACCATCAGTCCCACCTATTAGTCAATATTCAACCAAGGGCTGTGTGGCCATCCCAGGGTGAGGAACTTGGAATGGTTTCTGCGCTGACAGGAATGTGACTCATGTGGCCTGGCCCTACCCTTCTGAGGCTCCCAACCTAGCAGCCATTCTCAGCACCACCACCTCCTCTATAAACATCCTGGGCTGGTGATGGGGGCTGTAGGGGTAAGGGGGCTTCCAGCCCAGCTGAGATGGGTAATTAAAAACTTTCCTTCCCCCCTGACAGACGACCTCCAAGGTCCGTTCCAGCCCTATGATTCTATGATTCCAGCTGGGGGTATCCAATTAACCCTAGTTATGCTTAACTGGACTTCATGGGCTCTGGAGTGGGAAAGGGTAGGGACCCAGGGGTCTGAAGAAGGTCCATTCTCAGCCCACCTCCAAGATACCCCACCCCCTTCCTCTTCTCTCTTGGCCCCTGCCATGCCAACGCAGTGCTTACTAAAGTACCAGAGTAGGAGTAGGGCTCCCAGTGGATCTGGCTCTAGGATGCCACATCTCCAGGATCAGGCAGAGTTTGTTTAGCAAGGAAGGCCTTGCCAGCTGGAGGTAGGAAGGTATGGGAGTTTTGTCATCAAAAGGAGGGACAGGAGCAGGATCACTGGCCAGGATGCCCAGTATCTTGGGTGATGTCTCCCGGCCCACATAGTGCCAGGACAGAGCAGCTTTCTCCTGATGGAACATTCTGGCACTTCTCCCAGGGCATGAAGTTTGGGTGAGTTTTAAACTCCTCTCAGTGGTGGTGGAACCAGAGATGTGGTAGTTGTCAGAGTTGAGGTAGGCCTCAGAGACTGCCATAAGCAGGCCCCTTGTGGACCACTTAAAACCTCCAAAGTGTTTTCTTTGGCTCACACAATGCCTATGCTAAAAATAAAATTAGCAGCCATCATTTAAAATTCAGGAGATTTCTACCTACAAATCCAGATTTAGAAATTCAAAAAAGTCTGAAGATCTAGCAAGTCTGGGCTCACATTTTCATAAGGCAGTAATCAGCTTAGTCAGTCCACACCCTTTTTCCTTTGCCATGGTCTCCACTTGCTTTCTTTGCTTCCTCTTTATAGCTTTGAGTTTGCCCATCATGGGGCCAATGGGGAAATTAGGCCCCAGAGAGGGAGAAAGAGCACTTGCCCAAGGTCACCCAGTCAGAGTATGAAACAGAGGCAGCATTAGAACCCAGACCTCCTGCCTGCTGGCCAGCCCCATGCACTTTCCCCTCTACCCTCTTCCCCAGAGCTCTGCCAGAGGCAAGAAGGAAGGTTCCTCTGCCACTGCCATTCCCTGTACTCCGAGGCCCAGCAGGCCTCCACGGCCAGGCTTTGTCTGGCAACCTTCCTGCGCAACCCCTTCAGCTGCCTGGGCCCCCGCCCCAGCCCAACCCTCTTCGGGTGAGAGCAGAGGCGCTGCGGGGCCTCCGCAGCCCGGCCCCATCTCCCGCAGCTCTGAACAAGAATCTCATTAAGTGCCGGGGGTGGCCGCCGGGCCTGGGGCGCCCTGACCACAGAGTTGGCTTCCTTCTGCAAACAGCCCTGGCTAGGGCGGGTCGGGCTGTTTGTGTGCGGGGAGTGGGGCACTTCAGCGACCCCTATCGAGCCGCCCCCTCAGCCTCTCTGGCTGGCCTCTTGCTTCCCACCCCACCCCCACACCCAGCCCCCGCTTGTCCCTCTGACCACCCCATCCCTGTTTCTGACTCCCCACTGCTCCTGACCCCACCCCCACTTTCTTTCTTTCTCTTTTGCTCCTTTTTCTTTTCTCTCTCCGCCTGGCTCTGTTTCTGTCTTGATTTTGTTTTATCTCTCACACAGCCCTGGTTCTCCGGCATGATCTGGTTTCCTATATCAACCTCAGAGTCTCTTGCCTGCTTCCCTCCCTGTTTCCTTGCTGCACTACCATCTTGCTGCACCACCATCTTGCTATCCCAGAGGGATGCCCTCTTAGCTTCCGTCTCTCCTCTGTCTCTGAACTTCACTCTTGGTCTCTCCTCCTCATTCTCTCCGTCTCTCATTCCCTGTCTCCCTTGAGTCTCTCTCACTCCAGGCCTCTGAAACCAATCTCTTTCCCTCACCCAGGCTCTCTCTCTTACCCAGGCTCTCTCATCTGCTCTGAGTCTCTGTTTCTGAGGCTGCTAGAAGGCGATTCTGGGGAGGTTTGCTGTACTGGATAAACATGGCCCAACCAGCAGGATGCAAGGAATTCTGCTGACAGTGCTTTCCTCTGGGTCTGAGCAGGGGCACTGTGAGATGGCCGCCAAGAGCCCCTAGGAGATGGCAGTGTCCTTTCTATACCTGTGTTCCTGCCATCTGAGCCCCTCGGCCACCTAGAGCATCTCCCCAGCTGGAGAAAAGGAATAGGCCCCAAGGGATTACTCACCCAGTAACCCACTCATCAGCACCCCCACCCTAACAGGCACCACAAACTTCCCTCCAGTATCTATGGCCTGGAGCCAACTAAATGGAATTCTGTCCTGTTTCTCCTGGCCTTGCCTGCAGAGACCTCAAGGGCTGGAAGTCTGAGGAGGGTAGACAATACCGGGGGCCTCTGAAGCAAAGGATTGGATTTGAGGCCTCATTAGAGGTCATTACATCCCTCTGTCTGCTCCCAGGCAACACCATGCCCTTTGCAACAGCTCTATATTTAAAATCCTGACTACCACCCCCCTCCCCCACAGAAAAAGTTTGTCCGAGTCTTTATCCTACTGCTTGTCAGAAGGTTCCTGAAGTCAGAAAGAAATCCTTGATATGGGTTCAAAAGAACAGACTGTGGTTGTGCCCGTAGCGGGCATGGTGTATGGTATGTGGGTGTGGTTGTGTGAGTGAGTCTGTGCGCCTAGACAAAGTGGAGTGGAGAAGGGATGATCTATTTGCATGTGTATAGCAGGGAAAAGGGTTCAGATGGGTTCCAGGGGAAAGGCTGGTCCAAGAGTCCAGGGGACAGAGACTGGGTCCTTAACCAGGGCAATGGCAGTGGGGCTGAAGGGGAGAAGGTCTGAGTACATAGAGAAACTGAGCACCCATGCTGCTCCAGGAGGCTTTCCTCAAGAAGAATCCAAGGCAGGTTGGTTGGGAAGGGACTTTCAGACTGAGGAACATCAAGTGCTATGGAATTAGGTGGAGAGGCGGGAGAGTCTTCAGAGGTAGCCTGTGAGTTCTGCTTCTGGGAACAAATGTTCATTCAATACCTCTGATTAGGGTGACCAAGTTATCCCAGTTTGCCCAGGATTGTCCAGGTTAGCACTGCAAACCCCATTTCCCGGGTAACTGCTTAGTCCCAGATAAACCCAACCTACTACACAACCAGTGGCATGTGACCAGATGGCTCATTTCAACCTCACAACCTCGCTGATAGATTGCATTGGCCCCATTTCACAGATGAGTAAATGGAAGCCAAGAATATTTATTTATTTATTTATTTATTCATTCATTCATTCACTATAGCTTTGTAGAATATTTTTGTTTCTTTTCTTTTTCATTCTTTAACATTTTTTTCCTTTTTTTAAAAAAATGTTTAAATCACTTGCTTAAAGGTCATACAGTAAGTAGCAGGTCTGAACTCAAGATCTGTTGTTTACTGCCTTGGGCTGTTTTATCCTAGACTCATGAACCTTCAGGGACAAACTTAATTATCTCTGACTTCCCCCCCACACACACACACACGCATACCCACACACCCACACAAACAACCTCAGACAGAGTTTCAAAGTCCTGAAATGAGGTCATGTTGTTTTGGATTTATTCCCCAAGTTCTACCGACCTGGGGTGAGCTAGGGGCAGGGGGGCTTTGCTCCTCCAGTTCTGAAGCCTACTCAGGCTCCACTATGGCCTGCCACCTGTTAATTTTTTTACTTCTCCCCAGCTGAGGGCAGGAGCAGCTGCTGGGGGTGGAGGGGGGGGTGTGGAGGTCATAGGCAGAAGTTCAGGGAAACGCTGAGGAGGGGTCAGTCTCCCAAGCCTTGCTGGGTTCGTGGGCTCCAGGTGGTGGGTCTGAAGAGGGCTGGCCCAACATCTGAGAGCAGGCTGGGGGCTGGGCCTCAGGAGTCCCACACTGCTGGTCAGCGCCTCCGGTGTGCTGGGGTGTGAGGAAGCGGCTACAGAGCAAACAAACAGAGCCTGTGAGGACGGGAAGTAATTACGGACCACCCGGCCTAGGCTGCTGAGGAGCTCAGAGTAGGAGGGGGGTGGTGCACACTGAGGCAGGGATAGGCCGCTGGCTAGGTGTGGCCTAGGGCAAAGCCAGGGAGGCAAGATGAAGAGGATGGGGTGGGATACTGGGGAGACCACAGCAGGTGCCCTCCTGCTTTTGGGGGAAGTATCGCCTACCCAGAAATACCTCCAGAGAAAGGGCTGTCTTCATGGGCATGGTGCAGGCCCCTGTCAGAAAGCCTTGGTCCTCAGTCTTACTGTGCAACTCGTGGACCTCAGTTTCTCTATCTGTTTAATGAGATAGTCAGAAGAAATGATCTTCAACAGTCCCTCCAGATCTGATAATCCATAATGTGGTGAGGTTGGTGAGAGCCAAGGACTGTCTTAGCGAACAGGGATTTATTGAGTGCCAGTTATATGCCGAATCTGGGGCTAAATGATGGGGTTGGGGAAAGGAATTCAGAAGTTTGAGACCTGAACTCTGTCCTTGAAGAATAATATTATCTTAAAAATTAATATGCATTGACTGTTTACATGGGCTGGGAAGTTTATTTAAACTCTCTCATTGAATTTCTCTCCAATTATCTTCCTTCAACTTCACAAAAGCCCCGTGGGACTGGTGATAGCACCCCCACTTTACAGATAAGTAGATTGAGGTTCAGAGATGTTAAGTGACCTGCTGCCCTCCTTCGAATGCCTGATGTGCATTGGGGTACAGCCAGAAACCTCATCCTTCCCCACCCTGTCCTGCCCTGGCTTCAACAACAAACTGGGAACACTCCTGCAGTATTTAGGAAAGATCTAATCTTGTCACCCACCTAGGGGATGTGTGGGTGGGAGGCAGGTTTCCCTTTGCTCTGCCCGGGGTATCTGAAGCCTCCCCCCTTTTTCCTTTCTCCAAAGGTTTACTGAGTACCTGTGATGTCCCAGGCTCTGGGCTAGGGGTTTCTGTGCCTTATCTCTCTCTTTTTTTTTAAATTTATTTTATTTTATTTTTTAAATATTACATTCAAAAAATATGAGGTCTCATTCAACCCCACCACTCCCACCCCCCACTCCCCCCACAGCAACACTGTCTCCCATCATCATGACACATCCATTGCACCTGGTAAGTACATCTCTGAGCATCGCTGCACCCCATAGTCAATGGTCCACATCATAGCCCACACTCTCCCACGTTCCATCCAGTGGGCCCTGGGGGGATCTACAATGTCCCGTAGCTGTCCGTGAAGCACCACCCAGGACAACTCCACGTCCCGAAAACGCCTCCCCATCTCATCTCTTCCTCCCATTCCCCTTACCCAGCAGCCACCGTGGCCACCCTTCCCACACCAATGCCACATTTTTTCTGTGGACATTGGATTGGTTGTGTCCATTGCACATCTATGTCAAGTGGGGGCTTAGATTCCACATGGATACTGGATGTACTCCTCCTGCTTTCAGTTGTAGGCACTCTAGGCTCCATGGTGTGGTGGTTGACCTTCTTCAACTCCATGTTAGCTGAGTGGGGTAAGTCCAATAAATCAGAGTGTAGGAGCTGAAGTCTGTTGAGGCTCAGGGCCTGGCTATCATATTGTCAGTCCAGAGATTCAAATCCCCTAAATATATCTTAAACCCCACCACCAACTACAATTCCAGTAAAGTAGCATGAAAGTCTTGTGAAAAGAGATCCCATCTGAGTCCAGCTCCATCACGCAGAAACACCAGCTCCAAATAAGGGCCATCTGCAGTCGCTCCATTAAATAATTGGATGCAGAAGAGAAAACTGAGGCTGGGGGTTATCGGGGAGCCCCAAGCACTCCAGCCTCCTTCCCCCCACAGGACACAGTGCAGGGACTTCAGGGACCTTGGGAGCCTGTGCTCACAGTTCTGTCCCCATCCCAGGCTGCCCTTCCTTAAAGTGCCTGGCCAAGGCCAGACCTTCCTCTCAGCTCTTAGAAACAAGGTCAGGCTCAGCATCTCTCACAGGACTCTCCTTTCCTCCCTCCCAACTCCAGCTATGTTTTCTGAGTTGCCTGGCACTGGGGCCCAGGGCTGCAAGGGCTGAGGCCCCCTTTGGGGCCCTAACCTCAAGCTTTCCTGTACTGTTGAAGCCTTCACTCATAGGCACTGTTCTAAGCTCTTTCACCTGAATCACCTCCATTTTACTCCTTAACAGCAATCCAAGGAAGCAGTTGCTATTATTATTGCCATTCCCATTTTCCAGATGAGGAAGCCCAGACACAAAGATACGGTAACTGGCTGGCCCGAGACCATGTGGCTGGTATGTGGCAGAGCCAGGATTCATGCCAAGCAAGCCAGTGCAGAGCCTACATGCCTAGCCACACCATTCTTCTGCCAACTTGCAATGGTATTTAAATGCCAGCCTTACCCCAAGGCAGGAGAAAGTAATTGAGGGCTTTAGCCTAGGAGGGTCCTAATCTACTTTGCCTATGACCACAGCCCATCCGGCAACAGTGAAGAACAGGATTTAGGGGGACAGATGAGAGGCAGGGATAATAGTGAGATGGTTGGGGCAGCCCGGAATCCCAGACAGGGGCAGAACACATGAACAGAAGGAAGCAGAGATGGGTGATGTTTTGAAAGTGGCAGCAGAGCCTCTGAATTCTGTTGTGCCCAGCCAAATCTGCTTCTGCTCCTTGTGCCAAGCTGTGTGCCCTCAATTTCTAATATGCCTGTCCACTCTAATCCATATTCTATTCCTCCATCCTGTGGACCTTGGAATGGTTGTGTCCACTCCACATCTATATCAAGAGAGGGCTTAGATTCCACATGGATGCTGGATGCAATTCAAAGGGGACACTCTTAAATTGCTCACAAGGTACCACCTGGGATGGCTGGTGGCCCTAATCAGACACCAGGATGGAGAATTGAGCACTCTCCAGGAGGCTGCCACTAGAGCCACCCACTCTGATCTTTCCTCTCCTGCTGTCCCTGGAGCTCCCTCCAAGGTGGGGCAAATGGGTGACCATGAGGAAGAAAGGCAAAAGACCTAAGGGAAAGTCTAGAAAACTATTAACAGTGGTTACTGCTGGGGAGAAATATTGGGAGTGAGGAGACCTCAACGTTTTGCATTATACATGTAGGCATCGTGAATTTTCTTACAGTGAGCATATTTTTAAAAAAACATTTGGAGGCAAAAAAGTAGAAGTATTTTCTTTTTTTTTATAATAGAAATTTTTTGTCTCTATTTTTTTAATGTTACGTTAAAAAAATATGAGGTCCCCATATACCCCCCACCCTGTTCCCCCCACTCCTTCCCCCATAACAAGAACCTCCTCCATCATCATGAGACATTCATTGCACTTGGTGAATACATCTCTGAGCACCGCTGCACCTCATGGTCAATGGTCCACACTGTAGCCCACACTCTCCCACAGTCCACCCAGTGGACCATGGGAGGACATACAATGTCCGGTAACTGTCTCTGCAGCACCTCCCAGGACAACTCCAATCCCCGAAAATGCCCCCACATCACATCTCTTCCTCCCACTCCCTACTCCCAGCAACCACCATGGCCACTTTCTCCACACCAATGCCACATTTTCTTCGATTACTAATCACAATAGTTCATGAATAGAATATCAGTAAATCCACTCTAATCCATAATCTATTACTCCATCCTGTGGACCTTAGAATGGTTGTGTCCACTCCACATCTATATCAAGAGGGGGCTTAGATTACACATGGATGCTGGATGCAATTCTCCTGCTTTCAGTTGTAGGCACTCTTGGCTCCCTGGTGTGGTGGTTGACAGGTGGGGTAAGTCCAATAAACCAGAGTGTAGGAGTTGCAAGTCTGTTGAGGCTCAGGGCCTGGCTATCACATGGTCAGTCCAGAGATTCGGGTCCCCTGGGTATACAGTAAACCCCCGGCACCAACTACAGATCCATTAAAAGGAATAAAATCCTAATGCTCAACATGCTGTGAATATCAGTTAAGATGACAGACAGCACTTTGCAAATTGAGGGGTTATGATAACTTATTAGTGATACACCACCCCCTCCAGTGAAAACAGAAAAACTAAAATGTCCCAGTCCTGGTTGTTCCCAGATTTACAGTCTTGACTGGACTGAACTCTGGGAAGGAGGTGGTCAAACTCAGCTGCCTTGGGCTCCCCAATATTTGCCCTTATCCCATCAGCCCTGTGGGGCCAGGCAGAGCTCTACAAAAGCAAGCTGTACTTGTGGCCTTTTCTGGGGCCCTGGGAATCAGTGACAAACGGACCGAGGCAGGGGAAAGAGGCTTGGCCAGGGAGTCACACTGAGCACCTAGACTCTTGAGCCATGGGCTCCCTGAGGGACCTTACGCCAGGCCCTCTTCCTCTCTAGGCCTCAATTTACCCACCTATACAATAAGGAGGTTGGCAGACACAGTGTTTTAGGGCCATGCCAGCACTAATATTCCAGGAATCTTTCATTAAAACTGTCCCCAGGGAAGCAGATTTGGCCCAACGGATAGGTCGTCTGCCTACCACATGGGAGGTCCAAGGTTCGAACCCAGGGCCTCCTGACTCGTGTGATGAGCTGGCCCATGCGCAGTGCTGATGCACACAAGGACTGCTGTGCCATGTAGAGGTGTCCCCCGTGTAGGGGAGCCCCATGCACAAGGAGTGTACCCTATAAGGAGAGCCACCCAGTGAGGAAAAAATGCAGCCTGCCCAGGAATCACATCGCGCACACTGAGAGCTGATGCAGCAAGACAATGCAACAAAAAGAGACACAGACTCCAGGTGCCACTAACAAGAATACAAGCAGACACACAAGAACAGCCAGTGAATGGACACAAAGAGCAGACAACCGGGGGGAGGGTTTGGGAAAGGGGAGAGAAATAAATTAAAAATAATAATAAATCTTTAAAAAAAAAAGTCCTTAAAAAAAAAACTGTCCCCAGTGTATTCATCTTCTCATCAAATTTTAATTAATGGTTGATGGAGCCAGAGCAAGCACCAGCTGCCACTCCCCTGCTAGGAGGCAGGAGAAACCCACAGGATGTTTGACCTGATAATCACAGCTAAGTGGCCTCTACCCCCTTATCTCCACCCCAGGCCTCTTCTCATAGTTCAATACATTTTCCACATCACCTAGAGTTTTAGGACTGCTGTGTATGTGCACGTTTTTGTGTGCACATGTGTGTTTTATGATATGAATAGGTATAGCCTTAATCTCTACACTACCATTAACTAGCTCTAAGATCTTGGTTTGTAACTTAACATCTCTGACCTTCAGTTTCCTCTTCCATTAAATGCAGATAGCATTTGGTTGCAAGTAACAGAAAATGATATGAAATAAGAATCCTCCTTCACTCTTTTGCATATGGATATCCAGTTTTCCTAACACCATTTATCGAATAGGTTATTCTTTCCCAATTGAGTGGACTTGGCAGCCTTGTCAAAAATTAATTTGCCATAGATGTGTGGATCTATTTCTGAACTCTCAGTTTGATTCCATTGTTCTGTCCTTGAGCCAGTACCATGCTGTTTTGAATGTTGTAGCTTTGTAATAAGTTTTAGAATCAGGAAGTATGAGTCCACCAACTTCATTCTTCTTTTTCAAGATGGTTTTGGCTATTTGGGGTCCCTTACCTTTCCAAATAGATTTGATGATCAGCTTTTCTAGCTTTGCAAATAAGGCTGTGGGAATTTTGATTGGGATTTCATTGACTCCATAAAGTATTTTGCATAGAGTTGATATTTTTTTTATTTCTCTCCCCTTCCCCCTCCCCCAGTTATCTGCTCTCTGTGTCCACTCGCTGCATGTTCTTCTGTGACCGCTCCTATCCTTATCATTGGCACTGGGAATCTGTGTTTCTTTTTGTTGTTGCATCATCTTGTGTCAGTTCTCCGTGTGTGTGGTGCCATTCTTGGGCAGGCTGCACTTTCTTTCCCACTGGGCGGCTCTCCTTACAGGATGTACTCCTTGTGCGTGGGGCTCCCCTATGCGGGGGACACCCCTGCATGGCAGGGCACTCCTTGCGCACATCAGCACTGCACATGGGCCAGCGCCACACAGGTCAAGGAGGTCTGGGGTTTGAACCGCGGACCTCCCATGTGGTAGGCGGACACCCTATCCATTGGGCCAAGTCCGCTTCCCTAGAGCTGATATCTTGATAATATTTAGTCTTCCAATCCATAAGCATTTAATATCTTTCCATTTTTTCAGGTCTTCTTAGATTTCATCTAGCAACTTTTTGTAGTTTGCCATGTATAAGTCCTTTACATCCTTGGTCAAATTTGTTCCTAGATATTTGATTTTTTTGGTTGTTATTGGAATGGAATTTTTGTCTTCATTTCCTCCTCAGATTGTTCATTACTAGTGTATAGAAACACTACTGATTTCTGCTTGTTTTTCTTGAATATTGTGATTTTGTTTAACTTGTTTATTAGCTCTTATAGCTTTGTTGTAGACTTTTGGCGGGACTTTCTATGTATAAGGTCATGTAATGTGAAAATAGGGAAACTTTCTATTTCTTCCTTTCCAATCTGGATACCTTTTGTTTCTTTTTCTTGCCTAATGGCTCTGGCTAGAAGTTCCAGTACAATGTTGAATCACAGTGGTGACAGTGGGCATCCTTGTCTTGTTCCTGATCTTAGAGGGAATGCTTTCAGACTTACCCTGTTTAGTGTGATGTTAGTAGTGGAATTAATTTTCATATATGCCCTTTATGATGTTGAGGAAATTTCCCTTTATTCCTTGTTTTCAAACTATTTTTATCAAGAAAGGAGCTGGATTTTGTTGAATGCCTTTTGTGCAGCAGTTGAGATTAACATGTGGTTTTCCTTCTTTTTATTAATGTGCTGTGTTACATTATTTGATTTTTCTCATGTTGAACCATCCTTGCATGCCTGGGATAAATCCCAATTGATCCTGGTATATAATTCTTTTAATGTGGATTTGATTCGCTAATATTTTCTTGAGAATTTTTGCATCTGCATTCATAAGGGATATTGAGCTGTAATTTTCTTTTCTTGTGATCTCTTTTTTTTTATTTTTTATTTTATTGACTTTGTAATAATATTACATTAAAAATATATATATATGTGAGGTCCCATTCAACCCCACCCCCCACCCCCCCTCTCCCCCCCCAACAACACTCGTTCCCATCATCATGACACATCCATTGTGATCTCTTAATCTGGCTTCGGAGTCATGGTGATTTTTGGCCTCAAAGGATGAGTTAGGGAGTATTCCGTCTTCTTCAATTTTTTGAAAGAGTTTGATGCCTTTGCTGAGTCCCATAAGTTTTAACATATTGTGTTAATCCTTGGAATGTTTGGTAAAATTCACCAGTGAATCCATCTGGTTCTGGGGTTTTCTTTGTCATTGGGAAGTTTTGGATGACTGATTTAATCTCTTTACTTGGAATTTGTCTGTTGAGATCTTCTATTTCATCTTTTTTTTTCTTTATTTTTTTTAATGTTACATTCAAAAAATATCAGGTCCCCACATACCCCCCACCCCCCTCACCCCATTCCTCCCCCTATAACAACAATCTCCTCCATCATCATGAGACATTCATTGCATTTGGTGAATACATCTCTGAGCACTGCTATACCTCATGGTCAATGGTCCACACCATAGCCCACACTCTCCCACATTCCACCCAGTGGGCCATGGGAGGACATACAATGTCTGGTAACTGTTCCTGCAGCACCACCCAGTATGTTGCTTGTGTTTCTAGAAGCTTGTCTATTTCATCTAAGTTGTCTAATATTTTGGCATACAGTTGTTCATATTATCCTCTTATGATCTTTTTTTTATATGTGTAAAGTCAGTAGTAATGTCTCCACTCTAACTTCTGATTTTAATGATTTGCATCCTTTTATTTTCTTTATCAGTCTAGCTAAAGGTTTATCAGTTTTATTGTCTTTTCAAAGAACCAACTTTTGGTTTTGTTAATTCTCTCTTGTTTTTTATTCTCAATTTCATTTATTTCTTCTTTAATCTTTGTTATTTCTTTCCTTCTGCTTGCTTTGGGTTTAGTTAGCTGTTCTTATTTTATTTCCTTCAGGTATTTGATTAGGTCTCTGATTTGAGTTCTTTCTTCTTATTTAATGTAAACATTTAGGGCTACAGATTTTCTTTTGAGCACTGCCTTCACTGTGGCCCATAAGTTTTGATTTGTTGTTCTTTTCCTTCATTTCGAGATATGTCCTACTTTCCCTTGTGATGCCAGTATTTTAAAAATATGCTCTCTACGTGCTTCAAATATACAGCTTCAAATATACCACTGGCTTAGACTGATTAAGATTCAGCTTCTACAGCCCAGTCTCCCATGTGTATGGATGCCTAGAGGTAAGTGAACATATACACTATCACTTACAGTGTATTTTTTAAAAATACTGGTATCACTGATAGAAAAGTAGAAGTGGGGATGAGTGGTTTTTAGTTACTCAATATTCATATGCACTTTTTGCCCCTTATTATACCAGGAGTAGGGTTTGAAGTCATGCAATGATCTGTCCTGTGGAGAGATTTCTTATCAGGACTCAACTTGCCTTTAGACTGTAAGGTCTTGATTGCCATAATCCAGTGCCTTCCAAACTTGGATACACATCAAATTCTCCTGAGATACCTGTTAAAAATAAAGGTCTCTGGGCCAACTGGATGGCTATGGAATCAGATTCACTTAGAATAGAGCTCTAAAACATGAATGCATGCACATGTATGTGCACACACATATTTGTTAATTCCTTCAGTGATTCTTAGATGCCTCATCCTTACAATGGTGTTTTAGAATGACTGCTCCCAATATCCACTACAGGAGCCTTATATGGTACCTGAAAACCCATCATTAGGGTCACTTTTCTAAGTTAAGTACTCCTTTTACCACCAAATTAAAATGTTTTACATTATTCATTGTCACTGAATGTCTCTTGGCTTCAGTTTCCTTTCTCTTAAAATGAAAGTAACAATACTTACTTCATCTATAATTGCAATAAACCTATGAGACAGTAGTCTTCCAATCAGAACATGATAAAGAGATGGTGTGAAAATATCCATGGATTGGGAGGCTGGAGGTCAGTGTCCTAATGCTGTCCCTTGGAACTTTAGGCAAGCCCTCACTACTCTCCAAAACTCTGAGCCTCTGTTTTATCATTTGTGAAACATGAAAGTTTGCATGCATGGATAGATTTTTTTTCATCATTCTTAATGATAACAAGGACCTGTTCAGCAGAAGTCAATCAGCAATATAGCGGGGTGGGACCAAAGTTCTCTGTATTTGTCAAGTTGAGGACAGAAGGAAAAGTTTGGATTGTGAAACTCTGCTTAGGGTAGAAAGGCTTGTAAGGGTGGGTGTCTAGAATGAGGGCTATGGTAGCCTTAAATAAGTGAAGAGGCTCCCAAACACCCATACTGGAGTCACAGAATTTCTTCTGGGGTCAGTGGGGCCCTTTACTCACTGGAGCTTCCAATTTCCCTATTTTTTTTTTTACACTTTTTAAATTAAAGTTAATAGATCACAAAGAATGTTCCATTAAAAAACATTAAAAAAAACATAAAAAAACATAAGAGGTTCCCATATACCCTATTCCCCACCCCCCCACCCCATCATTTTTGTAAATTGTATTTTTGAAGATACATATCACAAAAAAATGTTACCTTAAAAATATAAGAGGTTCCCATATATCCCCCACTCCTCACCCCATTACTCCCACACCAACAACCTCCTCCATCACTGTGGCACACTTGTCGCACTCAGTGAACACATTTTGGAGCACATGCACACATGCACCCACTCAACAAAAATCTATTGAACACCTACTATGTGTCAGGCATTGAGGGGTTTGTAAGATCTGTGGGTCCCAGCCCTGGCCCTCAGGCTCTACATCCCCCTGCAGGCCCAGGACCTCCTGTTTTCCCAATTCCCTTTGTTCCACATCTGGCTCTGGGTCAAATGTGGTTTTTCTGCAGTCAGCAGGCCTGAGAGCATCCATCTGTGGAGCCTGAGCCAGAGCCAGTCCAACAAGGAACTCATCTATCAGCTGAGCCCAGGGCTGGGGCTAGGAAAAACGAATCACGGAGTGTCAGGCCACCCAGGATGAGGAGTGCGAATGGGAGCTTCTGAATATATCAAGAAGGCTTGTTCTGGCTGAGATAGTCTGAGGAAAGGGAGGACACAAGATGGGGAATGAGGAATTCTGAGTTCTAGTCTTCTGAGTACCCTTAACCCCTTGTGTGACTTAGAGTAAGACTCTTCCTCTCTCATAGCCTCGGTTTTCTCATCTATAACATGGAGGAATTGGATTAGAATTCCAGAGTCATGTAATCTTGGGGTTGGAAGTATTCTTAGAGTCCACCTAGTCCCAGTCCCCATCCAGTGTTTGGGTCCCCTCAGTGGCATCCTTAACAGTGATTGCCTACACTCTGCTTGCATATTTCCAGCTATGGGAAGTTCTCTTCCTCCAGTGGCAGCCTGTTTTATCTCAGTATAGCTGTTTGTTAGAAGTTTGATATGAAATTGGACTCCCTGTGACCTCCATCAACTGGCCCTAGCTCTGTGCACTTTCGACATGCTTCATCTAGTCTGTGATAGCACCTCAGAGGTCTGAATTTGGGGTCCAAGTTCCTCGAGTTTCCTCTTCTCCATACCAAATAACCTTTCAGCTCCAACTATTTTCCTAGAGCCTGGTCTGTGACCCCTTAACATTGGGGGCCAATAACTGGATGTAGTCCCTAAGACAGGGTCTTAGAGAGGCTAAAGAGTCTCATAATATCACCTTTCTCCTTTCAGGTACAATATTGTTTGCATTGCCTAAGGTCCTATCTGATTTATTACCTATAAAGCCTCCACTAACCTGTGAGTTCTATTAGAATGGGGCCATCCCTGACTCCTTTCCATTACAAACCCAAGTACCCAGCCCAGGGTCAAGCCCAGAGATGGGCATTAGTACTTGTGTGTTGAGGGGGCTGAGAGCCAGGGACAGGTGGCTATGTGTGTGCATGTGAGCATGTGTGCATGCATACATGTGCTTGCTGACTGAATGCCGCCTGAATAGGGAGAGTGGGCTGGGCCATGGCTACCTTCCACTGCCTCCTTCTCCCCCTGCCTGCTGCATTTGGCATGCAATGAGGGCCTGGCATATGGGCCTGGTGGTACTGGTGTTCATCAGTGCCCAAGCCCCAGGGAGGCCGGGATCTGTATCTGCTGCCTACCAGAGCTCCCGGGAGCCCTGCATGTTTCTAACAGCTCTGTACATAACTTGCCAATGTGGTGTGCGTATGTGGCTGCTGGAAGTATCTCCTGGTGTTTAACTAGAGGCAGGGGGTGGTGGCTGTGTCCCATCCATTGGCAGTGGACACTGGGGATCTGGCTGAGGCAGTCAGAAATAACTGAGCCCTATCAGTCAGCAGGGGTATTCCTAGCTGGCTCAGGAAGACGTAGGGCAGCAGCTGAGCCCTGTCACTTAATAGGGATATTCCCAACTGTCTGGATGAGGAAGGGGAAACAGTTGTCCTGGCAAGCTTTTGGGGTATCCTGGCTATGCCCATTCTGACGTGGCCTGTCTCTGTGTTTGTGTCTCCTTACCACTCAGCTGTCATCAGCCCCAATCACCACAAGGGAAGTCAGCCCTGCCAGAGTGAAGGCCATGCGAAGGACACTTCATTTATTCCATGTCATCTGTTTGGGTTCCAGTGCAGTGGGCTGCCACTGGCCTGGGGGTAAGCTTGAAGGAGTGCATGCCAGGAAAGGACGGGGCAGATGAAGGGAAGGAGAAGAAGCAACCCGAGGGGAGCCCATGGCCCATCTTGAGCAAAGGGGGCCAGCAGAGACCTCCCCAGACCCATAGCTACAGATGGGGCCTTTTCAGAACCAATATATGCAGTTGTTGGAGTGACAAGGTTTGGGAGTCAGACAGACCTAGGTACCAGTCCTGCCTATTTTCTCATCTGTGAAATTCAAAGACTGTGAAAAGCCCCAGGTCTGGCTCCTGGTGTACACCCAAGAAATGGAAGTTCCCTTCTAGCATTCTCCTTCATCTGAGACTACCCGAGTGAGGCAGAGGGTGACTGGAAAGGGCAGGAATAGGAATTGTTTTTTGGGGACCTCTACCAGACTTGTCCTGAGCCTTGCCTAGATTATCTTTACTCTTGGTTCTTTCCCCTTGGCTGGGAAGCCTAGCTGATATAGAAGACAGGAAGGGGCTGGAAGGGGCAGGGGCCAGACCCCTTGTGAGTGACTCCTTTGCCAGGTCTGGCTAAAGCCAAGGGATTCCCAGCATTCTTCACCTAATGCAATCTTTCTGGAAACCCAGCCAGGGACTGAAGACACACCAACTCTACAGCCTCAAAGGCCTTTCTTCCATCCCCTTTCCAGAGGGGAGGACAAGTATTGTTGCAGATAAAGAAACTAAGGCTCTGTACAGGGTCACATGCAGCTGCTGGACTGACACGGATTCAAGCCCACCATGCCATACCTACTGTCCTTTTAATCTTATTTATCAGCTTACCTCCCTACCCCCAGCATACTAAGCTCCATTTGTGACAGACTGACTCCTCAAGATTTCCAAAACACTCCCAGCAGTTTCCTGCCACTCTGTTTTTCCTCATCTAGCTTCTTTGGCCTGGAATGTCCACCTCATCCCACCCTGCCCCACCCCACCCCACCCCACCCCTTCCAGTTCCACCCCATTCCCACCTCTTGGGTCTGTGGAATTCCTTTATTCTTCAAAGCTGTGATGCTTCTTCTCACTCTTGAAAACTGAAAGACTTCCTGTGCTCCCAGAGGGCTTTGCTGCACTCAGGCATTGTGTCACTAGGAACTGAGCCCACAGAACAGACACCAATCTTGGAACTCATTGAGACAAACCCTTTCAGCACTAGAGAAGGAACCTAGAACTAGAGAGTGGATGGGGCTTAAATACTCTCCTGCTTTTCTCTTTATCTCTGGCCACTGCTACACAGTCTCCTGTTGGAGGGCCTCAGGGTTCTCCCCTCCTCGCCTCCCCTCTCCTCTCCTCTCCTCTCCTCTCCTTTCCTCTCCTCTCCTCTCCTCTCTTCCCCTCCTCTCCCCTCCTCTCCTCTCCTATCCTCTCCCCTCCTCTCCTCTCCTCTCCTCTCCTCTCCTCTCCTCTCCTCTCCTCTCCTCTCCTCTCCTCTCCTTTCCTCTCCTCTCCTCTCCTCTCTTCCCCTCCACTCCCCTTCCCTCCACTCCTTTTCCTTCTCTTTTCATTCCTTAGGGGAGCACATCTATGACCACAGCCTTAAGGACAGTATTTCTCATTGCATCCGAGTCATCTCCACCAGGATATCCCACACTCACCTCACACTCAACATAGCTTAACTAAACTCATCAGCTGCTACCTACACCAAATCTCTTCTGAATGCTATCACCACATCTCCATGAGACTCCTGGAGTTACCCTTGCCCTGCTTTCCTACCCAACCCCATGTCATACAGTCTGCCACCAAGTTCTCTCCATTCTATCCCCAAAACATGCTGAATCTACCTACTTCTCTCTAACTCCATGGCCTTCACCCTGGCTTCTGCTTCATCATCTCTTGTCCGCTGCCTCCTTTTCCTGCTTCCATTCTAGTCTCCCACTCCTGCCTGCCAGTCCACTTACCACAAGGTTGTCAGCAGGAATGTTTCAAAAGGCAAATCAGGCAATATTATTGCCCCTGCTTAGAACCCCTGCAGTGGTTTTGTTTTTCAGAATAGTGAGAATAAAACTCAAGATTGTGAAGGATCTTATCTGGCTCTCCTCCCTTCCTACATTTATTTTATTTTATACTTTTTTAATTAAAGTTAATAGATCACAAAGAATGTTACATTAAAAAACATTTAAAAAAATAAAAAACATAAGGGGGTCCCATATAACCACTCCCCACCCTCCCACCCCATCATTTTTGTAAATTGTATTTTTTTGAAGACATATATATCACACACAAAAAATATGTTACATTAAAAAACACAACTATTTGTACAGGGAAGGGATAAAATGGTGGCATAAGGATACCTTTGGGTGGGGCTTTGTGGGCTTGAGGGGGGCTAGGGATGGGAGGATGGGTAATATTGCCCAAGAAATTGGGGGGAGGGTGGGGCAACATACCAACATAGAAGATTGTTAGGTATTTGTTTGAGAGTATAATACTGAGAAAACTTTTTCAAAAATATAATAAGGAAGGTTACCTGTTTAAGATGCTTAAAGGGGATAATCTGACACAGGACAGGCTCCTAGAGAGTATGTGAATGCTCATTTTGCCATAGTGGGTTATATCATTGCATAGAGATCCATATAATGAGAGTGAAGGTATACCCGCATCCTGGGGAGGACTGATGATCTCAAATAAATAAATTGTATCTCTCTCGAGAAATGGTGGCTCCCAGTGCATTAGGGCAGTTGAGCATGTCAAGCCCTCAACACTGTTGCAAGTATCTCTGAACATGGCCCTTCAAGCAATGCAGATTGACTGTCACTGTGGGCCCTAAGGGGAGAGGTAAAGAGGTATTGAAACAATGGAACCAATGTAACTGTGTGGGCAATAAAAGTATTCCACAAGATTACGCAAGGATGGATATAAGACATGTTAAATTACACCAAAAATACATAGGGCTGATAGGCTAAAAGGTAAATCATAATGTAAAACATAAGATAACTAAAAATTTAGAAAATTGTATAGTCTAAAATATAAACCATAATGTAAACCCAAATGTTACCTTGTTTGAAACCTATTGTCTCAATATCTGTACATCAGTTTCAGTAAATACAGTATGAATATGTAAAAAGATGATTGTTGTGGAAGGGAAAAGCGTTTTATGTTGGATAGTAGGAGTACTGTACATTGTATATATGAATTACTGTGATCTAAAACTTTTGTGAAGATAAGCTTAATAATTAGGAAAAAAAAGATAGGACATAGACATTGAGGAAAAGATGGAAGTAGTTGCCTTGCCAATTTGCATACAGGACAACACTTATTGCAGTGATGGAAGGCAAAACATCAAAAACAAAGCTTTTGCATTTTTAAATTATTTGTTACCCCAATTTATTTTTACCATAATTTTTCTAAATGTATTCTATATCTAACCTTTAAACTCATCATTATATTCCATTTTACTATTTTTTATTTATATTTATTTATTTATTTCTCTCCCCTCCCTGCCCCCCATCCCGGTTGTCTGCTCTCTATTTGCTGCATCTTCTTTGTCCGCTTCTGTTGTTGTCAGCGGCACGGGAATCTGTTTTTTTGTTGCATTATCTTGCTGTGTCATTTCTCCGTGTGTGCGGCACCATTCCTGGGCAGGCTGCACCTTCTTTTGCGATGGGCGGGTCTCCCTATGGGGTGCAGTCCCTGCGCGTGGGGCTCGCCTAAGCAGAGGACACCCCTGTGTGGCAGGGCACTCCTTGTGCGCATCAGCACTGCGCATGGGCCAGCTCCACACGGTCCAGGGAGACCCAGGGTTTGAACCACGAACCTTCCATGTGCTGGACGGATGCCCCAACCACAGGGCCAAGTCAGCCGCCTCCATTTTACTATTAATGGAACTTGGCAATATATTTTATTTCACTTTTGAAGTAGTTTTGGATCACAGAGAGGTTCAGCAATGGCAGGGGAGGAATACTGGTGTGGGATGTTATTGACAGGGGACACATGGTTGGCTGGGAGTTCTCCAGGGCATATATCCAGGGTACATAAAAATGTTTGGATATTTTCATAGTGATTACAATGAAAAACAACAACTGAGGGAGAGCTGAGTTCCAAGCCAGGGGAGTTCTATCACAGTCCCTAAAGGAACAGCAACAATCCCCCAAGTGCAATGGCAAAGACCAAAAAAGAAGGAAGGTCCAACAATGAGCCCTTGATACTAATGACTATGCTTGTGAGCCTATACACCTGAAATAAGAACGAAGCTTAGAGCTGCAGTGTGCCTAAGAGTTACCTCCTGAGAGCCTCCGTGTTGCTCAAATGTGGCCAGTCTCGAAGCCAAACTCGGCATGTTAATGTGTTGCCTTCCCCCCAGCGTGGGACATGACTCCCGGAAATGAGCCTCCCTGGCACCGAGGGATCACTACCAAGTACCAGCTGATGACGTAACTAGAAAATGACCTTGAATAAAAGGTTCAACTCGGACCAGCAGAATATCTCTGTCTACATATAATAACAAGAGTTAAAAATGCTTTTTGACCTAAATCAAGGGGGAAATGGAAAGGACAAATGAGTTTTTATGGCTATGAGTCTCCAAAAAGAGCCGGGAGGTTATCAGAGGGGTTGCCCTTATGCACACCTCAGCAGAGTCCCAGAGACAGATAAAGTAGATACAACCCCAGGGATTGGTTCTTCTGAGGGCTACAGAGACCCACAAGTTCTATGGTCATGGCAGATGGAGTTCAGTGCCATCTCAGTTGGCCCTACTTTGGAGTTTGTGTTTCTGGGTGATGGAGCTGGACTTATAGACGTGATCTTTGTCCACGAGTCTCTCCTGTTACTTTTACCAGAACTGTAGTTGTTGCTGGGGTTTAATGTATACCCAGGGGACCTGAATCTCTGGACTGTCCGTGTGATAGCCAGGCCCTGAGCTTCAATAGACTTGCAACTCCTATACTCTGGTTTATTGGACTTACCCCACTCAGCTAACATGGAGTTGAAGAAGGTCAACCACCACACCAGGGTGCCAAGAGTGCCTACAACTGAAAGCAGGAGAATTGCATCCAGCATCCGTGTGTAATCTAAGCCCCCTCTTGATATAGATGTGAAGTGGACACAACCATTCTAAGGTCCACAGGATGGAGGAATAGAGTATGGATTAGAGTGGACTTACTGATATTCTATTCATGAACTGATGTGATTGGTAATCGAAGAAAATGTGGTATTGGTGTGGAGAAAGTGGCCATGGTGGCTGCTGGGGGTAGGGAGTGGGAGGAAGAGATGTGATGTGGGGGTGTTTTTGAAACTTGGAGTTGTGCTGGGTGGTGCTGCAGGGACAGTTACCAGACATTATATGTCCTCCTGTGGCCCACTGGGTGGACTGTGGGAGAGTGTGTGCTATGATGTGGACCATTGACCATGAGGTGCAGCGGTGCTCAGAGATGTATTCACCAAATGCAATGAATGTCTCATGATGATGGAGGAGGTTGTTGCTATGGGGGGAGGAGTGGGGTGAGGGGGTGGGGGTATATGGGGACCTCATATTTTTTTAATGTAACATTAAAAAAAATTTTTAAAAATGTTTAAAAAAACATAAGAGGTTACCGTATACCCCCCTACCCCTACCCCACTCCTCCCACACCAACAACCTCCCCCATCATTGTGGCACACTCATCGCACTCAGTGAACACATTTTGGAGCACTGGTGCACCACATGGATGATAGTTTACCCTGTAGTTCACACACACACTCCCCTAGTACATTCAGTAGGTTATGGGAGGATATACAACGTCCAGCATCTGACCCTGCAATATCACTCAGGACAACTCAAAGTCCCAAAAATGTCCCCACATCACATTTCTTCTTTCCTCTCCCTGCCCTCAGGAAGTTCTGTGGCCCCTTTCTCCACCTCAATGCTACAATTTCTTCCATTACTAGTCACAATAGTTCTATAGTAGAATACCAGTAAGTCCACTCTAATCCATATTTTATTCCTCCATCCTTCCTACATTTAATCTTCCCTGCAGTACTGAATGTGCCTGGCCATCTTCTGCTCATGTGCTTTGCCCAGGCTATTCCTTCTGCCTGGAACACTTGTCCCTTCACCCTTTGCCTGCTTAACTCTTCATCAGCCTTCAGGTCTCAGCTTAGTTATCATGCTGTGTTTGTCATTTAGGACTCAGCTGAGGTATCACCACTTTCTGGAAGTCTTCCAGACTTACCCTCCCCCAAGTCTGGTTAGATGCCCCTTTAATATGCTCTTAGCCACTCCACCACTCTCCCCTGCAGCTCTGTAGACCTGCAAGCATAGCATGGTTCGTCATGGATTATCAGCACATGTATTTGTTTCTCCCACTAGAACAAGGAACTGCAAATTATAACCCACAGGCCAAATCTGTTTTTGGAAGTAAAGTTTTATTGGAACACAATCATGTCAGTTCATTTATGTGTTGTCTATGGCTGCTTCCACACTACAATGGCACAACTGAATAGCTGTGAGAGAAATCATGTGGTCCGCAAATCCAAAGTGTTTACTATATGGACCATTACAGGAAAAGTTTGTTGACCTCTGCCATAGGACCATCTGCCCAAGAGGGCAGACATCTGATTCATTTCTGGGTCCTCAGCACCCAGCACGGTGGCTGGTAGTTGGTTGTTAGGTGGTCAAGAAATATTTGTCAGGGAAGCAGATGTGACTCAAATGATAAGGCCTCCACCTACCATCTAGGAGGACCCGGGCTCAATCCCTAGGGCTACCTGGTGAAAAAGAAGAAGAAAAATTGTGCCTGCTCAGCAAGCCAGTGCCCATGTGGCAAGCTGAGTACCCACAGGGTGAGCTGAGTGCCCATGTGAGTGCCCGTGTGGCGTGCTAAGTGCCCATGCAAGTGCCTGCATGGTGAGCCAGTGCCCACACAGCAAGCCAGTGCCCGTGTGGCAAGCTGAGTGCCCATGCAGCAAGCCAAGTGCCCACGTGGTGAGCCAGTGACTGTACAAGTGAGTCATGCAGCAAGATGATGATACGAGAAAAGAGAAACAAAGGGGAGAGTCAAAGTGAAGCGCAGCAGAGACCAGGAACTGAGGTATCACAATTGATAGGGAACCTCTCACCACATCAGAGGTCTCCAGGATCAAATCCTGGTGAATCCTAGAGGAGAAAGATAAGAAGACAAAAAGAAAAATAGATACAGAAGATCACACAGCAAATGGATACAGCCAGCAAAAACAGCAGGACAGTGGAGGGGGTGAAGGAGGGGGGAGGGGAAGTAAAAAAAGGAACATTTGTCAAATTGTGGTTGAAGTGTATGTTTTCACAGCATAAGTCCACAAGAAGTTTCTGACCTTCGGTTTCTCATGTGTCCCCCACTAGACAAGAAGCCCCTCAGAATCCAAGGACGAGGTCAGTTTCCTTGTGTGTTCCCAGCACTCTCCAAAGCAGTCCAGGTCCACAGGACAGAGAGGCTAAACTCTTGCTGATTCCCTGGTATCTGGGAGAATCAGGGGGAGGAAGTCAAGGCTGCAGAGCTGCTCTGAACAGAATCCCACTCTTCTCTTAGATATATGTATAATCCAACCTCAAGTCTGTCCCTACCACTAACGCAGTGGTAGCCTCCACCAGAGAATGTTTGGCAATATCTGGAGACATTTTGGTTGTTGCAGCTGAGAGGAGGGAGGGTAGCTGCTATTGACGTTTAGTGGGTAGAGGCCATGGAAGCTGCTAAACACCCTACAATGCACAAGGCAGACTCATCCAACAAAAATCACCTGTCAATAGTACCATGGATGAGAAACTCTCCTCTAAAGAAAGGGTTTCCAAACCTGGACGCCCATTAGAAATATCTGAAGAGTTTGTGAAGCATTTCAATGCTTGGGCTTCAGCCTAGACCAATTAAATTGAATCAGAATCTCTCAGGCTGGGGCCCAGGCAGCAGTATTTTTACCATCTCCCCAGGTGATTCTAATGTGAACCCAGGGTTGAGAACCACTAGGCTATCACTTCTAAGGATGAACTCCATACATATCCCCAGTTTACCTAGTCTTTACTTCAAATATTTGGTTCCACTGCCTGACCCTGTGGCCTGCTGGTTATTTTGACAAATCTGGCTGCTGCACTTATGGGGAAACTTTGAGCACTAAAGGGATAGAAGAGCCTCTCTTCTCCCCCTTACTTCACCCTGTCCATCCCTGAAGAAGGAGGGGTGCTGATGGAGGCGAAGGGAGGGGGCTAGGGAGCACAGCTGGAATTCCAATGACCTCCAACCACAAAAATCCATATCAAACCATTACCCCCACCCCCACCTCCCCTTTCCAAGTTTGGCTGTAAAGAGAAGCATCTCGCCTTTTCCTAAAAGCAACCGGGAGGCCCCAAGCTGATGTAAGAGAGAAGGGCTCAGCAGTGTGTGCTGGGGAGGAGGCAAGGGAGCTCCCAGCTGCCAGAGAAGGCTCCAGTTTGGGGATGTCTGCACTTCTTAAATCTAATCAGTCCCTGGGCTTGAGCAGGTTCCCTAGCCAGGGAAAAGCAGGCATTGGGTGGGTGAGGGAAAGGTGGGTTTCTCTCCCATGGGACAAACTTTACCTGTCCCTGTAAAATAGCAACTCCACAAAGGCAGATCCCACATCCCTTTCCAAAAAAGGAGCTGGGATCCATCCCAAATGGGTAACCTTCTTCTCCAGGGAGAGTGCCCTACAAGCCTCTGCTTCACTCCTGGGCTGGGCAAGCACTGGTCATAGGTTGGGAAATTGGACTCAGTGTCACTCAGTGTAATGCTGGTTGATTCATCATCTACTGTGGGGTGGAAAGAAGTGAGACCTGAGAAAACAGGGCTAGGCTTCGATGGATCTCTCTGATCAGGAAGACTCCTCATACCCAGCAGTTTACTATAATTTCAGATTAGAATGACCCACAACTCAGCCAGGGTCAGACAGTCAGCCCACAATGAAGTGAGATCAGCACTTTGCTGCAGATTCCTCAGGCCTGGGCTGAGAAGCTGCTGCCAGAGGGACAGAACAGAGACAGAAAACAAACAAACAAACAAACAAAAAACAAAGGCAAGAGGCAAAATCATATTGCAGACAAATAGCCTAAAACATGGGCCAGTCTCCAGAGAGCAGCAGAAGCAAAATGCTGACTGCCTTGCCTTGGTGAGGGGAGATGGCTACACAGGTGACATTAGAGTCAGACCTTGAAGCATGAGGACAAAGTTGTAGAAGATAAAGAGGAGTAATCCAGTGGGAAGACAAAGTAGAGGCTAGTGCACAGAGGTATACTATGCCTGTGGCATACTGAGCTGGGCCTTGTGGATCAAGCACAGTGTAACCCTGTGGGGAGTGGAGCTGAGGGCAGAGAGGTGGGCAGAGCTCAAATTGGGAAGGACTGTGCATACACCCTCTGAGAGGATGAGAAACATGACTTTATCCTGAAAAGGATGGGGAGCTATGGATGTACTTGAAGCAGGGTGAGTGATGGGATCATGGTCAAAGATCACATTGGGGCATGGGAGGGTCCACAATCTGAAGACAACAGACCATCTAGAATGGAGGCTGATCTGGGTGTAGGCCCATGAGGTTGGTGATAGAAGGCATAAAGCGCTTTTACAGAGCCAGTCTGGGAATTCAAAATCCAGGGTGAAGCAGACTGGGCAATGTTTTTGAAACACATTAGAGCTTCACTTGCTTGCTTCAACTATTTTGCTGGATCCCAGCTCCTCTTAGGCTAAAATTTAAATCCTTCTGGCTGCCTACAAGGACCTAGGTGCTCTGGTCGTTAGCCATTTCTCCGATCTCATCTCCTACCCAGCTCTTACTTCCCCCCATTTTATGGCTTTAGCTCTACAAGCTCTTTCTTTCAATTGATAGATTCTGAAAGTTCTCCCTCATGAGAGCTTCTGCATACACTCTAGCTCTCCTCCTTTCCTAGAATATTCTGGCCCCCAGCCACACCCTACTTGAACAACCCGACACACTGTGCTAAATCCTACTTACTCACTGTTCAGAACATAGCTTTCTGGGAGGTCTTTCATGATCCCCACCCCCAGGTTGGGACCAGACATTGCTCTGTGTGCTCCCTCAGCCCCTCTACTTTACCACCATCATAGCTTTTAACTTAGTAAACTGTGTAGTGATTTTCTATCCACTTGTTTGACAAGACTGTAAGCTGTAAGAGGGCAGGGCTTGTGACTGACTTGTTCACTGCTGTCCCCCAACTCCTTGCACAGTGTCTAGCATATGCTCAATAACTGTGGAAGGAAGAAATGAAGAAGGAAGAAGAAAGACAGAAGAAAGGAAAGAAGGAAGGAAGGAACAGAGTGGAAGGCATCTGATGGATGGTGATGTTATTCCCAGAGGCAGAGAATGAGAGAAGAGATTTTTTTTGGAAGGGTTGGGGGGATTGGGGACAGATAGGTTTAGATTAAGTGCAGTTGAGCTGGAGGTATCTGAAGATCACCCTGGAATATATATCGGGTAGGCTGTCAACTCTGTGAGCCTGAAGATCAGAGGAGCAGTTTGAACTGGAATGGTCTGGTGAGAGATGAGAGCTAAAGCATGAATTTGAAACTTTTTTTGATTCCTAAGTAAACAGTTGGCCAAGAAGCAGTATATTTTGAAACACTGGTGGCCAGGGACATGACAGGAAGAGGTGGAGGGAGGCAGTGAGGGGTAGTGCCCTCCCCCTTGGGGTTGAAGGGGATCCCTCCTCTGGAATTGCCCCAGCTGTCACCCACCTCTATGGGGAGAGAGGATCCCAGCCGGAGGACCTGGTTTGGGAAGGAAGACTGGACAGGTGAGGCCCCCTTCCCTTCTGTGGACCCTCAATGCTCCCTGGGTCCTTTTCCCTAGGCTGAGGCCTGTGGGTCCTGGGACTCACACAGCACCCCCTTCCCTACTGCCTCTTCCGTGCCCTAGGACCGCCTTTGTAACTCAATGTTCCTGCTCCTTCCTCAGCCAGGCCCAGGAACCCTGCCAAACATTGTGCTTCGTGGCCTGGGAATGACTCAAACTTTTCCTCCCTAGCACCACCCCACCCCCAGTCCCTGAGTCACTCCATAGGCTGTGCAGGGAGAGTGGTTAAAGGGCAGCACAACTCCAGAAGCCAGGGTGCTGGGGAGAGGGTCTCCAACCAGGTGGCATTCCAGACAGGGCTCCAGAGAAGAAGGACAGGGCCACAGACGAGCCTTTGGGCTGGGGGGTCTCTGGGAGGCCTGGCAGGTACACATTAGCAGGCCAACACAAGAGGATCCGTGGCATCAGTGGGTCACTAAGTACCTATTAAGTTGCCTGCTCCAGCCCTATCTGCAACAAGCCAGGCCTTCTCACTTCCATCTGAGTGGAGTCTGCAAGCCCAGCCCTGTGGGGATCACTGGGGAGGGGGTTGAATACCAAGGCATTGAGGCAAGGAGAGAAAGGACTAAACCCTCAGTAATGCAAAGAACTCACCCCCCACTCCCTGCCCCATCCCACCCTGTGCCTTTGATCACACACACACAGACCAGCTCTGGCCCTGCCTTCCACATGTCCACATTTCTTCTGTACTTGCTACCCCAAACCCAAACACCATGCCACATCTGGGGAAGGGGGCTGGGCTTTTGGGCCTCACCTCTGTGTGAACCTCTCTTTTGATCACCACACCAGCCACCAGCCACTGGGAGGGAGAGAAGTTAGGAGGAGATAAAGGAGAGGAAAAATTCTCTTTCTTTGGCCCTCTTGCATACATATAGCTCGCAGAGGCCCAGAAAAGCCAAGTTACTTGCTGAAGGTCCTCCAGCAAAACATGAAACCAAAGTTTTGAGCCCTGACCTTCCAGGAGCCAAGGACTCAAGGAATCCCAGCATCAAGGGGAAAGACCTGAGAAATGTGCCCCTGGCTGACAGAAAAGCAGAGAGCTTTGCCACCACCTGTTTCTTTTTCTTCATTGTAGCCATCTAGATAAATATAACACTGCTACTATTACAGCCCTTGACTATTTACAAATCACGTTACCCTCCTTCCTTTGTTTAATCCTCCTAACAATGCTGGGAGGAGGGTACGATTCTCATTCCTGTTGTTCAGAATGAGCAAACTGAGGCTCACCTGGGCAAAGTGACTCACTTGCCCCAGATCACCCAGGAGGGAAGAGGTAGTGCTTGGATTTGATGCCAGGCCTGTGGCCTCTAGAGCCCTCCATTTTCAGGGGAGATCTTGGAGGTTGGAAGTATCCACATGTGAATGAGGAGCAGACTTTTTACCTGTTGGACCACTCAGTGGGTTGGTGGATCACCTGTCTGGCCAGCTGTCAGACTCTGCCTCACCAAGTGCCATCTTACTGGTCTGTTGGGCATATACCCAGGGAGTGCTAGCTCAGCACACTGCCTGTTGGAGAACTGCTCTAATAACCCACCCAATGGTCTGAGATGTCCTCCTGCCGTCCCTGTGCCTGGCTTGCGCCAGCCTCTGGCCTGAGTGAGAAGTGGTGAGTGCAGGTAGGTGGGTCTGAACCACTCAGCCTCCTAGTTCAGGGCAGTGACTCTTGGAGGGCAGTGTGGGCATGTGCCAGCCAGAGCTCTGTCCTGAGCAGGAGGATAGGGCATTCAGCCTGGTGCTCTGGGATCTTCTCCCAGGGAAGGTGGGAACAGAAATAGTGACTTTGTTCAGGAGGGGAAGAACAAAGATACAGGGCTTCCTAGGACCACCCTAGTATTCCAGGGGTTCTGGCTGCCAACTCAGCCAGGAAGAATGCCTTCTAAACAATGCCCTGGCCAGCCTGTCTTGAGCCCCACTTCCCACTCTTGTAGGAGTCCTGGGAGAGATGCCCCTGACCATTGTTCCCAGAGACAGCTCACCAGGTTCAAGTCTAGGCCAGGCTAGGGTCCTAGACCCCCACACCCTGGGAGGAGACATATGATGTCTTAGAGAAGCAGCTTCTCCAGCTTTTGTTCTTGGCTGGGCCAGGAGCCATTCAGGTACACCATAGGAGGGAGGGGATTGGGGTAGACATTCTCTTTTCCATTTCCCTTGGGAAAGGTTTATGGGGCAGGGTAAACAAAGGCAAGTAATGGCAGAATTGAATGGCACCACAAATTGGAAGGGACTCTAAAATTGATTGAGCTGATCTCTAGAATTTCTGCTCCATGTGGGCAGGGACATGATTTTGTCCAGAATTGTGTCTTGGGCACCTAGAAAAATACCTGGCAATGAGTAAGTGTTCAATAAACATTTGAGGAATGTACGAACCTACCCTGATGTCCCCCATCCGGTACTCCACTCATATACTTTAAGGTTGCCTAATGCTGGTAAGTGCTCTGGACTAGAGGCAAACCTGGGTTTAAATTCTGTCTACACCACTTTTTAGCTAGGTGACCCTGAGCCTCAGTTTCCTTATGTCTAAAATAGAGATCATGAATCCTACCTCAGAGTTACCGTATAGATTTTTTTTTTTAGCTAGCTTTGGAAGATTTCCTAATAGTTGCTCCTTAAATGTTCTTTCCCTCCCCTTTTTTTCTCACTGAGTCTTCTCTTCTCCAGGCTAAACAGCCCAAGCAGTTACAGACATTCCTTGTGATCTAATTTGATGACAAAATAGGGGCTGTCATTTTCTGCATTTTGCATATATAAAAACTGAGGCCTGAGGAGAGTGATTCAGGTCACACCATAAAGGCGCAGTCAGTATCCAAGCACCATTCTGTGGGCTCCTCATTCTCGCCTTCTCTTCTATGCCACTCTTCACGCTTAGAGTTAGTAAGAGCTTCTTTGACCTTGAGCTTCTCCATGAGCATTGGTTTCTTCAGCTGACCAGTGGAAATAAACACCCTGACTCCTTCAGCATTTCTGACCATCCAGCGTGGTGGGGTATTCCAGCAGCTCTTCACCTTTTCCCTCCTTCTTTCTGTGGGATCAACAGGCAACACCCTTCTGAACACCATCCTCCCTAGGCATTCCTGGCAAGGCCGCTGAAAATCCAGCCCTTACACTCACTTTCCAGGAAACATCTCTGAATGCAAGTTAAGTGAGAGGGACATGATTAGAGGGCTATCACTGGGTCAACTCCAGTTTATTAAAACAGCAGTAAATCTTGCTTCACACTATTATTAGTAACAAACTACTTTAGATGGTGCAACAGATTGGAACACACCAGTGGGTCACGACTCCTCAAGGAGAGCTGCTGGGGGTTTCTGATAAGCGCTGTGGAAATGGAAGTAATGATCAGCATTGTTATCATAGTTGTCATTGTCTTGTTCTGAAGCCAAACTGCTTGGGTTCAGATAATGGCTCTGCCACTTCCCGACAGTATGACCTTGGACAAATTACTTAACGTCTCTGTGCCTCAGCTCCTTACCTGTCAAATGGGGGTCCTTAGTAGTCTCTACTTCTCAGGGTATTTTAAGGATCAAATTAAATAATGCAAATAAAGTGCTTAGTACAGTGTCCAGTTTAAGGGTCAACAAATTACAACCCACAGGCCAAGTCTGGCTCACTGCCTGTTTTTGCAAATAAAGTTTTATTGGAACACAGCCATGTTCATTTGTTTACCTATCATGTATAGCTGTTTTTTTGCTACAACAGCAGAGTTGAGTAGTTTCTGGCAGAGGAACTATGGCCCACAAAGCATAAAAATATTTATACTCTGGCACCTTACAGAAAAAGCCTGCTGACCCCTGTGCTAATCCTTACAGGAATTGTCCAATAAATGTTAGCTATTATAACTGTTATTTCATTTCATTTTATTCTTACAAAAGCCCATTCATTATAAACATGGAAATTCAAGCCCAGAGAGGGGAAGTGACTTGTCCAAGGTCATGCAGCTATTCTGGTACTGGGTTGGGAGTGACACTCAGGCCCCTTGACTCCTAGTCCAGGGAACTTTTCAGTACATGATACTAGAAAGTATGATGCTTGTAATCCTTGGACTCTATATTCCTATTTTTAAGCACAGATGGAGCTGGTTTAGCTGCTAGGCCAAGGGATGTCAACTGCTGGACCTCTGGGTAGCCCCATGCCCACCCTCCCCACCACCCCACACACTGTGTCAGAGGCTCTGCCAGGTCACAAGGCACAGAGAAGTTTCTTTGCACCTTGCAGGCCTGTTGGGACCCTTCTCTGGCGTCTTATCCTCGGGTCCATCTTCCTGCAGACTCCCATGTTCAGGGCTCTGCTATCTGCTTGCTGGCCTTGACCTTGCTCCTTTAATGGGCTGGTTTGAAGCTATTTGCATTTCCTTTGGTGTGCTCTCTTGTCCTATAGCAACTATGACAGAATTATGTCACTCTCCCTTATCTGTAATCCTATCAAACTGTCTAGTTATCTTTTAATTTCTTGTCTACTTTCTTTACTGGGGAGTTAAGTGGAGCAAAGTCATACCCGGATTGATGCGGTAGAGTGAGAAAGCTCATGGTCACCCACTCTGTATCCCTGGAGCCCTGAGGGGTAGCCTGGGTTCCAGAGTCTGTGGAGACTGGCATGATACAACACTTCCTATTTGTGTTCCTAGGTCTCAGGGCTTCAGAAGTGGCAGGTCCAGGACTAATTCTAGGTAGAGTGAGTATGTATGTGTATGTGGGTGTGGGTGAGCAATCACACACACATTCCTGAGATGATGGGTTCCTTTTGTCTTAGGGTCTGACATATGGTAGACACTTCAGATGTGGTCATTTCCTTCCTCTCTTGGGTGACCACGGTGCCTAAGACTGGGCAAAGCTGTTTGGGCTAGCACACAGCAGAGAGATACTCAGTGAAGATTTGTCAAATGTCTGGATTGGTAGGCATGTTCTTCTTGGGAGGCTGCTCTATGTTCTGTGTGTACTGTCTGGGTAGCATATAAAATGTGTGCACTTTGAGTATGGAGTGTATACTGTGTGAATGTGTGGACAGCACATACTTGGCACATGGGCACAGCTCTTCATGGTATACTGCTTAGTAGAGCTACATGGGAGAGGGTATGAGATGGGTGGGCCCAGTAGAGTAAAATTTTGCTCTGAAATCAGACCAACCTGGGATTGAAACCCAGCTTGATGGTTATTCATGGTCCCTGAATTTATCTAAGTACCAGTTTCTTCCTGGAGAGAGAGAGAGAGAGAGATTGATAAATACCAAACTCACAGGATTGGAGGGAATATTACATGTGCCGATGTAGGCAAAACTCTCAGCACATGAACTGGCACATGCATGATAATTATTGATGATAGTAATGAGCATGTGGAGAGATTAGCTGCCAGGGGTGTATGTGCTATGCAGTGAGTATGAGAGTGTGTGCCAGTGTGGGGTAGAGTGTGTGAAGGAAGGCCTGATGGGAGAGTCTGAAAGTGTTGGGCAAACCCTGGGCTTGCCTGGAAAGGTAGCCTAGAAAGCAGGGCAAAGTTCACAAGAGTGCACCGAGGGAGCTGGGAGGAGCCCAGACTTGGGTGGAATGATCTGATGACTTAATGATCCTCTTCCCCCTCTCTGCAGCAAGATTAATGGGAAAAAAGTGGGCAAAGGTCAATTGTGTTGGAGATTTGGGCCCCAACAGGGCAGCCTGTTATCTTACAAAATGGTTTCTTCCAGGACCTTCTGCTCTCACCAAAGTCATCTCAAACCCATGCCTGCCCAGGACAGGGAAAGAGAGGAATGGAGGAGGTAGGATAGAATGATCAGGCAGCCAAGGAGCAGACTCTGAGAGGCAGGCTTGAGAGGAGACTCTGGAAGGTGGAAAGTTTGCAGGGGCTCTTAGGAAAAGAGGTTGAAAGAGGAGGGGAGTCTGAGAGGGCGAAAAAGAATAGGAGGCTCTGGAGGCAAGGAAAAGGGGAGAGGTAGGCAGTGGCAATGAGAAACCCAACTCTACATTCTCCCTGGGCCAGATGAAATCTCTTCTAGGCCAGGCATTGCAGCCTCTAAGTAAATCACGGGGCTGGTTCTAGTGGTGTTCCACATTCCAGTGGTTGGGTTTGCAGCTGGGAACATGGAAGTAACCAAATCTCCAGGGTGATTCAGGGGCACTTCGATATGTGGATGGAGACTATGAGCCAGATGCCATACAGCTCCATAATGTTCCTCCCATGACTTACCTCCATTCCCTCTCCTTTGGCTTCTGTCTCTCAAAACACCACCAAACCTGGCAATGGCCCATAGTCATTTCTGAGACTCAGCTGAGGTTCATCAGCTATCTACCCTGTGAGTTGGTGGCCAGTTGTCCTTATCATTTTCTGCGGTAGGCCTGGAGTCCTATTCCACTTCCCTGCAGTCTACAGGATACACCTGCATCCCTGACTGGTGTGTTTTCTGTGGCCACAATTGATATGGACCTCTAGGGACCTACATATTCCCACACTTTTGGTCTCTGTCCTCATCCTCTTTACCTTTTGCCTGAGGACATATCAATTACCAGTGAGCCTTTGAAGGCAGGGACCACAACACTACATTTTATTAATGATAACACTGATGGTGGTGATCATAATATTACTGCCAATGAAGCTAGTGGCAGTGTCAATGGTGGTGATGGAGGAGTTATTAATAATGGTAACAGTGCTGATGAAGGTAATGGTGAGGGTGACAACAGAGGTGGTGGTTATGAAAGAGGTAGCAATGGAGGGGATGATGGTAAGGATACAGATGGTGATGCTAATGATGTTAATGGTCATAGAAGCAGTGATGATGGTGGAGGTGAGGATGGTTGTGTTAGAGGTAGAAATGATGCCAAAGAATAGGATAAATGTGATGGTAATGTTTGAGATGGTAGTGATGATGACAGAAGTGGTGATAGTAGTGTAGAAGTAGGGATGGTGGTGATGAAGGTGATGATGATGGTAGCTGTGGTACTTGTGATATTGGAGGAGGTGATGATGGTGATTGAAAAAGGTGTACATGATGTTGATGTTGAGAGTAACAATGGGAGCAGTGGTAGTGATAGTGATTGTGATAATAGAAGTGATGGTGAGGATGGCAATATTGATGGTTGCCATAGCAATAAAAATGGTGATGGCAATGAAGGTGGTAGTGGCAGTGGTAATGGTCATGGTGATGATGAAGACTGGGACATTATAGATAGTGATGGTGATGATAATTATGAAAGCCAAGAATCTAATAAATCTACTCTCTATGTCTATTATCTTCTCTTACTCCTGACTTTTTCCCCAGTATTCTCCATCTCAGTTTTACTCTAATTTCCATCCTTCACTAATTGGAGAAAATTAGAAAACTGGGCCAACCAATAAAGGCACTATGAAGCTGTTGGTTTCCAGAAGAGTAGCTGAGTCTCCTGGTCTCATTTGTTGTTGGGAGAGTCTATTTAAGGGAGTGATTTTCTCTCATTTCCATTAAAGTCAAAACAGAAAAAATTAGCACCAGTTTCCACATGGATGACTGACGTGGAGAAAGAGGGCACGGTAGCTGCTAAGGGTAGGGAGAGGGAAGAAGAGATATGATGTGGGGGCATTTTCAGGACTTGGAGTTGTCCTGGGTGGTACTGCAGGGACAGATGCTGGACATTGTATGTCCTGCCATGGCCCACTGGGTGACTGGGGGAAAGTGTAAACTACAATGTAAACTATAATCCATGTGGTGCAGCAGTGCTCCAAAACGTATTCACCAGTCTTCGTTGAGAGTATAATGCTGAGAAAACCTTTTCAAAAATATAATAAGGAAACTTACCTGTTTAAGATACTTAAAGGAGATAATCTGACACAGGACAGACTCCTAGGGAATACGTGAATGTTCATTTTGCCAGAGTGGGTTATATCATTGGGTAGAGACCCATATACTGAGAGTGAAGGTATACCCACATCCTGGGGAGGACTGATGTCATCAAATAGAGGGAACTGTATCTCTCAAGAGAAATGGTGGCGCCCAGGGCATTAGGGCAGTTGAGCATGTCAAGCCCTCAACACTGTTGCAAGTTTCTCTGAACATGGCCCTTCAAGAAATGAAGATTGACTGTCACTGTGGGCCCTAAGGAGAGGGGGAAATAGGTATTGAATAGATGGAACCAATGTAACTGTGTGGGCAATAGAAGTGTTTCACAAGAGTACGCAAGGATGGATATAAGACATGTAAAATTACACCAAAAACATATAGGGGCTGATAGGCTCTTTTAGCCTTTTGTAAATCATAATGTAAAACATAAGATAACTAAAAATTTAGAAAATTGCATAGTCTAAAATATAAGCCACATTGTAAACACAAATGCTACCTTGTTTGAAAGCTATTGTCTCAATATCTGTGCATCAGTTTCAGTAAATATGGTATGAATATGTTAAAAGATTATTGCTGTGGAAGGGAAAAGGTTTTATGTTGGATATGTGGGAGTACTGTATATTGCATATATGAATTACTGTGATCTAAGACTCTTGTGAAGATAAGCTTAATAATTAGAAAAAAAGAAAAGAAAAAGATAGGATGTAGAATTTTTCCAAATCAATATGTATTCTATATCTAACCTTTAAGCTTATCGCTATATTCCATTTTACTATTTAGGGAACTTGGCAATATATTGGGCTTCACTTTTCAGGAAGTTTTGGATCACAGAGAGGTTCAACAATGGCAATGGAGGAATACTGGTGTGGGATATTATTGACAGGGGACACATGGTTGGCAGGGAGTTCTACAGAGTATATATCCAGGGTACATAAAAATGATTGGATATTTTCATAGTGGATACAATTAAAAACAACAACTGAGAGAGTGCTGAGATCCTAGCCAGGGGAGCTCTATCAGAGTCCCTAAAGGAACAGCAACAATCCCCCAAGTGCAATGGCAAAGACCAAAAGAGAATGAAGGTCCAACAATGAGCCCCTGATACTAATGACTATGCTTGTGAGCCTGTGCACCTGAAATAAGAACAAGGCCTAGAGCAGCAATGTGCCTAAGAGTTACCTCCTGAGAGCCTCTGTGTTGCTCAAATGTGGCCAGTCTCAAAGCCAAACTCGGCATGTTAATGTGTTGCCTTCCCCATAGCATGAGACATGACTCCCGGGTATGAGCCTCCCTGGCGCCGAGGGATCACTACCAAGTACCAGCTGATGACATAACTAGAAAATGACCTTGAATAAAAGGCTCAACTCGGACCAGCAGAATATCTCTGTCTACATATAATAACAGGAGTTAAAAATGCTTTTTGACCTAAATCAAGGGGGAAATGGAAAGGACAAATGAGTTTATATGGCTATGAGTCTCCAAAAAGAGCCAGGAGGTTATCAGAGGGGTTGCCCTTATGCACACCTCAGCAGAGTCCCAGAGACAGATAAAGTAGATACGACCCCAGGTATTGGTTCTTCTGAGAGCTACAGAGACCCACAGGTTTTATGGTCATGGCAGATGGAGTTCAGTGCCATGTCAGTTGGCCCTTCTTTGGAGTTTGTATTTCTGTGTGATGGAGCTAGACTCAGATGTGATCTCTTTTCACAAGCCTTTCCTGTTACTTTACCAGAATTGTAGTTGGTGCTGGGGTTTAAGATGTACCAAGGGGTTCTGAATCTCTGGACTGACCATATGATAGCCAGGCCCTGAGCCTCAACAGACTTGAGCTCCTACACTCTGGTTTATTGGACTTACCCCACTCAGCTAACATGGAGTTAAAGAATGTCAACCACCACACCATGGAGCCAGGAGTGCCTACAACTGAGAGCAGGAGGATTGCACCCAGCGTCCATGTGGAATCTAAGCTCCCTCCTTTCCCCCCCTCCCCAAATTCTACTCAATTTATTCATTTTTTTAAAAAAAATATTACATTAAAAAAATATGAGGTCCCCATTCACCCCCACCGCCCCCACCCCACCACTCCCCCCACAGTAACACTCTCCCCCATCATCATGACACTTCCATTGCATCTGGTGAGTACATCTCTGGGCATCGCTGCACCCCATGGCCTGTGGTCCACACCATAGCCCACACTCTCCAACGTTCCATCCAGTGGATAAGCCCCCTCTTGACAAAGATGCGGAATGGACAGAACCAATCCCAGGTCCACAGGATGGAGGAATAGAATATGGATTAGAGTGGACTTACTGATATTCTATTCATGAATTATTGTGATTAATAACCGAAGAAAATGTGGCATTGGTGTGGAGAAAGTGGCCATGGTGGCTGCTGGCTGTGGGGAATAGGAGGAAGAGATGAGATGTGGAGGTGTTTTTGGGACTTGGATTTGTCCTGGGTGGTGCTGCAGGGATAATTACCGGACATTGTAGGTCCTCCCATGGCCCACTGGATGGAACATGGGAGAGTGTGGGCTATGATGTGGACCATTGACCATGAGGTGCAGTGGTGCTCAGAGATGTATTCACCAAATGCAATGAATGTGTCATGATGATGGAGGAGAATGTTGCTATGGGGGGAGTAGTGGGGTGAGGGGGGTGTGAGGTATATGGGGACCTCATATTTCTTGAATGTAATATTTAAAAAATGAATTAAAAAAATAATAAAAATTAAAAAAAAAACATGTATTCACCAAATGTAATGAATGTGCCATGATGATGAAAGATGTTGTTGATGTGGGAGGAGTGGGGTGAGGGGGGTGGGGGGTATATGGGGACCATTTATATTTTTGAATGTAACATTTAAAAAAAAAATAAAGAAGAAAAAAAAATTAGCACCAGAATCTAAAGTTAGGTATTATGAAGTGCCTTCTTATGGGGAAAAATGTAACCTTGGAAGTTACCTGAGGAAGGTTGTGGAATCTCTGAGCTTTGGGATGGCTCAGAAAAAGAGAGAGATCCCCACTTGCCTGCATGGATCATGCAAGGCACTGGACAAGATGATCTTTGTAGATCATGACCCAACTTCAAGAGTTATTGCTTGGCCTACAAGGCAGGGAATTGAAATGGATTCGTCTACTGAAACGTGAGGTTTGATCTCTAAAGTTCATGGTAAGGAGATGAGAAGAAGAGGGCAGGGAAGGGAAGAGGCAATGCAATTTGGTGGTTCAGAGAAATGTTGGAGTTCTTGTCCAGATTCTTTGTGGTTCTGAGTGGGAGGTGACCCAGGATGTGGGCCTCTGAGGCACTGCCTCCAGCCCTGCATCTGCCAGAAAGCCTTCCTTCAGCGGCACTGCTCCCACCCCCAAACAGGCTGTGGTAAGAAAGAAGAGAAAAGGAAGAAAAGAGGGAGGGCACACAGCTCACAATTCCCGGGAGAAATTTCAATTCTCCCACAAACTTGGAGCTCTAACCTCCTCTAAAATTCTTCTTTCCCCTCCCTCCTCTCAGTTTCCTAATTTTAAAGGCCAGCCCAAGCCACTCACTGAGCCCCATCAGGAACAAGCTTCCCATATTAACTGGTTTGATACCAAGGGAGATGGTCAAAGGATAAGGGCACAGATTTTTTCCCAAATAAATGGACTTTAGAGTCAGAAACAGAGCCAAGTCCTAGATCCATTACTTAATCATTTTGTGATTTTAAGTCTAATGATGCCACCCTCTGAGCCTCAGTTTCCTTCTCTGTCAAATAGGGACTTACCTCACAGAGGTTAAAAAGGATTAAATGAGATAATGTATGTAAGATGAATAATACACTATCTGGCACCTAGATGTTCAAGAAGCATTAGTTTTCTACTCCTAACCACCACCATCTCCACCCCCATTCCCTTTAAGAACCTTTTGGAAGTGGAGAGAGTAGTCATGGCTTATGAACATTTCCAGGCTCCTTGAGAACAGACCTACTCTCCATATTCCTCATGAGACCCAAAGTCTACATTTTAAGATTAAAGGAGTCAGGCATCTTTTCTAAACTTGGTGCTAGATTTGGAGTCAGAAGACCAGCTAGCTTAACTTCTCTGGGCCTCAGTTTCCTCATCTGAAAATAGGGATAATAATCCCTGCTCTGCCAGCCTTGCAGGGTCCTCATGAGACTCAAACAAGGACATATTTTGGGAAGCACAAAGTGCTAGATAGATGTAGGGGTTATTAGCTTAGTATGGGAGGGAGCAAGGGGAAGATTAGTTTCTAGAGACTGGATTAGGGCACATCTCAGGGGTTTTTCTCCTTTAGAGATATGAGGACCAAATATACAGAGCCTAACGGAAAACTGGGGACACAGAATTGGAACCCAGTCATGAAGCCATCAATGTTTGAGTAGGTGGAGTGAGACAGGGGTAGTTCATTTATACCCTTTGGCATAAGACATATGTAAATATTTCAATTATGGGGTTTGAGTCAACTGCCTGGGGATTTCTTGCACTAGATGGCAACCCAAAAAGTCCAAAGGCCTTCTTCTCTTTCCTTCCATCTAGGTCTACTGAGTTCTAGTTCTGGGTTAATGGAGGTGACCAGTGTCTGATATTGGCAAATCCTTTCCTGTCTGCCACAGGGAACTATGGACCATGCCTTCTGGATGACCTGAAGAGCTGGCTTTTGGTTAAATTGGGAGTTCTAATGGGGTGCAGGTCTTTATGTATCCTCTGAGACTTGATAGTCCTCACGAATAGTCCCTTTCTTTCTCGCACATATCCTCCCTTTCCCTCACCAGAGGCCACTCTTTATTTTTTTCATATTAATGGCCACATTTTCACATCTCAATTGATCCTCTTCTTTCTGATCAATGTCCAGTTCTCCACTCCCAAAGCTGGCCAGCAAGGATTCCTGGTGCCTATCATACACACCCAATCTGGCCACATAACCATGCAACTTGTCCGAGTGTATTTCTTTATTCTTTGTTCTGTCTACTCCCTATCTAGCCTCTCACTCTTCTCTGAAAGCCTCATTTCCAGCCTCCCCCCATGCCACTCTCCAACTCTGGCTCCTTCTACCTCTACTCTCAATCCATCCCTGTGTCTTTCATTTTCCTGGGAAGCAGCCAAGAAGAGCCTAGAGATTCTCCTTCCTCCCTTCCTTTCCTCTCCACCATCTTCCTGTCTTTGCACCACGGCCTCTCCTTTGAGCTTATGACTCAGATCCTATCTCACTCCCCTGCTGGTTATGCATTCTTGTGCCTCCCTCCACCCACCCACCCACCCACAAGCAGCCTGAACTCCAGGCGTCTCCTCACCCCAAGACAGCTTGGACCCTGCTTGGCCTGGCCCCCACCCACAAAGCTCTGTCCAGTTAGCTCCACCCTGTGAGGCATCCCACAGCAGCCAGCTGCTGCCTGCAGTTCATTGGTGGGAACCACATACCAGTCAACCCTAGAGCTGGAGTTCAAACGTGGACTTCCTAGCATATGTTTGATCAGCTGAGGTCAAATCCACAGGCTTCTAGGAAATGGCGCCCACCAGCTCAGCTGTGTTCTGGGGCCAGGGTCCTAAGGCAGGTCTGGCATGGCTCCATGGCCAAGATATGGAGAGGGGAGGATGGACAAGGAAAGCTCTTTTCCTCATGTGTATGTGTATGAGTTTGGTGATTCACTTACTGTGTTACTTACTGTGTTGGAAACTGCAGGGTGCCACTAGGGTGTTTTCTAGGCTGTCACTGTGCTGTAGGAGTACTGTGCATTTGATCTGTATGTTGTGTGCCAGACAGTTGGAGGGGTGCCATGCTTTGGTGGTGGTGTGTATGTTATGTGTCACTGTGTTGTGTGTGTGCATATATGCTGTGGCTGTAGTGTCTTACGCATCACGGTGTGGGGTATGGTATATGTTATCATGGGGAGGTTTCTGTATGGAGGATGTATCACATTCTATGGCAAGGGTGGCATGGGTGCTTGGAGACTTGGATGTTATGGCAACTGGTATGAGATGAGGGCATCCTATTGGTGACTGGATGTATATCAGTGTATGTGACCAGTGTGGCGAGAGGTTCATGAATCCCAAACCCAGTTCCCAGTGCCTGTACCTCAGACTTGGAGTCTCCAATTTCAGATAAATTGGGGCCAAATTCTTGTATAAATTGTCCTCATTCCCACTCCCACCCCCAACCAGCAGGTTGGGTCATTCCTCAGTTCCTGTGACTTAATCCAAACCATTGGTTGAATTTCCCTGAATACTCTGCTTATGATGACCAGAGGAGGAGGAGGAGAGGAGAAGCAGATGAAAAAGAAGGAGGGGGAAGAAAAGTAGGAGGGAATAGGGAGGAGAAAAGCAGGAGGAGAGAGAGAGGGAGTTAGAAGAGTCGATTGGATGGATTATCCCAGCCCAAGTCACTATCCCAGGCATTGGAGGTTTGGTAAATGTCAGTGTGATCAGCATTCCCCAGGCCAAGTTCAGGGACCCAAAGGAGAGTCAATCGAGTAGACATAGTTTAAACTGGGGGACCAGGAAAAGATCTTCTAAAGGAAGTGATATCGGAACTGATATCCAAAAGGGTAATGCATCTGGGTTCTCATCCCAGCACTTTGGAACATTTTCATTGAGGGGGTTGTCTTTGAATTATTCCTCTTCTCTCACATCTGATAAATTTGGCAAGGTGTAATGGCTCATGATTTAATCCTTCACTCAACAAATCATCATTGAGCCTGGGCTCTTCTAGGTACTGTGCCAGACCCTGCAGATCCATCTAATGGCTCATGTATTTAATCCTTCACTCAACAAATCATCATTGAGCCTGGGCTCTTCTAGGTACTGTGCCAGACCCTGCAGATACATCAACGAACAAACCAGACTAGGTCCTGTCTTCATGGGTTCTACTTGCTCCTCAACATTGCTCCTCCCACTGCCACAGCTCCACGTCAAGCCTGCAGTCTTCCCCCAGGGATAATGATGCCAGCCTCCTCAAGGGTATCCCCAGCTCCAGGCTCTCCCCTCCAACCCACTGTCCAAACCGCAGTCACGGAGCTCTCCTAGGCACAACTTGGACCATGCTCATTCTCCAAAATTAATTGCAGACCTATTTTGTGCCAATGCAGTTTTAGGCATTTGGGATCCATCAGTGAACAAAACAAAGTTCTCTTCCCTCCTGGAGCTAACTTTGTCACAGGAGGATACAGACAATAAACAATAACAGATATAAGTAAATGATATAGTATGTTAGGAGGTGATAAAAGTTTTAGAAAAATAACAAGGAAGGTAATGGGAATTGGGGGAGCTGGAGTGAGGGACAAGATTAAGAATTACCTAAGATGGTCAGGGGAGAGGCCTCACTAAGAAAGTGATGATTCTGCAAAGATTTGAAGGGGATGAGGGAACTAGCCGTAAAGATATCTGGGAGAAGATCCTTCTAGGGAGAGGGAATAGCCAGTGCAAATGCTGTGAGGTGGGACCATGCCTGGAGTGGTTCGAGAATGACCAGAAGGACAGTGGGCTGGAGCCCACTGAAGAGAGGGTAATAACTAGGAGTGCTGGGGAGTGGGATTGCACCGAGTTTGGGAGGCCAGTGTGGAGACAATTGCTTTTAGTCTGAGTGAGGAGAGTCATCAGAAGATCTTACTTATGTTTCAACAGGATCCCTCTGGCTTCTGTGTGGAAGAGTGTGTAGTGGGCAAGGAGAGAAGCAGGGAACCAGTCAAGAAGCTGTTGTCATGATCCAGCAAGCTCAAATGGGTCAAATAAATGGGAGAGTAGCTTGGAAGGGGTTTTGCATGATGTGAAGTACAGGGCTGGTAGGCAGGACCAGGGAGTTATTGTTATTGCTGGCAAGCAAAGGAATGGGCCAAAAGAAGAACCGGGTTGGCAGGCAGCCCTGAGCTTGCCACTGACCATCAACAAGGGCAGGGGAAGTCCTAAAATATTGCTTGGAGCACTTTTTGCTCAGGCTAAGCCTCTAGCCCCATTCAGCCTCAGAATCTGTCTAGTAGCACTCGGCTGGTTGGAGGTCCAGAGGTGTAATTGGTTCCCATGTATATTTCTCACTAGAGTTTATGAACTCCTTGCTAAGTCCTTCTTCTTTATATACTCCTCCCACCATCTGGTACAGGAGATATTAGTACCCTCATTTTACAATGCCAGCAACAACAAGTGTCACATACACTGTGCATGCTATAATCCAGGAACTTTTTCTAAGAGCTTCGCATACATCAAAACAATTTCATCATCATAACCACCCTATGGGCTTGATATGGCACTCATTCCCATTAGACAGGTGATGAAAGTAAGGCACAGAGGGGTAAAATAACTTGACCAAGTTTCTACAGTTGGTAAAAGGCAGAGCCAAGTTTCAAACGGAGGCATTCTGGCTCCAGAGTTTGTGCTCTTAATAACAATATAAACAAGAAAAGCAAAGATCAGAAATGAGACTGACTTGCCCAAGGTTACACAGCAAATCTGTGGTGAAGTTCATATTTGGGCCAACATACCTGACTCATCACCCAGTGATTCCTCCAACATGCCCTGCATTTTCCCAGCTTTCACCCTGACACTGCAAGCTGACAGAGAATCTGAAGGTAAAAAACTATTGTCTTTAGAATTTATTTTCATTGATCAAGTTTTCTTTTGCCTCATCTCCTCCCTCACCTGTATGTTTCCAAGCCGAAACTTGGAGATTTCACACTACCCCATGCCCTGAATGGTGCAAGCAAGGAAAGGAGGCTGAGTTGCCACCAAGTTGGTGGCATTTCTGGAGGCATTTTTCCATTCAAACAAGTGTCTTCTTTCCCTGAAGGAGAGATCTGAGGGAGTAGAGCTGTGGCTTGGGATGGAGCAATCCCTCTTAAACCTCCCCAGAAGGTACAGGCATGTGTGTCTTCGTGAATGAGCATGCCTGTGTTTTCATCTGTGTATCTGGATGTGTGAGGGTGCTGAGGGACTGTGTTGTGTAGGTGATGGCATGTGTCTGTATGGGTGTGTGCATGTTTACCAATGTCTCTCTCATGTGTGTGTGTAAGTGTAGCTGAACAGGCAAGTGTGTAAGTGTATGTCTGGGCATGTGTATAATTGGAATGGGATGGGTGTGTGCATATGCCTGTGTGTGGGAATGAGTGTATGTGGCTCTAGAGCTCAGGGCTAACTGCTGGGTCCTTCTGCAGATCTGGCTGTCCCCAGCCCATGCTACCCACCTTGGGCACACCTGTCGGCCCAGTTTTGCCCATATCAGAGTTCTCCAGGTTCTCTGTCTCTGCTTCATCCTTCCCATCTCTCCCTGCCTGGCTCGAAGCCTGGTTGTTAAGGTCTCCAGGCTAGAGGCCAGGAAAGCAGCAAGCACTGTGCAGCAGTCCAGGATCCTGAGACCCAGTATGATGGTGTTCCTGTAGGTCCATCTGTGGCATAGACTTCTGCCCTCAGAATAGGAAGTGTTATTAATGTTGAAGCCATCCAACAACTCCTCCATTCTCCTGATGGAACAGATGGGTCTAGTTAGGGAAACAGAAACCATTCTAGGTCTTTCAACAGAGGGCATTTAATCCAGGGGATTTGTTCAAGGTTGTAAAGACTCTGGAAACAGAAATTCCAGCTTCACACCCTGGCTCCACTGTGTACTTCCTGTGTGACTTGGGTAAATCATTTAACCACTCTGTGCTCCAGCATCCTCACCTGTAAGCTAGAAATGATAGTGATAGCATGGAGCTCAAAAGCACATAAAGTGGGTTACAGTAATCAACCTATATAAAAGTATTTAGAGCAATGCCTAACAGTGTTATTTTTTAATCTTTTTTTAAGATACATAAATCACACAAAATGTTACATTAAAAAATGTAAGAGATTACCATATACCCTATTGCCCACACTCCCCACTCCTCCCACATTGACAACTTCTTTCATTACTGTGGTATATTCATTGCATTTGATGAGTACATTTTGGAGCACTGCTGAACCACATGGATTATAATTTATGTTGTAGTTTACTAGTGTACACTCTCTCCCAGTCCATTCAGTGGGTTATGGCAGGATATATAATGTCAACCACTACACCAGGGAACCAAGAGAGAGTCTATAGCTGCAATCTGAAGAACTGTATCCATCAGCCATGTGGGATCTAAGACCCCTCTCGATTTAGAGGTGGAGTGGACATTGCCATCCCAGGGTCCTCAGGATGGAGGAATAAAATGTGGATTAGAGTGGAATAACTGGTATTCTACTATAGAATTATTGTGACTCTAGCAATGGAAGAAATTATATCATTGATATGCAGATAGTGGCCACAGGAGTTGTTGAAGGCAGGGAGATGGAAAAAGAGGTGTGATACGGGGACATTTTCGGGACTTGGATGTGTCCTGAATGATATCACAGGGACATAGTGTTATTTTAATGTGGCTTGTATTCATAGTAAGATAGTGACTATGGTGTAGAGATCAAATTTCTGCGTTTCTAGGATCTGCACCATCCATGAGTGACTGACTCTATGTCCCTAGATGGGCACTTCCTTTCTCTGGATCTCTACCTGTCCCAGCATGAGGTCAGGAAAATCTCATAGAGGCAGGTATGGTCACACTGCCAGGAATAGAAAGTGTCTTGCCACTGAGCTCTGAGCCAGGGCTTTTTGCTCTTTTTTGCTGAGAGCAACTTTACCATTCAGTTTTTAGATGTGCCTGAACATCTGGATGCACACCTGAGGTTCAGCCTATCCCAGGGGTGACCCCAACCCTGTAATCCCAGCCCCTTGGCCCACACACCAGCACAGCTAATGACTCAAAAAAGGGCTAACCAGCAGTTAGCTCATTTGGCAGTCTCAATGATCCTGGGAGATGGATATATTTAACCTTTGCTCACCAGTGCACAGTGGTGCCTGGCAGAGAGCTGAGGGCTCAATTGAGTGCTTGGTGAACAACTGCAGAATGGGAGTGATTACACACTGACAATTTCCAGGCCAAATTTTGCCTGTGGATGTATTTTGTTTAGCTAGCAGAATATTTTCAGGAAGTTTAAAATTAGTCACCAGGATTGCAAAATGGGATGGTTTTATAGAAAAAATCTGGATTTCCTGCTCCTCTTGAAAGAATTCAGGAGCTCTGGCAACCATGGGCTTGCATTCCAACAGGGCAACAAGCTCTGAATTCAAGGAGACACTGTCCCTGGAGACAGGGTGTTGTAGAAGTCGAGAGAGGTTCAATTATTTGCATATAGAAAGGCAGGACTCAGGAATAATTTTTGGGAAGGAAAAATGATTCATTTACAACTGGCCAGGCTCAAGAGCTTCTCATTCCAAAATCCGAGCCCCAAGAATTTTGAGTTCCTTTTATACAGAGAGGAAGGGCCAAATGGCTCTTTTGTTTCAGTGGTCAATAGGCTTGAATTAGCGTATATCTTCCACATCCTAGGTAAGCTTTTAGCATGAACTTTATACATTCTAGATAAGCTTTTAGCACATTTGGTTTGCATTTTCCCTGAATATTTAAAGTTTATAGAGTTTGCATTGATAAAGTGTTTCCTGGGACTGGAGTCGTTGCCATGGTCACCAGGGGCAGGACTGCAGCCTCTTACTGTCCCACACCCACAAGTCAGGACACAGATAGCTTAGGTTATCTACGAAGAGACAACAACCTCCCACCCATAGCCCACATCAAGGGCACATGCTCTGCAGTTCACCACGGTCTTAATTACTTTCTGTTGTCTCCCCAGCTCCATTCCTCAACCCACTTGTACCATTGTTTCCTGTCACTTGTTCTATTTCCTTCACTCACTTGGCCAGAGTTCATATCTCAGGTGGTGCCTCCTGGGGAAGAATTTGAGCCCAAGGGAAGCCCTGGGGGATGGGGGTGGGCAAAGGCCATCATCCACCCCATTAGTTTTTCAATATTATCTACCATATTCATTTATCCCTCCACCTGTCCATACAGGCCTCTTTCCCACCACCCAATCTAGCAGAAAAGATAAGTGAGGGACACAGATGCGTTTTTTTGCCCATAAATAAATTCCCCTGGGATAGTAAAGGATAAGGACATTTCTTCTGGCCAGAATGAAATCAGGGGAAGCTTGTAGGAAGAGGCTGCATTTGAGCCTGGAAGGATGAGCCAGATTTGGATGGGTGAAGATGGGAGCATAAGGGAGGATAGAATTAGCAGCAAGAGCAACAAAGGCATGGAGGTGGCAGTGTCTGAGAATCTTGAGTTGTTCAGTATGGCTGAATCTCAGAAGGATGGAGGGAAACTAGGGAAGTGAGGATGGGAACTAACATGGATGATCTCTCATCTCTGAACATCTCCAATTCCTCCTGGCTCCATGCAAGGAAATTGTATACAGTGGCTCATTTGGTTCTTCCAGCAATCCTTTGAGCCAAGAACTACTGAGTCAATTGTTATATAGGAGTGACCTGAGGCTCAGAGGTTGGGAGGCTTGCCCAAAGCCACAAGCTAAGAAGTGGAAAAGCTGGAATTCCCCCAAGGCCTGCCTTTATATTGGGAGAAAAAAAGACTGGAAAACCATAGAAGGCTTTAAGCAAGTGAGTGGCAGGCCTGTCATGCCTTCTGGGTCATGGACAGGTAGCCCTCAGAGTGTACCTCTCCTCACATCTCACCTTTCTAAGTTCAGTTGCATTTACCTCCTATATATCTCCCATTCCTCTGCCTTACCTCTAATCATTGTTCCTACCGGCCAGGAGTGGACTTCTGGAAGGTCAGAGCTGACTATGTCAACCCTACCCCAAGCTTGCACCCACTCTTTCACTTGGAACTCTCCAAACAGCTCCCTGTTGTCTGGAGCCTGCTTTCCCTTCAGATTCTCCCTCTGTCTGGACTGTCCTCATCCTGCCATGCATTCAATGCCCTACTCACTCCTCTTTGTCCTTTCAGGACTCAGTTCAGGGGCTACTTCCTTCTGGAAGCTTTCCCTGACCTCACTTCCTCTCCCATGTCTGGGTTAGGTGCCCCTCTTTTGGACTTTCCTCCACCATGGCACTTTCCCCATGTACACTATAATAAAACCATCCTTCCTTCACAGTCTCTTCTACAAGACTGGGAGATCCTCTAGAGCAAGTCTGAGAAGCAGGAGAGTGCTCTGCCTACCTAGCTTTGAATCTTGGTTCTGCCATTTAGCAGATATGTGCACTTAAGATTCTTTGCCACTCTCTGCCTCCATTTCCCTCTGTAAAATGGGGATAAAAAAAAAGTCCTTCCAGAGGACTTTGATGAGAATAAGAGAACCCATGTAAAACACTTAGAAGAGTGCCCAGATAATGGCAAGTTCTCAATAAATGCAGTGATTGTTATTCATTTCTGTATCCTCAGGGCCTGGCAACAGAGTAGCTGTTTGGTGGCTGAATGGGGAAGCTCTGGAGGATCCTGGATCAGGGAACATTAGGCTTCTTTTCCAGGGCCTAGCTGAAAGACCAGCCCCTTGCAAACTGGGCTGGGAAGGGAGTAAGGACAGACATGGCCCCAGGAAGGATCTAGTAATGTTAACATTATTTGAAGCACAAACAACTTCAGAGCTAATGGCTGCTGCATGTGGCAGCTCCTATCTGGTCCAGTTGCCAGTCTTCCCCTCATCAATGTAGTTCTAATAGTCAGCTGACACCTCATTAACCTAAGTCCAGGCCTAATTCTGCTGCTGCGCAGTGAGCGGGCAAGCCACTGGTAGGTCAGAGGCTTGTTAGGTCTAGGCCTTCACCAGGGCCAGAGGTCCCACAATGTGTTACCGGCTCAGGGACCAGTCAATGTGTTTCTAATCATCAATTAGTCTTTAATTAATGGGGCCGCAAAATGATTGCTTTCCCGTCTGAATGGCGGCATGGGCAGGGAGCCTGCAGGAATGGCCATCTGGGGAGTGTTAAGCTGGAGTTACAAGAGAAGACATAAAGAAAGGAACCAAACACCCCAATTTGGGCCAGAATCATGGCCCTGGGCAAACTGCATGGCACCCAGCCCAGTGGCAAATAAAAGCCAGGCCTGGGCTCCTGGTGGCACCGGCTCCTGCCCAGCCTCTCATGTCTCTAGTAGATCTGGGGATGCCCCATTTACTGAAAAAGAAGCTGAGACATTGAATAGTTTACCCATTGCCCCATGGTTCCGCAACTAGTCCCACAACTAGTGTAGGAATCGAGCCCCAGGAGGCCTCCCTCTGGAGCCCTTGCTCTTAACCAGTATCGACAAGGGAGCTTCTCTTTATTTTGGGGAGGTTCCATCTTGGGCAACAAGGACATTAGCCTTGGGTGAACCATTAGGATAATTACATTCTATCCTTTCATGATGTCAATGGGGAGACTGAGACACAGAGGAAGCCAGGGACATGCCCAAGACCATATAGTATGTCTTTGGCAATTCTGGGCTTGGGGCCCAGGTACCAACTGGGTTAGAGCAAAATCTTGGACTCTTCCCTCTCCTTCATCTCTACTTTACTGTTCATTCTATATTCTACATATATTACTGATACACCAGCACCTCTCCATCCCCTCCATGCCTGCCCTAGGTCAGTTTCTCTCCTACTCCCATGAGCTCTACTGCCTCAGCCTCCTAGTGGCTTCTAGATGAATCTTCCAAGTGTACAATTTTCATCCTATTGCACACTTGCTTATGAATGCTCAGTGTCTCCTTACTGCCTGCCAAATTAAGTGCAAACTCCTTAGCCTGCCATTTAAGGCCTTCTAAATAAAGTTCCGATCTACTTTTCCAGCATTAACTCTTTTCCTGCCTATAAATTTTAAGCCTCAGTCAAATTGAATTCATCAAAGATTGATTTCCTACTTAGGGGTTATTGTGAGGATTAAATGAGTTGCTATATGTAAAGCCCTTAAAACAGCACCTGACACAGAGTAAGTGCCATACAAGTGTTTGTTAAACAGATTTAAAAAAATAAATTTGTGGACCTGCTTTTTCTAGTCCCACCTCCAGTCTTCTTTCTGCTCACTCGCTTCCCTCTAGCTCCAATGCCCTTTTACCACTTTCTTTGCATGCCCAAATCCTACCCAGTCTTTAAGGCCTTCAGCTGTCTGCCTTTGAACCCCACAATTACTCTTTTTGTCCTCTTTCATGCCTGCCTACATGGTCCTTTGTTACAGGTAAGTGTGTACATATGTTTTTGAGTAGCTTCTAAGCTCCTTGAGGATAGGAAGTGTGATGTAGGGGAAAAAGCAAGGAAGTGGGCATCAGACTGAATCAAATTTAATTCCTGGCCCTGCCACATCCAGCTACATGATCTTGAACAAGTGACCAAACCTCTCTAACCCTCAATTTCCTCACCAGTAAAGTAATCCTTACCTGGGAGGAAATATTAGAAGGATTTTATCTGAGAGGGCACAGACTCTCTGGTACACAGTGGATGTTCTCACCCTACCCCTCTTACCCTTTTGTGCTAAGGAACCAGAAGGAAGCAGACATCCTTACAAATTAGGTACTATAATTATCTGCATTTTATAGATGGGGAAACTGAGGCACAAAGAAGCTAAGCCATTTGCCCAGGGTACATAGCTAGGGGCTACTGTAGCCAGATTCAGACTTCTACATAGAACTTCCTTTCAGTTGGTAATCTCCAGAAAGGAGCCCTGATGATTATGGGCTGAGGCCTGGTTTAGTTCCAGATGCGTTTCTGATCTGGGAGATGTTACACAGAGGACTTCCCATGTTCTGAGGTCCAGGTGGTTATTCCCCTCCCCTTCCTAGTCCAGCCTCGAGCACTTACAGTAGTGACCTGTGTCAGTTGGAACCAGAGTCAGCTGTCCTTGTGTTTTCTAAAATAAAATTTGCCATTGACCAAGGGCAGTCAGCCACCCCATGTCAGTGCCTTCTGGCAGTTTCCTTTCAGTCACCTCCATGGGAATGAGAGGGCAGAAGACCTGGGAATCTCCCATGGGTCCCTGTCCACCTGAAAGCTCCCTGGGTCCTTGCCCAGGCTGCTTTCTCAGTCAGACTGCAGGCCAGTCCTGCTCCCATTCTCTGCCTCCAGGGAAATTGAGGATTCCCAGGAGGGAAGACTTTAAGCATCTCTGCTTGCATAGGAAAGCAGGAGGCCAGGTTGTGAGCCCCATGATACTAGTGACTGACTATGAATGCCTGGGCAAGTCCCTTCCCTCTTTTTTTTTTGGTTCTATGATCTCTTCATTTTTTTAAAAATGTTACATTAAAAAAATATAAGATGTTCCTATATACCTCTCCCCCCACTCCTCCCACATCAACAACCTCTTTCATCATTGTGACACATTCATTGCATTTTGGTGAATATATTTTGGAGCACTGCTGCACCACACAAGTAAGTTTACATTATAGTTTACACTCTTCCCCCAGTCCATTCAGTGGGTTATGGCAGGGTATATAATGTCCAGCATCTGTCCCTGCAATATCATTTAGGACAACTCCAAGTCCCAAAAATGCTCCCACATCACATCTCTTCTTCCCTCTCCCTGCCCTCAGCAACTAGTGTGGCCACTTTCTCCACCTCAATGCTACAATTTCTTCCATTACTAGTCACAATCGTTCCATAGTGAAGATTAGTAAGTCCACTCTAATCCATATTTTATTCGTCCATCCTGTGGACCCTGGGATGGTGATGTCCACTCCACCTCTATATCGAGAGGGGACTTAGATCCCACATGGTTGATGGATACAATTCTTCTGCTTGCAGTTGTAGGCACTCTCAGTTCCCTGGTGTGGTATTCGACCACCTTCACCTCCCTGTTAGCTGACCTGGGTAAGTCCAATGAACCAGAGGGTAGGAGTTGCTACTCTGCTGAGGCTCAGAGCCCAGCTAGAACATGGGCAGTCCAGAGATTCAAGTCTCCTGAGTATACACCAACCCTAGTGCCAACCACAGGTTCAGTAAAAGTGACAAAAGAGGCATGTGTAGAAAGGTCATATCTGAGTCCAACTCCATCACACGCAGGAACACAATTTCCAAAGTAGGGCCAACTGACACGGCACTGAACTCCAGAGTCATCTACCATGACCATAGAACCTGTGGGTCTCTGTAGCCCTCAGGAGAACCAGTACCTGGGGTTGTATCTACTTTGGCTATCTCTGAGGTCCTGCTGAGGTGTGCATAAGTGCAACCCCTCTGATGACCTCCAGACTCTTTTTTGAAGACTCTTAGCCATATAAACTCATTTGTCTTTGCTATTCTCCCTTTTAACACTCAGTTTTTCAATTTCTAAAAGGACTCAGTCTAGGCCCCCATTATCTCTCACCTTAATGACTATACTAGCTCCTAACTGGACTCTCTGCTTCCACACTTTGCCCCTAGAGTCTATCTCAATACAGAAGACAGAGAGATCCTTTTAAGACATAAATCAGATCATGTCATGTCTCTGTTCAAAACCATCACTTGGCTTCTCATAAACTAGAGTAAATGCCAGAAGGCTAACTATTAAGACCCTACATTATGGGTTTCCAAACTTGGCTGCACATCGAAGTCAACTAGGTAGTATTAAATAATAGTGATGTCTGGGTCTCAGTCCCAGAGGTTTTGGTTTAATTGGTCTGGGATGCAACTTGGGTGTGGGGATTTTAAAAGGAACCCCAGGTGATTCTAAGATAGAGCCAAGGTTGGGAGCCACTGCCCATGTGACTTGTCTCCACCACTTCCTTTACCCCTCTGACTTCATCTCCATCTCTCTCACTTATTGTTTCTACTCCAGTCACTGGCCTTACTGTTACTCAAACATTCCAGGCACACTACTACCTCAGGGCCTTTGAACTAATTATTCTCTCTGCTTCAGATATTTTTTTCTTCTAGCCACCTGTCTGGCCAGCTTCCTCACTTCGATGAGATTCCTGCTCAGAGTCTATCTTCTCAAAGAGGCTTTCCCTGCTCACCCTAGCTAAAACAGCTACCCTCATCACTACCATCACTCTCTGACCATTACCCTGGCCCCCTTTTCCTTATAGTACTCATCACCACTAGGTATATTATTTATTTACTCATTTATTTGATTATCTTTGCTCTCCTCTGACTAAGATGTCAGTTTCATAAGCAAAGAGGCTTTGTTTTGTTCATTGCTGTACCCCAGGGTCTACAACAGTGCCTGGCACATAATCAATGTTAAATAAAGATTTGTTGGATGAAAGAATGAATCAAAGTAATGGAAAAGAAAGTCTGGGACTTAGGCCCATATATATTGGCATTCCCAGCTTGACTTTTTTCTAGCTCTGTGTCCTCAGACAAGTCACTGAACCTCTGTGATCCTCAGTTTCCTTAGCTATTATAAATAGGCTTAGGGTTCAAAGGATGGCTGTACAGACTGCACAGAAATAGGTGATATTCCTAGGGACTACATGACAGCCAAACCAGCTACAAGGTCATTTTGTTACTCCATCTATACCTTAGCTTTTTCTTAACAAGTTTTTTCTTAGCTTTTAAATTAAAAATAGCCATGGGTTCATGCAGTAGCCTAGAAAATGAGTGGCCCACAGTCACGGTGAAAACCAATAGCCTGGCAACTGCTAGAGGAGATAGAATGGGGTTGGGGGTCTTTTAAAGCCCCATTTCCAGAGAACTGACATTATTTGAACTGTCTGATCATTCACATAAAGCACCCACTTGGAAGGCTTTTCTTTGTTTGACCTGACTTGGAGCTCACCAAATGCAAATAGCATTCTCCCTGGGAGCATTTGTGGAAAACATTCAGGGGCAGGTTTTTTTTTCAAGTGATTTTTTATTACTTTATTTTTTTTTTAATATTACATTAAAAAAATACGATGTCCCCATATACCCCCCACCCCCCTAAACCCACTCCTACCCTCATAACAACAATCTCCTCCATCATCATGAGACATTCATTGCATTTGGTGAATACATCTCTGAGCACCGCTGCACCTCATGGTCAACGGTCCACATCATAGCCCACACTCTCCCACGGTCCATCCAGTGGGCCATGGGAGGACATACAATGTCTGGTAACTGTCCCTGCAGCATCACCCAGGACAAATCCAAGTCCCAAAAACGCCTCCATATCTCATCTCTTCCTCCCATTCCCTACCCCCAGCAGCCACCATGGCCACTTCCTCCACACCAATGCCACATTTTCTTCGATTACTAATCATATCAGTTCATGAATAGAATATCAGTAAGTCCACTCTAATCCATACTCTATTCCTCCATCCTGTGGACCTTGGAATGGTTGTGTCCACTCCACATCTGTATCAAGAGGGGGCTTAGATTCCACATGGATGCTGGATGCAATCCTCCTGCTTTCAGTTGTAGGTGCTCTTGGCTCCATTGTGTGGTGGTTAACCATCTTCAACTCCGTGTTAGCTGAGTGGGGTAAGTCCAATAAACCAGAGTGTAGGAGCTGAAGGCTGTTGAGGCTCAGGGCCTGGCTATCACATGGTCAGTCCAGACATTCAGGTCCCCTTGGTATATATTAAACCCCAGCACCAACTACAGTTCTGTTAAAAGTAACAAGAGAGGCTTGTGAACAAAGATCACATCTGAGTCCAGCTCCATCACACAAAAACACAAACTCCAAAGTAGGGCCAACTGAGATGGCACTGAACTCCATCTGCCATGACCATAGAACTTGTGGGTTTCTGTAGCCCTCAGAATAACCAATACCTGGGGTTGTATCTACTTTATCTGTCTCTGGGACTCTGCTGAGGTGTGCATAAGGGCAACCCCTCTGATAATCTCCTGGTTCTTTTTTGGAGACTTATAGCTACATAAACTCATTTGTCCTTTCCATTTGCCCCTTTTATTCAGGCCAAAAAGCATTTTTAACTCCTGATATTATATGCAGATTGAGATATTCTGCTGGTCCGAGTTGAACCTTTTATTCAAGGTCATTTTCTAGTTACATCAGCTGGTACTTGGTAGTAATCCCTTGACGCCAGGGAGGCTCATCCCCGGGAGTCATGTCCTACGCTGGGGGGGGGGGGCAATGCATTTACATGCTGAGTTTGGCTTCGAGACTGGCCACATTTGAGCAACACAGAGGCTCTCAGGAAGTAACCCTTAGGCACCCTGCAGCTCTAGGCCTTGTTCTTATTTCAGGTGTACAGGCTCACAAGCATAGTTATTAGTATCAAGGGCTCATTGTTGGACCTTCCTTCTTTTTTGGTCTTTGCCGTTGCACTTTGGGAATTGTTGCTGTTCCTTTAGAGACTGTGATAGAGCTCCCCTGGCTAGAATCTCAGCACTCCCTCAGTTGTTGTTTTTAATTGTATCTACTATGAAATTATCCAATCATTTTTTATATACCCTGGATATATGCCCTGTAGAACTCCCTGACAACCTTGAGTCCCCTGTCAATAACATCCCACACCAGTATTCCTCCACTGCAGAGGCAGTTTTTTTTTATTTCATTTTATTAAAAATATTACATTCAAAAAATATGAGGTCCCCATTCACCCCCACCACCCCCACCCCACCACTCCCCCCACAGCAACACTCTTCCCCATCATCATGACACATCCATTGCATTTGATGAGTACATCTCTGGGCATTGCTGCACCTCATGGTCAATGGTCCACATCATAGCCCATACTCTCCCACATTCCATCCAGTGGGCCATGGAAGGATCTACAATGTCTGGTAATTGTCCCTGCAGCACCACCCAGGACAACTTCAAGTCCCAAAATCACCCCCACATCTCATCTCTTCCTCCCATTCTCCGCACACAGCAGCCACCATGGCCACTTTTTCCACACCAATGCCACATTTTCTCGATTACTAACCACAATAGTTCATGAATAGAATATCAGTAAGTCCACTGTAATCCTTACTGTATTCCTCCTTCCTGTGGACCTTGGATTGGTTCCACATCTATATCAAGACGGGGCTTAGATTCCACATGGATACTGGATGCAATCCTCCTGCTTTCAGTTGTAGGCCCTCTCAGCTCCATTGTGTGGTGGTTGACCATCTTGAACTCCATGTTAGCTGAGTGGGGTAAGTCCAATAAACCAGAGTGTAGGAGCTGAAGTCTGTTGAGGCTCAGGGCCTGACTACATATTGTCAGTCCAGAGATTCAGATCCCCTAGATACATCTTTTATTTTTTTCAAATTCTGCTCAATTTATTCATTTTTTAAAAAGATATTACATTGAAAAAATATGAGGTCCCCATTCGCCCCCACCGTCCCCACCCCACCACTCCCCCCACAGTAACACTATCCCCCATCATCATGTCACATCCATTGCATCTGGTGAGTACATCTCTGGGCATCGCTGCACCCCATGGCCTGTGTTCCACACCATACCCCACACTTTCCCACGTTCCATCCAGTGGGCCATGGGAGGACATATAACATCTGGCAATTGTCCCTGGGGCACCACCCAGGACAACTCCAAGTCCTGAGAATGCCTCCACATCTCTTCTCTTCCTCCCATTCCCCGCACCCAGCAGCCACCATGGCCACTTTTTCCACACCAATGCCACATTTTCTCGATTATTAACCACAATAGTTCATGAATAGAATATCATTAAGTCCACTCTGATCCTTACTGTATTCCTCCTTCCTATGGACCTTGGCTTGGTTGTGTCCATTCCACATCTATGTCAAGAGGGGGTTTAGATTCCACAGGGATATTGGATGCAATCCTACTGCTTTCAGTTGTAGGCACTCTAGGCTCCATGGTGTGGTGGTTGACATTCTTCAACTCCATGTTAGCTGAGTGGAGTAAGTCCAATAAATCAGAGTGTAGGAGCTGAAGTCTGTTGAGGCTCAGGCTCAATGAGGTGGAAAGTGAATGGCTGGAAAACAATCTTAAAAGCAATCAATAACCAAAAAAGGGCAGGAGTAGCTTTATTAGTATCAGACAAAATAGACTTTAAATGTAAAACAATTTTGAGAGACAAAGATGGGCACTGCATATTAGTGAAATGGATAATCTTTCAAGAAGAATGAAGAATCATAAACATTTATGCTCCCAACAAGGGTGCCTCCAAATACATGAGGCAAACACTGGAAAAATTAAGTGAAGGAATAGATGCCTCTACAATTATAGTGGGGGACTTTAATACACCACTATCAACTTTGGACAGAATATCTCAAAAGAGAATCACTAAAGAAACAAAGATTTTGAGCAATACATCAGAGGAGCTGGACCTAATAGGCATATACAGAACATTACACCCAAATACAGCAGGATATGCATTCTTCTCAAGTGCACTCGGATCATTCTCCAAGGTAGACCACATGCTAGGCCACAGAAAAAGTCTCAATTAATTCAGAAAGATAGAAATCATACAAAATAATTTCACTGACCACAGTGGGATGAAGCTGGAAATCTGCAAGGACCAGAGATCCAGATTTGGCACCAAGATTTGGAAGTTAAACAACACACTCTTAGAAAAACACTGAGTCATGAAGGAAATCTCAAAAGAAATTAATAACTACCTTGAAACTAATGAAAATGATAATGCAACATATCCAAACTTATGGAATGCAGCAAAAGCAGTACTGAGAGGGAAATTTATAGCCATAAATTCATACATTAAAAAGAAGAAAGAGCTAAAGTTGAAGAACTAAATGCACACATGGAAGAATTAGTTAAAAAACAACAAACTAATCATAAAGGAAGAAGAAAGAAAGACATAACAAAGATCAGAACAGAACTAAATGAAATAGAAAATAAGAAAGCACTTGAAAAAATAAAACCAAGAGCTGGCTCTTTGAGAAAATCAATAAAATTGACAAACCCTTAGCTAGATTAACAAAGAAAAAAGAGAGAAGATGCAAATGCACAAAATAAGAAATGAGAAAGGAGATATCACCACTGATCCCACAGAAATAAAGACTATCATAAAAGGAAGGACGATTTAGAGGAAAATGACAAATTTCTAGGAACACATAAGCAACCTACATTGACAAAAGAAGAAGTTCACCATCTCACCAAACCAATCACAAATAAAGAGATAGAATTAGTCATTAAAAACCTCCCAACTAAAAAGAGCCCTGGGCCAGGTGGCCTCACAGGTGAATTCTACAAAACATTCCAGAAAGAACTAACATGAATCTTGCTTAAACTCTTCCAAAAAAACAGAAGGAACATTGCCTAACTCATTCTATGATGCCAAAATTACTCTAGTACCAAAGCCAAACAAAGACATCACAAGAAAGGAAAATTACAGACCAATCTCTCTAATGAACCTTGATGCAAAAATCCTCAACAAAATACTTGCTAATCGTATTCAAGAACACATCAAAAAGGGAAACGGACTTGGCCCAGTGGTTAGGGCATCCATCTACCACATGGGAGGTCCACGGTTCAAATCCTGGACCCATGTGGAGCTGGCCCATGCACAGTGCTGATGTGCACAAGGAGTGCTGTGCCACGCATGGGTGTCCCCTGTGTAGGGGAGCCCCACGCACAAGGAATGTGCCCATAAGGAGAGCCACCCAGCACGAAAGAAAGTGCAGCCTGCCCAGGAATGGTGCCGCCCACACTTCTCGTGCCACTGACGACAACAGAAGGGGACAAAGAAACAAGACGCAGCAAATAGACACAGAGAACAGACAACCGGGGGAGGGGGGAATTTAAATAAATAAATAAATCTTTAAAAAAAAAAAGGAAAAAATTAAACAAATTATACACCATGACCAAATGGGATTCATTCCTGGTATGCAAAGATGGTTCAACATAAGAAAATCAATTAATGTAATACACCCCATAAAGAGATTGAAGGAAAAAATCATATGATCATATCTATAGATGCAGAAAAAGCATTTGACAAAATACAGCACCATTTCTTGATAAAAAACACTGCAAAAGATCAGAATAGAAGGAAACTTTCTGAACATGATAAAGAGTATATGTGAAAACCCACAGCTAATACCATTTAAAGTGGTGAAATCCTAAAATCTTTCACTCTAAGCTCAGGAGAAAGACAAGGATGTCCACTATCACTCCTACTATTTAACATAGTCTTAGAAGTACTTGCGGAGCACTGAGGCAAGAACCAGACATAAAGACATCCAAATTGGAAAGGAAGAAGTCAAAATTTCACTATTTGCAGATGATGTGATCCTATACATAGAAAACCCTGAGAAGTCTACAGTAAAGCTTCTAGAACTTATAAATGAGTTCAGTAAATTTGCAGGTTACAAGATAAATGCACAAAAATCAGTAGCATTTCTGTACACCAATAATGAGCAATCTGAAGAGGAAATCAGTAATCAAATACCACTTATAATAGTAAATAAAAATATAAAATACCTAGGAATAAATTTAACTAAAGAGGTAAAAGACTTATACACAGAAAACTACACAACACTGTTCAAGGAAATCAAAGAAGACCTAAATAAATGGAAGAATATTCCCTGTTCATGGATAAGAAGACTAAATATTATTAAGATGTCTATCCTACCAAAACTGATCTACACATTCAATGCAATCCCAATAAAAATCAACACATCATTCTTTAATGAACTAGAGAAACTAAATATGAAATTTATTTGAAAAGGAATGTGACCCCAAATAGCCAAAGACATATTGAAAAAGAAAAATGAAATTGGAGGAATCACACTACCTGACTTCAAAACATACTACAAAGATACTGTAGTTGAAATAGCATGGAATTGGCACAAGGAGAGATACACAGACCAGTGGAGCCGAATTGAGAATTCTGATATAAATCCTCATATATACAGACATATGGTATTTGACAAGGCCACCAAACCCTCTCCACTGGGAGAGAATGGCCTCTTCAACAAATGATGTCTGGAGAACTGAATATCCATATGTAAAAGAATGAAAGAGGATTACCAACTTAAACCTTATACAAAAATCAACTCAAGATGGATCAAAGACCAAAATATAAGACCCAAGACCATAAAGACCTTGGGAAGCAAAGTAGGTAAGCATCTACAGGACGTTGTAATAGGAAATGGCTTCATGAACTTCACACCAAAAGCACAAGCAGCAAAAGAACAATTAGATAAATGGGACTTCCTCAAAATTAAAGCCTTCTGCACCTCAAAGGAGTTTGTCAGGAAAGTCAAAAGAGAGCCTACAAAATGGGAGAAAATATTTGGTAACCATATATCTGATAGGAGACTTATACCTTGCATATATAAAGAACTCCTATATCTTTAAAATAATAAGACAAACAGCCCATTTAAAAATGGGAAAAAGATTTGAACAAACACTTCTCCAAAGATGATATACAAATGGCTAAAAAACACATGAAAAAATGTTCAAAATCCCTAGCTACTAGGGAAATGCAAATCAAAACAACAATGAGATACCATCTTACTCCCATAAGACTGAGCTATCAAAAAATCAGAAGACTACAATAGTTGGAGAGGATGTGGAGGAATGGGAACCCTCATCCACTGCTGGTGGGAATGCAGAAGGATCCGCCATTCTGGAGGACAGTTTGGCAATTTCTCAAAAAACTAGCTATAGATTTGCCATATGACCCAGCAATTTCACTGCTGGGTATATACCCAGAAGATCTGAAAACAAGGGCACAAACTGATATATGCACAACAATGTTCATAGCAGCACTATTCACTATTGCCAAAATTTGGAATCAACCCAAATGCCCATCAACAGATGAATGGATAAATAAAACGCGGTATATACATACAATGGAATACTACTCAGCTATAAGAACAAATACAGTACAAACACATGTGATAACATGGATGAGTCTGGAGAACCTTATGTTGAGTGAGGCAACCCAGGTATTGAAGGACAAATACTACATGACCTCTCTGATATGAAATAAGTAAACCAAGCTGTGTCAGAGAGCTAGAGACTCGATGATGAACTTCAAGGTAGTTGGAGGGTAGAGGAAGGCTGTGAGCTGACAGCTACTTGGGTAAAATCTATGATAAGCTAGAGGTAAGTATTTGTACAGGGAAGGGACAAAATGGGTGGGGACATAGGGAAAACTTTGGGTGGGGCTGCATGGGCTTTAGGGGTGCTGGGGTGGGAGGATAGGTCAGATTGCCCAAGAAATTGGGGAGAGGGTGAGGGAAACATTTGATCATGGGAGATTGTCAGGTATGGGGTTGAGACTGTGGTGCAGAGAAAACTCTTCAGAGAATGTAATATGGAAGGTTGCCTGTTTGGAATGCTTAAAGGGGGGGCATCTGACACAGGGCAAGCTTCTGGGAAGAGTGTGTGTTCATTTTGTCATAATGGATTATATCATTGGGTGGAGACCCATACAATGAGAGTGAAAGTATACCTACATCCTGGGGAGGACTGATGTTCTCAAACAGAGGGAAATGTATCTTTTGAGAGAATTGGTGGCTCCCAATGGGTTAGGGCAGTCAAGTATGTCAAACCCTCAACATTTTTGCAATTATCTCTGAATATGGTCCCTCAAGTAATGAAGATTGATTATCATGGTGGGACCTGAGGGGAGGGGGAAAGAGGTGTTGAATACCTGGAATCAGGGTAACTGAGGGCAATGGAAGTGTTCCACAAGATCATGCCATGATGGATATAGGTCATGTTAAATTACACCAAAAATGTTTAAAAGTCTATAGGCTATAGAGTGATTACAACTGAAAATGGGAGGATTGCATCCAGCATCCATGTGGAATTTGAGCCTCCTCTTGACATAGAGGTGCAATGGACACAACCAATCCAATGTCCACATAGAAGAGGTGGTATTGGATTGAGAAAAGTGGACATGGTGGACGATGGGTATGGGGGAAGGCAGGAAGAGATGAGAGGTGGAGCTGTCTTTGGGACATGGAGCTGCCCTGGATGGTGCTTCAGAGGCAATCACCGGACATTGTAAATCCTCACAGGGCCCACTGGATGGAATGGAGGAGAGTATGGGCCATGATGTGGACCAGTGACTATGAGGTGCAGAGGTGCCCAAAGATGTACTTACCAAATCCAATGGATGTGTCATGATGATGGGAACGAGTGTTTTGGGGTGGAGAGGGGGGGTGGGGGAGTGGGGTTGAATGGGACCTCACATATATATTTTTGATGTAATATTATTACAAAGTCAATAAAAAAAATAAAATAAAATTAAAAAAAGTCTATAGGCTAAAATGTAAACCATAATGTAAAAATAAAATAACTAAAACTTTAGAAAATTGTATAGTCTAAAATATAAACCATAATGCAAACCCAAATTGAACCATGTTTGAAAGCTATCATTTCAGTAACTGTACATTAGCTGCAGCAAATACAATATGAACATGTTAAAAGATCACTGGTGAGGAAGGGACAAAGGGTTTGATGTTGGATATGTGGGAATACCATATATTGTATATGTGAATTACTGTGACCTAAAACTTATGTCAAGAGAAACTTAATAATCAGGAAAAAAAAAGAAAGGAGGTAGACACTGAGGAAGAAATGGAAGAAATTGCCTTGCCACTGTACATACAGGGCAACACGTATAGCAGTGATGAAAGACAAAATGTTGAAAACAAAGCTTTTTCATTTTTTCATTTCTTTGATACCCCAATTTATTTTTCCTTTTTTAATTTTTCTAAATTTCTATATATATTCTATATCTAACCTTTAAACCCATCACTATATTCCATTTTTCTATTAATGGAACCTGGCAATATATTGGGCTTCCTTTTTGAAGAAGTTTTGGACTGCAGAGAGGTTAAACTAAGGCAGGGGAGGAGAACTTGTGTGGGGTGTCATTGGTGGGGGACACACAGTTGGAAGGAAGTTCTCCAGGACATGTATATAGGGTACATAGAAAGGTTTGGATATTTTCATAGTGGTTTCAGTTGGAAACGACAGATGAGAGAGTGCTGAATTCCTGACCAGGAGCTCTTCCACATTCCCCAATGGAACAACAACAATCCCCCAAGTGCAATGGCAAAGACCAATAAAGATGGATGGTCCAACAATGAGCCCTCAATACTGATGGCTCTGATTATGAGACTGTGTGCCTGAAATATGAACTAGGCCTATAGCTGTGGGGTGCCTAAGAGTTACCTCCTGAGAGCCTCCATGTTGCTCATATGTGGCCATTCTCTAATCCAAACTCAGCATGTAGATGCATTGCCTTCCCCCAGTGTGGGACATGACTCCTGGGGATAAGCCTCCCTGGCACCATGGGATTACTACCAAGCACCAGCTGATGTAACTAAAAACGACCATGAACAAACGGGTCAACTCAAACCAGCAGAATATCTCAGCCTACATGTAATATCAGGTGTTAAAAACTGCTTTTTGACTTTGGATAAGAAGGGGGAAATGGAAAGGACAAGTGAGTTTATATGGCTAAGAGTCTCCAAGAAAGAGTTGGGAGGTCATCAGGTGTGACGCTTATGCATGCCTAGGCAGGGTACCAGAGACAGCCAAGGTAGATTGAAATCCAGGTGCTGGTTCTTCTGAGGGCTACAGTGATCCACAGGTTCTATGGTCAAGGCAGATGGCTCTGGAATTCAGGGCCATGTCAGTTGGCCCGACTTTGGAGTTTGTGTTTTTGAGTGTGATGGAGTTGGTCTCAGATATAACCTTTCTACACATGCCTCTTCTGTTACTTTTACCAGACCTGTGGTTGGTATTTGGGTTGGTGTATATGCAGGAGACCTGGGTCTCTAAACTGTCCATGTGATGGCCAGGCCCTGGGCCTCAGCAGACTTGCAGCTCCTACCATCTGGTTTCTTGGACTTAACCTGGCCAGCTGACAGGGAGGTGAAGAGGATCAACCACCACACCAGGGGACCAAGAGTACCTACAGCTGCAAGCAGGAGAATTGCATCCATCATCCATGTGGAATCTAAACCCCCTCTTGCTGTAGAGGGGGACTGGACATAGCCATCTCAGATCCACAAGATGGAGGAATAGAGTATGGATTAGAGTGTACTTACTGGTGTTCTGCTGGGTAACTATTGTGATTAGTAAGGGAAGAAATTGTAGTAGTGATGTGAAGAGGGTGACCACGGTGGCTGCTGATGGTTGGGAGAGGGAAGAAGATATATGGTGTGGTGGCATTTTCAGGAGTTGGAGTTGTCCTAGGTGGTGCTGCAGGGCTGGATGCTGGATATTGTCCTGTCGTGGTCCACTGGGTGGACTGGGGGAGAGTGTGGACTACAATATTGACCACTGTCCATGTGGTGCATCAGTGCTCCAGAATGTATTCACCAGGTGTAGTGGATGTGCTGCAATGATGGAAGAAGTTGTTGATGTGGGAGGGGTGGGGTGGGGTGGGTGGGGGGGTATATGGAGACCTCATATTTTTTAATGTAACATTTAAAAAAATAAATAAATAAAAACAAAGGCTGGGAGACACATTGGTTCCATATTTAAGAAAATGTTTGCCTAATTATTTAGGAGACCACTAAGTTCACTGATCCAAGACTTCAGTGGCCACACATGGGAAAGCCTACGGACTTCACAGAATTAGTTAAGAAAATTCTCTATACAAAAAAATAACAGCAGCAGCAACAACAAAACAACAGTAATAAACATCAATAATAAATCCTAGATAAAGGGGAGAGTCTGATTTTCATACTTTTCAGATTAAAGTATTCAAAATATTCAGTTTTCAAGAAAAAATTATGAATCATGCAAAGAAATAAGAAAGTACAGCTTATGAACAGGAAAAAAGACAATAGCGACATTATTCACTATTGTCAAAAGTTGGAATCAACCCACATACCCATCAGCAGATGAATGGATAAATAAAATGTGATATATACAGACAATGAAATAATACTCAGCTGTAAGAAGGAATACAATACTAACACACGGGATAACATGGGTAAATCTTGAGGACCTTATGGTGAGTGAAGCTAGCCAGGTATTGAAGGACAAATATTACATGACCTCTCTGATATTGATGTGGGTTGTGGGTGGGAGGCTTTATCTCTTTGTAGATACCCTAAGCTGTCTGTGTCCTGACCTGTGGGTGTAAGACAGTAAGAGGCTACAGCCCTGCCCTTGGTGACCATGGCAACAACTCCAGTCCCAGGAAACAGTTTATCAATGCAAACTCTATAAACTTTAAATATCCAGGGAAAAATCTATGATAAGGTGGAAGTGAGTAGTTGTGCAGTGAAGGGATATGACAGGGGTGTAGGGATACTATTGGGTTGGGGGTTGCAAGCTTGACAGAGGGGTATGGTGGGGAGGATGGGTTGGACAGTCCATGGAACTGGGAGGAGGGCACCAGTGAACACTAGGGATTGACAGGTACGTGGTTGAAACTACAAAGTTGAGAAAACTCTTTTGGCAGTATGACAAGGAATGGTTACTGGTTTAGGGTTTTGGATGGTGGGGCATCTGGGACCGGGCGCACCTGGGGCAATCTTCTAGAGAACATGCAAGTGATCATTTTGTCATAGTGTGTTGTATCAGTGAGGGGAGACCCACATAATGAGCGGGAAGGAGTTGGACTTCCACCCTGGGGAGACCCGATATGTTCTCAAACAGACCATGAGAGGTTGCAAATAGGGGAGGACAGACTAGTGTGTCAAGCCCTCAGTGTTGTTGCAAGTATCTATGAATCTTGTCCTTCAAGGAGTAAAGCCTGGTGGTCGCTGTGGGCCCTGAGGGAAGGAGAAGGGAGGTATAGAATAGATGGAAGAGGGAGTAGTTAGGGGGCAATGGAAGTGTTCTGCATGATTTTGCAATGATGGATACAGGCCATGTTAAATTTCAGCAAAAATTTATAAAAGGGTATAATCTAAAATGTAAACCGTAATGTAAACCACTGACTATGTTTAGTAGCTATGTTTCAATATTTGTACATCAGTTGTAACAAATGTACTATGCACATGTAAAAAGGTTATTATAGGGAAGGGGGGAAGGGGGAGATGTTGGGTATAAGGGAGTCCCCTATGTTCTGTATGTGACTTTACTGTGACCTAAAACTTCTTTGAAGACAAAATGAAAAAAAGTAAGATACTGGGGAAGAAATGGAAGAAAATGCAAGGGGTTCACCCCATAAGGATAGCTGCCCCACGCGAAAGAAAAAAAAAGTGCTGCCTGCCCAGGAGTGGGGCCGCACACACAGAGAGCTGACGCAACAAGATGATGCAACAAAAGGAGACACAGATTCCTGGTGCTGCTGACAAGAATAGAAGTGGACGCAGAAGAACACACAGCGAATGGACACAGAAAGCAGACAACTGGGGCAGGGGGAAGGGGAGAGAAATAAAAAATAAATCTTAAAAAAAAATGTTAAAAAAGAGAGAGACTCCATAGGACTATATAACACAGTGAACCCTAACATAATCTATGGACAGTAGTTAATAGTGTATTTATAATATTGTTTCATCAATTGTAGCAAAGGTACCACCTAAGGCAAAGTGTTAATAATAGGGAAAACTGTGAATGGGGTGAAGGGTATTGGAACTCTGTATTTTGTACATGATTTTTCTGTAAACTGACAACTTCTTTAATTAAAAAATGCAAAAAAATATTTAAAATCCCCACTGTATTGTAACTTTTTTTTTAGAAATTTTTAAAAAAGATTTATTTATTTATTTCTCTGCCCTTCCCCCCTCCCCCACCCTGGTTGTCTGTTCTCTGTGTCTATTTGCTGCATCTTCTTTGTCCGCTTCTGTTGTCAGTGGCATGGGAATCTGTGTTTCTTTTTGTTGTGTCATCTTGTGTCAGCACTCCATGTGTGCAGCGCCATTCCTGGGCAGGCTGCACTTTCTTTCACACTGGGTGGCTCTCCTTATGGGGCGCACTCCTTGTGCATGGGGCTCCTCTATGTGGGGGACACCCCTGCATGGCACGGCACTCCTTGCATGCATCAGCACTGTGCATGGACCAGCTCCACACGGGTCAAGGAGGCCTGGGGTTTGAACCGTGGACTTCCCATGTGGTAGATGGATGCCCTAACCACTGGGCCAAGTCTGCTGCCCTGAATTGTAACTTTAAAGAGTGAATTTCATGATATGTGAATCATATCTCAATAAAATTTGCATGAGAAAAATAAAGATTGTTCAAAGAGTTCCCATGTAGTCCATGTGTTCTTTATCCAGTGTTCTCCAATGACTACATCTTACATAATTATAGTACAATATCAAATCCAGGAAACTGAAATTGGTACAATGCATATTTGTATAGTTCTATGCCATTTATCCCATGCAGAGTCAAGTAACTACCACCACGATCAAGATGCAGAATTTTTCCACCACCCCAAAGATCTCCTTCATGTTATCTCTTCATCCTACCATCTATAACTCCTGGAAACCAACAATCTGTTACACAAATTATTTGCAGAATGATATATGAATGAAATTATTCAGACTGTAACATTTGGTATTGGATTGTATCACTCAGCATAATTCTTTGGCGCTTCATCCATACATGTATCAGTAGTGCCTTTCTATTTATTTCTGAGCAGTATTTCATGGTATGGATGTACCTCAGTGTGTTTAACTATTCACTTATTGAGGCCCAATTTCACTGTTTCCAGTTTTTGGCTATTGCAAATAAAACAGCTATACAAAGGATTTTGTGTGGATATAGGTTTTCGTTTCTCTGGAATAAAGACCCTGGAGTGAAATTGATGGGTGCTATGGAGAGTGCTTATCTTTTCAAAAGAAACTGCCATACAACTTTCCAATTGACTGTGCTATTATATATTCCCACAAGCAATGTATGAGATTCAATTTCTTTTCAGTCCTCACCAGCATTTGTTATTGTCACTGTTCTTTATTTTGGCCATTCTAGTATGCATGGAGTGATGTCTCATGGTGGTCTTAATTTGTATTTCCCTAATGGTCACTGATACTGAAAATAATTTTATGTTCTCATCTGTCATCAGTATAACCTCTCTGGTGAAATGTCTTCTCACGTCTCTTGCCCATTTTCTTTTTTTTTTTTCTTTTTTCTTTTCTTTTTTATTAAAATTATTTATTTATTTTTAAAAATTACATTAAAAAAATATGAGGTCCCAATCAACCCCACCGCCCCCACCCCTCACTCACCCCACAGCAACACTCTCTCCCATCATCGTGACACATCCATTGCACCCGGTAAGTACATCTCTGAACATCACTGCACCCCGTAGTCAATGGTCCACATCATAGCCCACACTCTCCCACGTTCCATCCAGTGTGCCCTGGGGGGATCTACAATGTCCCCTAATTGTCCGTGAAGCACCACCCAGGACAACTCCACGTCCCGAAAACGCCTCCACATCTCATCTCTTCCTCCCATTCCCCAAACCCAGCAGCCACCATGGCTACCCTTCCCACACCCATTCCACATTTTCTCTGTGGACATTGGATTGGTTGTGTCCATTGCACATCTATGTCAAGTGAGGGCTTAGATTTCACATGGATACTGGATGCACTCCTCCTGCTTTCAGTTGTAGACACTCTAGGCTCCATGGACACCACCCTTTCTTGATAAAAACACTCCAAAATATCAGAATACAAGGAAGTTTTTTGAACATAATAAAGTGTATATATGAAAAACCTACAGCCAAGATTGTTTACAATGGCGAAATCCTGAAATCCTTCCCTCTAAACTCAGGAACAAGTCAAGGATGCCCATTGTCTCCACTCCTATTTAACATTGTCTTGGAAGTACTTGCTCGAGCACTGAGGCAAGAACCAGGTATAAAAGGCATTCAAATTGGAAGGGAAGAAGTCAAATTTTCATTATTTGCAGATGACATGATCATATACATAGAAAACCCTGAGAGATCTACAACAAAGCTTCTAGAACTCATAAATGAGTTCAGCAAAGTCGCAGGTTATAAGATCAATGCGCAAAAATCAGTAGCATTTCTGTACACCAATAAAGAGCAAGATCAGGAGGAAATCAAGAAACAAATACCATTCACAACAGTAAATAAAAAAATCAAGTACTTAGGAATAAATTTAACTAAAGAGGTAAAAAACTTATACACCGAGAACTATACAAGACTGTTCAAGGAAATCAAAGAAGACCTAAATAAATGGAAGAATATTCCTTGTTCATGGATAGGAAGACTGAATATTATTAAGATGTCTATCCTACCAAAACTGATCTACACATTCAATGCAATCCCAATAAAAATCAACACAGCCTTCTTTAAGGAACTAGAAAAACTAACAATGAAATTTATTTGGAAAGGAAAGAGGCCCCGAATAGCCAAAGACATATTGAAAAAGAAAAATGAAATAGGAGGAATCACACTTCCTGACTTCAAAACATACTACAAAGCTACAGTAGTGAAAACAGCATGGTATTGGCATAAGGAGAGACACACAGACCAATGGAATCGAATTGAAAGTTCAGATATAGAACCTCATGTATATAGCCATATAATATTCGATAAAGCCATCAAACCCTCTCAACTGGGAGAGAATGGCCTGTTCAACAAATGATGCCTGGAGAACTGGATAGCCATATGTAGAAGAATGAAAGAGGATTACCATCTCACACCTTATACAAAGATCAACTCAAGATGGATCAAAGACCTAAATATAAGAGCCAAGACCATAAAGATCTTGGAAAGCAGTGTAGGGAAACATCTACAGGACCTTGTAATCGGAAATGGCTTCATGAATATCAAACCAAAAGCACGAGCAGCAAAAGAACAAATAGATAAATGGGACTTCCTCAAAATTAAAGCCTTCTGCACCTCAAAGGAGTTTGTCAAGAAAGTAAAAAGGGAACCCACACAATGGGAGAAAATATTTGGCAACCATATATCTGGTAAGAGACTTATAACTTGCATATATAAAGAACTCATATATCTTGAAAACAAAAAGATAAACAACCCATTTAAAAAATGGGAAAAAGATTTAAACAGACACTTCTCCAAAGAAGAAATACAAATGGCTAAAAAGCACATGAAAAAATGCTCCAAATCTCTAGCTAGCAGGGAAATGCAAATCAAAACTACAATGAGATACCATCTTACTCCCATAAGATTGGCAGCTATGAAAAAAACAGAAGAATACAAATGCTGGAGAGGATGTGAAGAAAGGGGAACACTCACCCACTGCTGGTGGGAATGCAGAAGGATCCAACCATTCTGGAGGACAGTTTGGTGGTTTCTTGCCCATTTTCTAATCGGATTGTTTGGGAATTTTTTTTTCCTTTTTTTTTTAATTAAAATTATTTATTTATTTTTAAAAATTACATTAAAAAAATATGAGGTCCCAATCAACCCCACCGCCCCCACCCCTCACTCACCCCACAGCAACACTCTCTCCCATCATCATGACACATCCATTGCACCCGGTAAGTACATCTCTGAACATCACTGCACCCCGTAGTCAATGGTCCACATCATAGCCCACACTCTCCCACGTTCCATCCAGTGTGCCCTGGGGGGATCTACAATGTCCCCTAATTGTCCGTGAAGCACCACCCAGGACAACTCCATGTCCCGAAAACGCCTCCACATCTCATCTCTTCCTCCCATTCCCCAAACCCAGCAGCCACCATGGCTACCCTTCCCACACCCATTCCACATTTTCTCTGTGGACATTGGATTGGTTGTGTCCATTGCACATCTATGTCAAGTGGGGGCTTAGATTCCACATGGATATTGGATGCACTCCTCCTGCTTTCAGTTGTAGACACTCTACGCTCCATGGTGTGGTGGTTGACCTTCTTCAACTCCATGTTAGCTGAGTGGGGTAAGTCCAATAAATCAAAGTGTAGGAGCTGAAGTCTGTTGAGGCTCTGGGCCTGGGTGTCTTATTATCAGTCCAGAGATTCAAATCCCCTAAATATATCTTAAACCACAGCACCAACTATAATTCCAATAAAGTAGCATGCAAGTCTTGTGAGAAGAGATCCCCTCTGAGTCCAATTCCATCATGCAGAAACACCAGCTCCAAAGACGGGCCATCTGCCATGGCAGTGAACCCCATCTGCCATGACCATAGAACCCGTGGGTCTCTTTATCCCTCAAAAGAACCAATACCTGGGGTTGTATCTACTTTATCTGTCTCTTAGACTCTGCTCAGTTGTGCATAAGGGCATTCCTTCTGACAACCTCCAGACTCTTTTTTAGAGACTCATAGCCTTATAATCTCATTTCTCCTTTCCATTTCCCCCTTCCATTAGGTCAAACAGCATTTTGAAGTCATGTTATTATATGTAGACAGGGATATTCTGCTGATCCGTATTGAACCTTTAATTCAAGGTCATTTTCTAGTTGCATCTTCAGCTGGTATGTGGTAGTGATCCCTCGGTGCCAGGGAGGCTCATCCCTGGGTGTCATGTCCCACGCTGGGGGGAATGCACTGCATCTACATGCTGAGTTTGGCTGTGAGAGTGGCCACATTTGAGTAACATGAAGGCTGTCAGGAGGAAACTCTCAGGCACAGTGCTACTCTAGGCCTTGTTCTTATTGCAGGTGTATAGGCTCAAAAGCATAGCCATTAGTATCAGGAGCCCACTGTTGGGCCCTCCTTCCTTCCTGGTTGTTGCCGTTGCACCTGGGGGACTGCCGCTGCTCTTCCAGGGTCCACAACAGTGACCTGTTTGGGGATTTTTTGTCATTGATAATTTTGGGTTTTGTTTTTTAGAGAATTTGTAGGTTTACAGAAACATTGTGCAGAAAACAGAGTTCCCGTATTATACCACTCCTCATTATTAACACCTTGCATTAATGTGGTACTTTTATTACAAATGTTGAAACAATGTTATTATAATTGTACTATGAGCTATAATCCATGGTTTAAATTAGGGTTCACCAATTGCAGTTTAAAAGTACTTTTTCTAGTAACATATACACAACCATTTTACATTTCCACCACCAATGCATGAGTGTTTCTATTTCTCCACATCCAAATGTGTTTTATTTTCCATTTTTAATCATAACCATTCTAGCTGGTATGAAATGGTATCTTGTATGGTTTTGACGTGAAGTTCTGTAATGCCTAATGGTGTTGAACATATTTTCAAGTATGTCTTAATTGCTTAATTTCCTCATTTTGGGGGATTTTCCAGTTCTTCCTCTGTTATTGATATCTAGCTTCATTCCATTGTGACTGGAGAAGATACACAGTATGATTTCAATATTTTTTAATTTGTTGAAACTTTTTTGTGCCTAACCTTGAGAATCATTCATTGACATGAGACAGAGTATGTATTCTGCTACTGTTGAGGGAAATGTTCTATATAAGTTTATTTGGTCTATAGTATCATTTAGGTCTTCTATTTCCTTATTGTCTTCTAGCTAGATGTTCTATTCAGTGTTGCAAGTGGTGTATTAAAGTCTTATTATTAATGTAGAACAGTCTATTCCTCTCTTCAAATTTGCCAGTATTTACTTCATATATTTCAGGGCTCAGCTTTTGAGTGCATATGCATTTATAATTGTTATGTCTTGTTGAACTGACCCCTTTATCAGTAAATAGTAATGCTCTTTGTCTCCTGTAACAGTTTTGACTTAGAGCCAATTTTACCTGATTTTGGTAAAGCTACCTCAGCTCTTTCTGAGTTACTATTTGTATGGTAATTTCTCCCCAATCCTCTCACTTTCTACTTACTTGTGTCTTTATATTTACAGTGAGTCTCTTGGAAACTGCATAGTTGGGTCATGCTTTTTAAATTCATTCTGCCAATCTCTGATTTTTGAATGGAGAGTCCAATTTCTATTCACATTTCATATAACTACTGATAATGCAGGACTTTCTTATGCCATTTTGCTATTTAGTCTTTATGTCTTATACATTTTTGTCCTCCAATTTTCCTGTTAATGCCTAGTTTCATATTTATTTGATGTTCTTGTATTGTACTATTATTTTCAGTGTCTTCACATTTCTTTCTCTCTATATATATCATATATTATCTTTGTGGTTATCATGGGGTTAAAATTTAACATCCTAAATGTAAAATAATCATGTTTTATTTGATACCAACTTAACTTCAGTAGCATACTTGAATTGTTATTATACCTCTCTATCCCCCCACCTTTTTGTTGTACTTGCTACAAATCATGTATTTATACATTGTATGCCCAAAACTATAGATTTATCATTACTCTTTATGCAGTCACATTTTAGAAACTGTTAGAAGTAAAAGTGGAGTTACCTACCAAAAAATACAATGCAATAGCACTGTTGTTCATAATTTCTCATTTATATACAAGTAATTACATAATTACTGGAGGTTTCTATTTCTCTATGCAAGTCAATGCACTATTTAGTGTCCTTTCCTTTCATTTTGAAGATCTCTCTTTAGCATTGATTTTAGCATTGATTCATCTTCTGGTGACAAATTCCCTCAGCTTTTGTTTATCTGGGAATGTCTTAATATCTCCCTCATTTTTTAAAGACAGTCTCACTGGATATAAAATTCTTGGTTGGCAACTATTTCTTACAACACCTTAAATATTTTGTCCCTTTGCCTTCTTGCCTCCATGCTTTCTGATGAGAAATCTTCACTTAATCTTACTGGAACTTTCTTGTACATAACACAGTGCTTTTCTCTTGCAGCTGTCACAAAACTCTCTTTCGTCCTTGACATTCAATAATTTGACTACTATGTGTCTGGCCATGGTTCTTTTTGAGTTTATCCTGTTTGGGATTTATTGGGCTTCTGGAATGTGCATATTCTTATCTTTTGATAAATTTTGGAAATTTTCTGCCATTATTTCTTTGAATATTCCTCCTGCTCCTTTCTGTCTTTCTTCTCCTTCTGGGATCACACAATGCATATATTGGTATAGTTGATGGCTTTGCTCTCAGGCTCTGTTCAATTTTTAAATTCTTTTTCTCTCTCTTCCTCAGTCTTAATCATTTCAATGGTATTGTCTTTGGGTTCACTGATTCTTTCTTCTGCCAGGTCTCATCTTTTTTTTTTTTTTTGATTTTTTAAAAATTTATTGAAATGTATCACTCATACATAAGCAGACATAAACAATAAATGTATAATAGTTGTGAACTTACAAAAGAGACATATATAATATCAAACAAACATATATAACAACATCTACCCTACCACAAATAACTTGCATTGTTTTTAAACCTTTTTAACTAATAATTAAAGAGCATTGTCAAAATATTACTGCTAAACAATGTATTTTTCCCCTAACCAATTTGATTATTATTATCTTTATATCATTTATATATGAACATACATAAACAATTAAGTGTATAGTAAAAGTTGTGAGCTCACAAGGCAAACATGCATAATGTCATACAGGGGTCCCATACACCAACCCTTCACCAACACCTTGCATTCTCATGAGATGTTTGTTACAAACTATGAAAGAACACTGCCAAGATCTTGCTACTAATCATAGTTTTTTTCTTACATTTGGTGTGTTTTTCCCCCAACCCACCCTGTTATTATTTTTTAAATATATATTTTTTTATGACAGAATTTGTAAACTTATAAAACAATCATGCACATGTTCAAAATTCCCAAACAACACCCCTCCATCAACACATCATGATTTGGTGTGTCATTTGCTACAGATAAAATAATATCATCTGATTATTGTCATGTCCGTAGTGTACATTTGGCTCACATTTTCCATACTGCCTCTGTATCAACACAGTACATCTTTTGCACAGATGCAAGAATATTATATTATTACTACTAACCACAGTCCATAGGTCACTCCAGCTATATTTTTCCCATGCTTCTCCACATTCCCAATACCAAGCAGTAGTGATATACATTTGTTCTAGCTAACAAAGGACACTCTTGCATCTGTACCATCACCACAATTCTCACCCACCTCTTCGTTTAGTCTGCTATCCAATTCCTAGATTATTCTCAAGCATCTTTCAGTTGGCATTTACATAACTAGACTACCATTTTCAGTCACATCCCTGTTTTATAAACTAGCTGTTACTTACTGTGTGTTACCAATCAATACATTTCCACACTTTTACAGTAAAGCTAATTAAAACTTCTACATATATTAAACATCAGTAGTCCTCTCAGTCCTTCTCTTATCTCCTTTAAGAATCCACCACCTACCACCAGGTCTTGAAGATATTTTCCAATAATTTCTTCTAGAAGTTTTATGGTTCTTGCCTTTATTTTTAGTTTTTTTAATCCATTTTGAGTTAGTTTTTGGATAAGGTGTGAGATTGGGGTCCTCTTTCCTTCTTTCAACTATGGAAGTCCAATTCTTTCAGCACCATTTGTTGAATGGATTGTTCTTCCCGAGCTGTGTGAATCCCATCTCTTTTTTTTCTTCTTCATTTTCTTTTAAACGTTACATTAAAAAATATGAGGTCCCCGTATACCCCCCACCCCACCCACCCTACACCTCCCACATCAGCAACCTCTTCCATCATTGAGGCACATCCACTGCACCTGGCGAATACATTCTGGAGCACCGCAGCGCCACATGAACAGTGGTCCACATTGTAATCCACACTCTCCCCCAGTCCACCCAGTGGACCATGACAGGACACACAATGTCCAGCATCCATCCCTGCAGCACCTCCCAGAACAACTAATAACAAATTCCTTAAAAGGTTTCAAAATATGATGACAAAGGAGATGTCATCTCCTTTTGAAACCTTTTAAGGAATTTGTTGTTTTGGCTATTGCAGTCTTCAACTCCAGTGTTTCTCTTTGGTTCCTTTTTAAAATTTCTATATCTTTATTGATATTCTCATATTGCTCATTCATTGTTTTCCTGATATATTTAGATTTTCGTGTGTTTTCCTTTATCCCCTTGAGATATTTGCGATCATTCTTAAAAGGCCTTTGGTAGGTCCAAAGTCTGGTCTTTTTAATTGATGATTTCTTTTTTTTTTTTTTTTACACTTTTTTGTCTTTATTTATTTTTTAATATTACATTCAAAAAATATGATGTCCCCATATATCCCCCACCCCCTCACCCCACTCCTCCCCCCATAACAACTCATTGATGATTTCTTGATATTTACCTTGTTCCCTTGGATAGGTCATCCTTTCCTGATTCTTTGATTATCTTGTAATTTTTTGTTGCACACTGTATGTTTTAATATTTGAAAGTGTTATCTCAGACTTCAGTCCCTGAACTTCCTGTTCTTAATTTTGTATCCAGCTATTGATATGATAGAGATTTTTTTTTTTTGCATGCCAGGAGCTCAGAAAAACAAACTACCCAAAGTAAAAAACACTATAGAACCATTGGCTTTGTTTTGACTGGTGATCTCCTTCAGTGTTTTGCCCTTTTATCAAGAAGATCAACTTAAGGCCAATGTGAAGTGCATGGTACTTTCCATCTTTTCTGAGTCTGCATTTTGTCCTAATCTTATGCTTGCTCATGGTCTTAGGATTTATCCTTTCTACAGGAATGCAAATACCCCCTCTACGCCCTATGAAATAGACTTTCTCTCCCTTCCAGTTGCTCTATTTATTACTTAATGCAAGTAATCCTTTTCCCTGGGCTGCTTTACTTGTAATTGGTCTGTTGAGATCTTCTATTTCTTCTAGAGTAAGGGTAGGTTATTCATTTGTTTCTAGGAATTTATCCATTTCATCTAGTTTGACTAATTTGTTGCCATACAGTTGTTCATAGTATCCTCTTATGATCCTTTTTACTTCTATGGTGTCAATAGTAATTCCACCCCCCCCATTCTGATTTTATTTTCATCTCTCTTTTTTTTCTTTGTCAGTCTAGCTAAGGGTTTGTCATTTTTATTGATCTTCTGAAAGAGCCAACTTTTGGTTTTGTTAATTCTCTTTATTGTTTTTTCTCCGTTTTATTTATTTCTGCTCTAATAGCAGAAATTTTTTGTTTCTCTCCTTCTGCTTGCTTTGGGATTCGTTTGCTGTCCTTTTCTAGTTCCTACAGGTGTGAAGTTAGGTTTTTTATTTTATTTTTTGTTCTTTTTTTAATGTAAGCATTTAGGACTATAAATTTTCCTCTCAGCGGTGCCTTTGCTGCATTCTATAAGTTTTGATATGTTGTGTTCTTGTTTTCATTTATTTCGAGATATTTACTAATTTCCCTTGCAATTTCTTCTTTGACCCACTGATTGAGTGTGCTATTTTACGTCAATATATTTGTGAATTTTCCAGTTTTCTGATTGTTACTGATTTCCAGGTTCATTCCATTATGATCAGAGAAAGTGCTTTGTATAAATTCAGTCATTTTTTAATTTTTTGAGACTTATTTTGTGACACAACATATGTTCTCTCCTGGAGAATGATCCATGTGCACTTGAGAAGAATGTGTACTCTGCTTTTTTGGGGTGCAATGTTCTGTATACGTCTGATAGGTCTACTTCATTTATAATATTTTCAAGTTCTTTGTTTCCTTATTGATCTTCTGTCTGGATGTTCTATGTAGTGATGAGAGTGGTGTACAAGCCTCCAACTATTATTGCCAAAGTGTCTATTTCTGCCTTATGTTTTGCCAATGTTTGCCTTATGTATTTTGGGGCATTCTGGTTAGGTGAATAAATATTTAAGGTTGTTGTTTATTCTGTGTGCATTGACAATTTTATTAATATATTGTGTCCTTCTTTGTCTTTGTAATAGCTTTGAATGAAAGTCTATTGTGTCCAATATTAATATAGCTACCCCAGCTCTCTTCTGGTTACCATTTGCATGGATTATATTTCTCCATCTTTTCACTTTCAACTTATTTCTGCCTTTGAGTCTAAGGTAAATATCTTGCAAACAATAGTTGGAGCATGCTTTTTTATCCTTTCTGCCAATATGTGTTTTTTGATTGGGGACTTTAATCCATTAACATTCATTGTTATTGCAAAAGCAGTACTTACTTCAGCCATTTTGTCCTTTGGTTTTTATAGGTCATAGCTTTTTCCTCCTTTACTTAATTGCAAACTCCTTAGTTTGATCTTCTGTGATGTATCTGAATGTTTCCTTTCCAACTTCTGTTTCTGTATATATTTAAAATACTTTCTTTGTGATTACCCTGGGGTTTGTATTACACAACCTACATCTATGACCTTCCAGTTTTCAAAGATACCAACTTAGCTTCAACAGCATCCATAATCTCTGCTCCCATATCCCCCCACTCCCCTCTTTATGTTGTTATTTTCCTATGTTACCTTTTTTATTTTTAAAAGATACTTAAATTACATAAATGTTACATAAAAAATATAGGGATTCCCACATGCCCCGCTTCCCACATTCCCCACACTTTCCCACACTTTCCCACATTAACAACATCCCTCATTAGTGCAGTACATTCATTGCAACTGATGAACATATTTTGGAGCATTGCCATTAAGCATGGATTACAGTTTACATTGTAGTTTACAGTCATTCCCACACAATTTTGTAAGTTATGACAAGTCCCAAAAATGCCCCCATATTACAACAGTTTGGCTAATATGTGTCTGGTCATGGTTCTTTCTTAATTTATCATCTTTGGGGTTCATTTGTGTTTCTTGAATGTGCACTTTCATGTATTTGATTAAATTTTGGAAGTTTCCTGCCATTGTTACTTTGAACATTCCTTTGGCTCTTTTCTTTGTTCTTCTTGGATTCCGATAATGTATATATTGGTATGCTTTATGGTGTGCCACTGGTCTCTAATGCTCTACTCATTTTTTTATTCCTCTTTTTTTCTTTCTTGCATTCAGTCTGAATCATTTCAATTTGTCTTGCTTTAAGAGCCCTGATTCTTCTGCCAGATTCAAGCTCCTACTGAAAATTTCTAGGGAATTTGTTATTTTGGCTACATGGTCTACAGCTCTAATATTTTGTTTGGTTCCTTTAAAAAAATTGTATCTCTTTATTGAGATTCTCATATTGTTCACTCATTTTTTCTTCATATCTTTTATTTTTTTCTCCATGTTTTCCTTTATCTTGTTGAGCATATTGATGATCCTTTTTCAGTCTTTGTCTGCTAAGTCCCAAGTTGGTCTTCTTTGTTGATTGTCTTTTGGATTTTTATCTTATTTCTTTGATTGGGCCATCATTTTCTGGTTCTTTGCTTATCTTATTGTCTTTGGTTGCACACTGTACTTTTTAATATGTTAAAGTGTTAACTCTGGGATTTAGTCCCTGAGCTTTCTGTTCCTTAAGTTTGTATCCAGCTAGTGATATGACAGTGAGTGCCTTGTGTGCCAGGAACTAACAAATACAATTAAATAAAAGCAAATTTGTGCTTTTCACAGTCTTTGCTAATTGTCTCTGCTTTGGTTGGTGGTCTCCTTCAGAGCTTACCCTCCTGTTCTGAACAACAGCCCAAGGTGAATGTGGAGTTAATGGTCTTCTCTGTCTTATCTAAGCCTTGTGGAAACTGTTTCTTGTTCTGGACTTGTGCTTGCTCTTGGTCTTAGGAGTTCCAATTTTACAGGAATTCTAATGCCCCCTTTAGTCTTTTTGAGAGACTTTCAGCCCCTCCTGGGTTTTCTATTTTATGACTTAATGCAGGTAGTGATTTGCCCTAGGCCACCTCAACTTAATTATTTCTTGCACTACTTTAGCTGTCTGCAAGCTGTTTCCCTGCTTTCAGGAGAAATTCTGGGAGGGTGAGGCTGAAACAAATTTTCTGGTTCAGACTTTTAGACTTCCACCAGACAGACTAGCACTGACATACATACACCCCACTGTTCACATAGGCATTACTCTGCTTCTTCTAGAACAGGTGCAGGGACCCATAGTGGTAGTGTGGCTGGTTCTACACTCCTGCTGCTGGGGTTGGGGAAGGGTCTAGCAAGGGCACCATGACCTGGTACCTACCATTTTTCAAGCTGTTTTTTCTTAATTTGGTACTTTCCCAGTTGCTGCAACCCTTTACCTCTTTTCCAGAGTTTTGAGGAAATTGGTTGTGCCTATTTTTTCTAATTGTCCATAGATTCTGAGGGGTGATGACATTCTGGAGTGTTTACTCAGCCATGTCAGTTGACCAGAAGTTCCTTGTCATCAGGTTTTGAGACTTTATATATTCGAGACATGAGACTTGTCAATATAGGATTTGCAGATACTTTCTCTCACTATGTAACTTGTCTATTAATACTCTTTACAGAGATTTTTTTTTGGTATGGCAAACCTTTTTAATTTTGATTAAGTTCATTTTATCCATTTTTCTGAAATGAATTGTGCTTTTGATATTATGTCCCAGAATTCTCCATTAAGCCCTAGGTCCTGCAGATTTTTTCCTGTTTCCTTTTAAAGGTTTTATAGTTTTACATTTTGCATTTAAATCCATTATCTATTTCGGGTTAATTTTTGTATAAAATGTAAAGTTTAGGTTACAATTAATCTTTTTGTCTTTAAAGTCAGATTGCTCCAGAACTATTTGTTTAAAAGACTATATTTCCTCTATTGAATTACTTTTGCACCTTTGTAAAATATCTCATGGCCATAGCTCTCTATTCCATTCCATTGATCTATGTATCTCTCCCTCTGACAATACCAAACAGTCTTGTTATCTGTAACTATGTAATAAGTTTTAAAATCAGGTAGAGTGTTTCCCTCTACTTTATTCTTCTCTTTTAAAATTGTTTTAGCTATTCTAATTCCATGGACTTTCCATATAAAATTTAACATAATATTATCTATATCTATTAAAAAAAACTTGCTGTTAATTTGATAGGAATTACATTAAACCTGTAAGTCAATTTAGGGAGAATTGACATATTTACTATGTTGAGTTTTCCAATCCATGAACACACTGTGCTTTTCTCTTTATTTAGATCTTCTTTGATTTGTTCTGTCAGCATCTTTTTAGTTTAAATATACAAGTACTGTACATATTTTGTTAGATTTATACCTACTATATCTATGTTTTTGAGTGATGGTAAACAGTGCTGTATTTTTAATTTTGGTGTCCACTTGTTCATGGCTCCTATATAGAAATACAGTGATTTTTGCATGTTTCTCTTATATCCCCAAGTCTTGCTATAGTCACTTATTTGTCCAAGTTGTTTTTTTAAGATTTCCAAGGACCTTTTATGTCAGCCATTATATCAAATGCAAATAAGCACAGTTTTATTTCTTTCCAAGTCTTATTGTGCTGGCTATAACATTCAGTACCGTGCTGAATGAGAGTGGTGAGAATGGAATCCTTGCCTTGTTCCCAATCTTAAAGGGTAAGCATCCAGTCTTTCACCATCAAGCTTGATATTACCTGTAGGTTTTTGATAGATGTTCTTTATCAATTTGAGGACATTCTTCTCTATTTTTAGTTGCCCAAGAATTGTTTATTCTTTTTTAAATCACTAATGGGTGTGGAATTTTGTCAAATCTTATTCTGCATCAATTGCTATGATCATGTGGTTTTCTTTCTTTTGCCTGCTAATATGGTGAATATTGATTTTTTGAATGTTGGAGTAGTTCTTGCATCCCTGGAATGAACCCTGCTCAGTCAAGGTGTATAATTCTTTTAAAATGTAGCTGAATTCAACTTTCTAATATTTTGTTACATAGCTTTGCTTCTACATTCATGAAGAATATTGGTCTGTAGTTTTTTCTTCTTTTTTTTGTTCCGTATTTTATGGCTTTGGTATGAGGTTAACACTAGCCTCATAAAATGGTTTGGAAAGTGTTCCCTCCTCATCTACTTTTTGGAAGATATTGTATAGAACTGTGTTAATTTTTAAAAACATTTGGTAATGAAACCATCTGGAACTGAAATTTTCCTTCTTGAGAGGTTTTTGGTTATGAATTCAAATAGTTTGATAGTTAAAGGGTTATTCAAATTACCTATTTTATGTTGAAAGAGTTATGTAGTTTGTACATTTCAAGAAATTGGTCCATTTCATCTAAGATGCCAAATTTATGAGGGGAATATTATTTATAGTATTCCCTTATCCTTTAGTGGGTTCAGGATTTAGTGATATAACCTATTGCATTCCTCATATGGATGATTTATGTCTTCTTTTTTTATTGTCTTCCTAGAGGTTAGTCACTTTTGTTGATCTTTACAAAGAACCGTTTTTTTTTGTTTAATTGATTTTTCCACTCTTTTTCCATTTTCAATTCTTTTGATATTTTTTCTCTTATTTTCATAATTTCCTTCCTTGTAACTTGGAATTTTTTTTGTTCCTTTTTTCTAATTTCTTAGACTAGGAGCATATATTATTGAGTTTATACTCTTTTCCAATGTAAGTATTCCATGCTATAAATAGCCCTCCCAACACTGCTTTAGCTGCATTCTACAGATTTTGTTATCTTGTATTTTTATTTCCATTCATTTAAAAGTACTCTTCATATATAACTTATCACAGGTCTACTGGAGTCAACACTTTACCACTTTGATGTACAGAAACCTTTTATGCTCCTCAACTCTCCCCCATTTATAATATAATTGTCTTAAATATTTCCTTTACCTACATTGAGAACCACATTAGATATTGTTATCATTTTTGCTTTAACCATCAAACATAATTTAGAAAATTCAAGAGGAGGAGGAATGTCCATTGTATATACCCATACTTTCACTCTTTTGGTTGTTTTTTTTTTTTTTCATCCTTACAGATATTCTTGTTTATCTGAGGCCTGGTCAGATGACTTCATTGTCTTTCTGTTTCAAAAAATTCCATTACCCATTCTTTCAGGGTACATCTGTTCTCAATAAATTCTCTTTCATTCCTGCAGGATAATTTTGCATAAATAGAACTTTGGGTTGACAGTTCTTTTCTTTCAGCACTTGCAAATATTGTACCACTTCCTTCTGGCTTCCATGGTTTCTGATGATAAACCTGTCATTTCAATTGCTTTCTCCAATAGGAAAGGTGTCATTTCTCTCTCATTGCATTTTTTAAATATCTTTTTTTTAGAGATACATAAATCACACAAAATGTTACATTAAAAAATATAAGAGGTTGCCATATACCCCACTCCACACACCTGCACTCCTCTCACATTGGCAACTTCTTTCATTAGTGTGGTACATTCATTGAATTTGATGAGTACATTTTGGAGCACTGCTACACAGCACGGATTATATTTTATGTTGTAGTTTACACTCTCTCCCAGTCCTTTCAGTGGGTTATGACAGTATATATAATGTTCTGCATCTGTTCCTGCAATATTATTCAGGACAACTCCAAGTCCCAAAAGTGCCCCAATATCACACCTCTTTTTCCCTCTCCCTGTCTTCAACAACTCCAGTGGCCATTGTCTCCATATCAATGACAGAATTTCTTCCATGGTAGAGGCACAATGGTTCTATAGTAGAATACCAACAAGTCCACTCTATATTTTATTCCTTCATCCTGTGGACCCTGCAATGGTGATATCCATTCTACCTCTAAATCGAGAGGGGGCTTAGATCCCATATGGCTAATGGATGGAATTCTCCTGCTTGCAGTTGTAGGCATTCTTGGTTCCCTGGTGTGGTGGTTGACCATTTTTACCTCCCTGTTAGCTGACCTGGGTAAGTCCAATGAACCGCAGAGTAGATGTTGCAACTCGGCTGAGCCTCAGGGCCCAGCTGGCATAAGGCCAGCTCAGAGAATTAAGTCTCCTGAGTATACACCAACTCAAACACCAACCACATGTTCAGTAAAAGTGACAGAAGAGGCATGTGTAGAGAAATCACATCTGAGTCCAACTCCATCATGCTTAGGAGCACAAATTCCAAAGTAGGGCCCACTGACAAGGTACTGAACTCCAGAGCCATCTGCTATCACCATAGAAACTGTGTGTCTCTGTAGCCCTCAGGAGCACCAGTACCTTGGGTTGTAGCTTCTTTGGCTGTCTCTGGGATCCTGCTGAGACATGCGTAAGCACAACCCCTCTGATGACTTCCCAACTCGTTTTGAAATCTCTTAGCCATATAAATTCATTTGTCTTTACCATTTCCTTCTTTTATTCAAAGTCTTTTTCTAGTTGCATCACCAGTTGGTGCTTGGTAGTAATCCCTTGGCACCAGGGAGGCTCATCCCCTGGAGTCATGTCCCATGCTGAGGGGAAGGTAATGCCATTACATGCTGAGTTTGACTTAGAGAGTGGCCACATTTGAGCAACATGGAGCTTTTCAGGAGGTAACTCTTAGGCACCCTACAGCTCTAGGCCAAGTTGAAATTTCAAGCACACAGGCTCATAAGCATAGTCATCGGTATCAAGGGCCCATCATTGGACTTTCCTTCTTCACTGGTCTTTGCCCTTGTACTTTGGGGATTGTTGCTGCTCCATTGGGTAGTGCAATGGAGTTTCTCAGAATGGAAACACAGTACCCCCTCAGTTGTCATGTGAAACTCTATCCCCGAAGTCAATACCCAGCGAACATCTGAACATATCTATATACCCTATAAGCATGACCTGGGCAACTCCCTCCCACCCATGCATCCCCCATCAATGGCACCCCATATCAGTGCTCCTCCTCTGCCATAGTGGGCAGGCTTCTAGGGAGTGTGTGAGTGCTCATCTTGTCATAGTGTTTGTATCAGAGTGTGGAGACCCATACAATGAGTGGGAAGGTGTTATGCTTCCATCCTGGGGAGGCCTGATGTTCTCAAACAGAGAAGAGAGTGTCTCTCAAGAACATGGATGGCTCCCAATGGGGGAAGACAGACTAGTGTGTCAAACCCTCAACACTGTGGCAAGTACCTATGAATCTTGTCCTTCAAGTAGTGAAGCTTGGTTGTCACTGTAGACCCTGAGGGGAGGGGGGTAGAAATAGAACAGTTGGAATAAGGGGTAACTGGGGGCAATGGAACTGTTCTGCATGATCCTGCAATTATGGATACAGGCCATGTTAAATATCACCAAAATTTATAAAGGTGTATAGTCTAAAATGCAAGTCATAATATAAACCATAATGTAACAAAAAAAATTTATAAAAGTATACAGTCTAAAATGTAAACCATAAAGTAAACCATTAAGCCATGGTTAGTAGCTATGTTTCTATATCGTACATCAGTTGCAGCAAATATAACAACAACATGTAAAAATATCATTGCTGGGAAAGGGGGAAAAGTGTTTGATGTTGGGTATATAGGAGTCCCCTATATTCTATATGTGACTTTACAGTGACCTAAAACTTTTTTGAACACATAATTTAAAAAAAGGATGTAGACACTGAGGAAGGAATTGAAGAGATTGCCTTGCCACTGTACATACAGGGCAACACCTATTACAGTGATGAAAGGCAAAATGCCAAAATAATTTTATGATTTTTTCATTTTTTAATACCCCAATTTATTTTTATTTTATTTTATTTTTCTACATTATTATGTATTCTATTTCTTTTTAAAAAATTATCTTTTATTTTTAAAGATAAATAAATCACATAAAACATTACTATGTATTCTATTTCTAATCTTTAAACCTACCATTACTATTTCATTTTCCTATTATATATATATTTTTAAAGATTTATTTATTTCTCTCCCTTCCCCCCCTCAACCCCGGTTGTCTGTTCTTTGTGTCTGCTTGCTGCGTCTTCTTTGTCCACTTGTGTTGTCTGTGGCATGGGAATCTCTGTTTCTTTTTGTTGCGTCATCTTGTTGTGTCAGTTCTCGGTGTGTGCGGCACCATTCCTGGGCAGGCTGCCCTTTCTTTAGTGCTGGGTGGCTCTCCTTATGGGGCACACTCCTTGCACATAGGGCTCCCCTACGCGGGGGACACCCCTGTGTGGCAGGGCACTCCTTGCGTGCATCAGCACTGCACATGGGCCAGCTCCACACGGGTCAAGGAGGCCTGGGGTTTGAACCATGGACCTCCCATGTGGTAGACGGATGCCCTAACCACTGGGCCAAGTCTGCCACCCCCTATTATATTAATTTGTTAATACAGTAGGCTTCATTTTTGAAGAAGTTTTAGATTTAAAATCTCTTTTTTTTTTTTTTTTTTTTTTTTTTTGTCTTTAGTTTGCAGAGGTTTGACCATGATTTATGTCTGGGTGTTAATTTCTTTGGGTTTATCCTGTTTGGGGTTTGCTCCACTTGTTGAATCTGTAAGCTTATGTCTTTTGCTAAATTTGGGATATCTTCAACCCACCCATTTTTTGCCCCCCTTCCATAATATGGATTTCAATGACAAGAATATTACATCTTTTGTAATAGTCCCTCAGGTCCCTGAACCTCTGCTCCTTTTTTAAGTGTATTTTCTCTCTTGTTCACATGAAGCAATTTCTATTGTTCTGTCTCCAAGTTCAGTCTTTCTTTACTCTGTCCCTACCATTGTTTTTAAGCCCATCCATTAGGGTTCTTTCCCTAAAATTCAGTCTTTACGTTTCTTGAGATAAATTTTAGAAATTATGAGAAAGCAGAAAATTATAATGGAACCATAATGATAGTCATAAAATAGTAAGCAACCATAATTATAATAAATACTATAATAATTATTACATGCTTCAAATTATATTTCTTTTATAGTAGGAAAGTTGTGGATTTACAGGAAAATGATTCATAAACAAAAGTTTTCCCTAATCATCTTATTATTAACACCTTTCATTACTGCGGTATATTTGTAATAATCAATAAAATTATATTTTTATAAATGTACTATTAATATTAAGTACAAAGCATGGCTTAACTTAGGGTCTACTGTTTGCATTGTACAATTTATTAGATTTTTCAAAAGTTTATTCTGATAACATATATACAACCTAAAATAATTCAGTGCTCTTAATTACATTCACTATGTTGTGCTACCATCTCCACCATCCATTACAAAAAGTTTTCCATCATACCAAATAGAAACTCTGTAAAATTTAAACATTAACTTCCCATCTCATCCTCTGGTAAGCTATATTTTAGATTCTGGCACTATGTGTTTTCTTATTCTAATTGTTTCATATCAGTGAGATCATACAATATTTTTCCTTTTGTGCCTGGCTTATTTCATTCAACATAATATCTTCAAGATTCATCTATGTTGTTACATGTATCAGAATTTCATTCCTTTTTATGGCTGAATAATATTCCATTGTGTGTATATCACCTTTTATTTATCCACTCATCAGTTGATGGACACTTGAGTTGCTTCTGTCTTTTGGAAATTGTAAATAATGCCACTATGAAGATCAGTGTGCAAATATCTATTAGAGTCTCTGCTTTCAATTCTTTTTGTCATATACCAGAAGTGGGTTTGCTGGGTCATATTGTAACTCTATAACTTTCTGTTGAACTGCCAAACTGTCTTCCACAGTGGCTAATGATGTTGAGTATTTTTTCATGTGCTTTTTGGCCATTTGTATATATAAAATTTCTTTGGGAATATGTCTATTCAAGTCTTTTGCCTATTTTTAAGTGGGCTATTTGTCTTTTCATTATTATGTTACAGGATTTCTTTGTATTTCTGGATATTAACACATTATCCAAAATACGCTTTCCAAATAGTTCCTCAAATTGTGTAGATTGTTGTTTTATTTCCATAATCAAGTCCTTTGAGGCACAATTTTTTTTTATTTTGATGAGGTTCCATTTATCTATTTTTGTTGTTGTTGTTGCTTGCGCTTTTGGTGTAAAGTTTAAGAAACAATGCCTAACAAAAGTCCTGAAGATGCTTTCCCATGTTTTCCTCTAGGATTTTTTTTAAACTTGTCTCATATATATCGATCTTTGATCCATTTGAGTTGGTTTTCATATGGTGTGAGGTAGGGGTTTGCCTTCATTCTTTTGCACATGGGCATCCAGTTTTCCCAATACTATTTGTTAATGAGACTATTCTTTTCCAATTCAGTGGTCTTTCCCCCTTGTCAGAAATCAGTGGCCTGCCCTCAGCTAACATTGTGCTCAGTGGGGAAAGACTGAAAGCTTTCCTGTTGAGATCAGGAACAAGACAAGGATGCCCACTGTCACCATTACTGTTCAATATAGTGCTAGATGTTCTAGCTAGAGTGATCAGGCAAGAAAAATAAATTAAAGACATCCAAATAGAAAGGAAAAAAAATTAAACTTTCACTATTCACAGATGATGTGATCCTATACCTAGAAAGTCCCAAAAAATCAAACAAAGCTGTTAAAGCTAATAAATGATTTCAGTAGAGTGTCAGGATACAAGCTCAATATGCAAACATCAGTAGTTTTCTATACCCTAGTAATGCACAGTCTGAGGAAGTCAATTAAAAAAATTCCCTTTACAAAAGCAACTAAAAGAATCAAATATTTAGGAATAAACTTAACCAAGGATGTAAAGTACTTGCATTCAGTAAACTGCAATACATTGTTGAAAGAAATTTAAAAAGACCTAAATAATTGGAAGAACAATATTGCCCAAAAGTGGGGGGAGGGAGGGGTAGCATACGAACATAGGAGAGTGTCAGGTGTTGGTGGAGAGTAAAATGCCGAGAAAATCGTATCAAAATATAATTAAGAGGGTTACCTGTTTAGAATGCTTGGAGGGGATGGTCCGATGCGGGACGGGCTCCTGGGGAATGTCTGAATGCTCATTTTGCCAGAGTGGGTGGCACCATTGGGTAGAGACCCAAGTAGTGAGAGTGGGGGTGGACCCACATCCTGGGGAGGACTAATGCCATCAAATAGAGGGAACTGTATCTCTCGAGAGAAAGGGTGGCTCCCAGGGCATTGGGGCAGTTGAGCAAGTTAGGCCCTGAACACTATTTCAACTATCTCTGGACGTGGCTCCCCGGGAAACGGAGGTTGGCTGTCACTGTGGGCACCAAGGTGGATGGGAAAATGGATGTTAAATGTGTGGAACCAAGGTAAATGGGGGGTAAGAGAGGAGTTTCGTGAGCGTACACAAGGATGGATATAAAACATGTAATATTACACCATAACATATAGGAGGTGACAGACTGATAATGTAAACCATAATGTAAAACATAGGATAACTAAAAAGTTAGAAAACTGTGTATCCTAAAGTATGCACCACAATGTAAGCACAGATGTCACCTTATTTGAAAGCTATTGTCTCAGACTCTGTACATCACTTTAAGTAAATATGATGTGAATAGGGTGTAAGAGTATCGCTGTGGAAGGGAAAAGGTTTTGTGGTGGATGTGTGGGAGTGCTGTATATTATATATATGAATTGCTGTGGTCTAGGGCTCTTGTTAAGAGAAGTTCAATAATTAGGGGAAAAAAAAGAAAAAAAAAAGATAGGATGTAGAATTTTTTCCAAGTCAACACCTATTCTATATCTAACCTTTAAACCCATCGCTATATGCCATTTTGCTAGTAAGGGATCCTGACATTATATTGGGCTTCAATTTCCAGGAAGTTCTGGATCACAGGTGGTTCAACAATGGCAATGGAGGAATACTGGTATAGGATACTATTGACAGGTGATATATGGCTGACAGGGAGCTATACAGGACATATGTCCAGGGTGCATGGTAATGTTTGGATATACTCATAGTGGCAACAATTAAAAACTACAGCTGGGGGGGTACTGGGTTCCTGGCCGGTGGTGCTCTGTCGTGGTCCCTAGGGGAGCAGCGACAGTCTCCCAGGTGCAGCGGCAAGGACCGGGAAGGAATGAAGGTCAAACAGTGAGCCCATGACGCTAATGACTATGCTTGTGAGCTGATATGCCTGAAATAAGAACAAGGCCTAGAGCAGCATTGTGCCTGGGAATTTCCTCCTGACAGCCTTCATGTTACTCAAATGTGGCCAGTCTCAAAACCAAACTCAGCATGTAAATGCAATGCCTTCCCCCCAGCGTGGGACATGACACCTGGGCATGAGCCTCCCTGGCACCGAGGGATCACTATCAACTACCAACTGATGATGCAACTGGAAAATGACCTTGAATGGAAGGTTCAATGCAGATCAGCAGAATATCCCTGTCTACATATACTAACATGACTTTAAAATGCTGTTTGACCTAATGTAAGGGGGAAATGGAAAGGAGAAATGAGTTTATATGGCTACGAGTCTCTAAAAAAGAGTCTGGAGGCTGTCAGAAGGATTGCCCTTATGCACAACTGAGCAGAGTCTAAGAGACAGATAAAGTAGATACAACCCGCAGGTATTGGTTCCTTTGAGGGCTAAAGAGACCCATGGGTGCTATGGTCATGGCAGATGGGATTAACTGCCATGTCAGATGGCCCTTCTTTGGAGCTGGTGTTTATGCATGAGGAATCTGGACTCAGATGGGATCTCTCTTCATAAGACTTTCATGCTACTGTGCTGGAGTTGTAGTTGGTGTTGGGGCTTAAGATATATTTAGGGGATCTGAATCTCTGGACTGACAGTGTGATAGCCAGGCCCTGAGCCTCAACAGAATCCAGCACCTACAATCTGATTTATTGGACTCACCTCACTCAGCTAAGATGGAGTTGAAGAAGGACAACCACCACACCATGGAGCCTAGAGTACCTACAACTGAAAGCGGGAGGATTGCATCCAGTATCCATGTGTAATCTGAGCCTCCTCTTGACATAGAGGTGCAATGGACACAATCAATCCAATGTCCACAGAGAAAAGGTGGCACTGGAGTGGGAAAAGTGGACATGGTGGTTAATGGGTATGGGGAATGGCAGGAAGAGACGAGATGTGGAGGTGTCTTTGGGACTTGGAGCTGCCCTGGATGGTGCTTCAGGGGTAATCACCAGACATTGTAAATCTTCCCAGGGCCCACTGGATGGAATGGGGGAGAGTATGGGCCATGATGTGGACCATTGACCATGAGGTGCAGAGGTGCCCAGAGATGTACTTACCAAATACAATGGATGTGTCATGATGATGGGAATGAGTGTTGCTGGGGGGGGGGGGGGGGGGAGTGGTGGGGTGGGGGTGGTGGGGTTGAATGGGTCCTCATATTTTTTTAATGTAATATTTTTATAAAATCAATTAAAAAAAAGAAAAAAAATAATTGGAAGAACATTCCATATTCATGGATTGGAAAATTAAATATCATTAAGATGACAATTCTACCCAAATTAATATATAAATGCAATGCAATCTCAATAAAATTTCCACCAGCATTTTTTAACAAATCAATTTTATTGATACATATTAATAAAGCATACAATTCATCCAAAGTGTACAATAATGGTAATTTGTATAATCTCATAGTTATGCATTCATTACTTCAATCATTATTCCACCGACATTTTTTAAACAAATGGTAAACACAATTATCAAATTTATTTGGAAGGCTAAGGGGCCCCAAAGAACCAGAAACATCTTTAAAAGAAAAAGTGAAGTTAGCAGACTCTCACTTCCAGACTTCAAATCATATTTCCTAGCTACAGTGATAAAAACAGCATGGTCCTGGCATAAAGATATAGACCAGTAGAACCGAATTGATGGTTCAGAAGGTGACCATCTATGGTCAAGTGATTTTTGAACAAGCCTGTCAAATCCACCCAACTGAGGCAGAACAGTCTATTCAACCAATGGTGCTGGGAGAACTGGATAGCCATATCCAAAAGAAATAAAGAGGACCCCTGTCTCACATGTCATACAAAAATTAACTCAAAATGGATCAAAGACCTAAATATAAAAGCAAGAACCATAAATCTCCTAGAAGAAAATGTAGGGAAACATCTTCAAGACCTGGTAGTAGGTGGTAGATTCTTAAACCTTACACCAAAAGCATGCACAACAAATGAAAACATGGAAAATGGGACCTCCTCAAACTTAAACACTTGTGTGATTCAAAGGACTTCATCAAGAAGGTAAAAAGGCACCAACTCAATGGGAGAAATATTTGAAAACCATATACTGATAAGGGTTTGATTTCTTTTCTACCTAAAGAGATCAAACAACTCAGCAATAAAAGAGCAAACAATCCAATTTTAAAAATGGGCAAAAATTTTAAATAGATATTTCTCCAAAAAAGGAAATACAAATGGTCAAAAAGCACATGAAAAAATGTTCCATATCACTAGCTATTAGGGAAATACCAATCAAAACTACAATGAACTATCCTCTCACACCAGATAGAATGGCCACTGTTTTTTTAAAAAACATCAGAAAACAGTAAGTGCTGGAAAGGATGTGGAGAAATAGGAACAATCCTTCACTGTTAGTAAAATTGTAAAATGGTGCAGCCTCTATGGAAGACAGTTTGGCTGTTCTTCAGGAAGCTAAATGTAGAGCTGCCATATGATGCAGCAATTCTTCAATTAGGAATATATCCAAAAGAACTGAAAACTGTGACACGAACAGAGATTTGCATGCCAATGTTTATAGCAGTGTTATTCACAATTGGCAAAAGATGGAAACAACCCAAGTGTCCACCAACTAATGAATGGATAAAGAAAATGTGGAATATGTTTATGATGGAATACTATGCTGCAGTAAGAAGAAGTGATATTGAAACACATATGATAATATGGATGAATCTTGAAAACATTATGCTAAATGAAGTAAGCCAGATATAAAAGGACAAATATTTCATGGCCTCACTAATATGAGCTAAATACAAAAAATTAATGCATGGCATTAAAACCTAGAGTATATCCAATCCACCTCTAAATTGAGAGGGGGCTTAGTTCTCACATGGCTGATGAATATGATTATCCTGCTTGCAGTTGTAGACTCTCTCGGTTCCCAGGTGTGGTGGATGACCATCCTCACCTCCCTGTTAGCTGACCTGGGTAAGTCCAATGAACCAGAGAGTAGGTGTTGCAACTCTGCTGAGACTCAGGGCCACCTAGCACATGGATAGTCCAGAGATTCAAGTTTCCTGAGCATACACCAACCCCAGTGCCAACCACAGGTTCGGTAAAAGTGACAGAAGAGGCATGTGTAGAAAGGTCACATCTCAGTCCAACTCCATCACACTCAGGAGCACAAATTTCAAAGTATGAACCACTGGCAAGGCACTGAATTCCATCTGCTAATGACCGTAGAACCTTTGTGTCTCCATAGCCCTCAGGAGCACCAGTCTCTGGGGTTGTATCTACTCTGGCTTTCTCTTGGCTCCTGCTGAGATGTGCAAAAGTGCAACCCCACTGATTACCTCCCAACTCATTTTGAAGTCTCTTACCATATAAATTCATTTGTCTTTACCATTTCCCCTTTTATTCAAGGTCTTTTTCTATTTGCATCACTGGTGATGATTGGTAGTAATCCCTTGGTACCAGGACAGCTCATCCCCAGGAGTAATGTCCCACACTGGGGGGAAGGTATTGCATTTACATGCTGAGTTCGGCTTAGAGAGTGGCCATGGGAGTTGCTGATTGCAGGGAGAGGGAAGAAGAGGTGTGATATGGGGGCATTTTCGGGACTTGGAGTTGTCCTGAATGATGTTGCAGGGAGAGATGCAGGGCATTATATATCCTGCCACAACCCACTGAATGGACTGGGGGAGGGTGTAAACTACAATGTAAACTATAATCCATGCAGTGTAGCAGTGCCCCAAAATGTATTCTCCAAATGCAATGAATCTGCCACACTGATGAAAGAGGTTGTTGATGTGGGAGGAGTGTGGGGGTGGAGTGGGGAGCGAGGTATATGGGAACCTCTTATATTTTTTAATGTAACATTTTGTGTAATCTATGTATCTTTAAAAAAGACAATAAAATTTACCATAACAAAACCTAAATTTTAAATTATTAGGAGTTAAGAGGAGGGCTGAGAAGGACTACTGATGCTTAATGTATGTAGAAGTTTTCATTAACTTGACTGTAAAAGTGTGGAAATGGGTAGGGTCAATGGTAATACATTTTAGTGAGTAACAGCTGGTTTATAAATGGGATTGTGGCTGAAAAGGTAGTCTAGGGATGTAAATGTAAATTAAAAGAGAACTGGAGAATATTCTAGGGACTGAATAACACAGCGAACCCAGGAGTGGATGAGAATTGTGGTTAATAGTACAAATGCAAGAGTGTCCTTCTGTGAACTAGAACAGATGTACATCACTACTGCAGGGTGCTTGAAACATGGAGAAGCATGGAGAAAATATAATTAATGTAACCTATAGACTACAGTTAACAGCAATACTGTAATATTCTTGCATCATTGCCAAAGTTGTACTGTGTCGATAATAGGGGGAATATGGAAAAAAATATGTGAGTCCTCCAACTTTTTTCTTTTCAAGATGAATTTGTCTGTTTGGTACCCCTTACCTTCCAAATAAACTTGATGTTTGGCTTTTCCATTTTTGAAATTTTGATTGGGACTATTTTGATTCTGTACATCACTTTGGATAGGATACATATTTGAGCAATATTTAGCCTTCCAAGCCACGAACATGGAATGTTCCTCCATTTATTTAGATCTTCTTTGATTTCATTTAGCAATGTTTTGTTTTGTTTTTACAAGTCGTTTTCATCCTTGGTTAGATTAATTCCAGCTAATATACACTTTTATTTGCTATTGTAAATGGAATTTTAAAGGAATTTCCTCTTCTGATTTTCATAACTGTTCATAACAGTTGTGTTTAGAAACACAACTGATTTTTGAGTGTTGATCTTGTACCCTGCCACATTGTTGAATTCATTTATTAGCTCTAGTAGCTTTGTTGTGGATTCTTCAGGACTTTCTGTATATAGTATCATGTCCCCGTCTCCTTCCCGCCCAGTATTGGCAGCCAGCACTGCCCCTCCTTCTCCCCTTCTCCGTCTTCCGCCTAGCTGTTATCTAGACAGCCCACACTTTCCCCTTCCCCTCCCTTGCTCCTAACCTCTTAGCCAGCTTACTGTCCAGTAACCGCCTACTGTCCAGTAACCGCCTACTGTCCAGTAACCACCTATGCAAGCAATAGCACCCGCCGGCACCAATCAAGTCCCTTTACATATCCCTAGACCCTATAAAACCATGTCCCCTTCAACAATAAAGTAGACTTGTGCCTAGACCTTGTCTCCGTGGTGTTCTTGCTTGCACCGCGCGTCCCCCGTGCCTGAGCGGAGAGAGCGAGGGCCCAACGGCTTCGTGCCGAACCCCCTCCTCTCCTTCAACAGCGAGGCAGCCCCCGTCCGGAGAGCCCGCCCGGCCAACCGCCTTCCCTCCCGGAGGCCCGCCGCTGCCCGCAGTATCATATCATCTGCAAATAAGGAAATTGCTATTTCTTCCTTCCCAACTTTCATGCCTTTTTATTTCTTTTTCTTCTGTAATTGCTCTGGCTAGAACTTCCAGTACAGTGTTGAATAACAGAAGCAACAATGGGCATCTTTGTTTTGTTCCTGACCTTAGAAAGAAAGTTTTCAGTCTTTCACCATTATGTATGATGTTAGCAATGGCTTTTTCATATATACCTCATATCTTGTTGAGGATGTTTCTTTCTGTTCTTTGTTTTCTAAGTGTTTTTGTCAAGAAGGGGTATCAGACTTTGTCAAATGCCTTCTCTGTGTCAATTGAGATGGTTATGTGGCTTTTTTTCTATATTCTATTAACGTAGTGAATTACATGAATTGATTTTCTTATGTTGAACATCCTTTGCTTAACTGGAAAAAAATACATTTGATCATGGTATATAATTATTTTAATCTACTCTTGGATTCAGTTTGGTAGTATTTTGTTGGGAATTTTTTCATCTATTTTATTAAGAAATATTGGTGTGTAATTTTCTTTTCTTATAATATCTTTAGCTGACTTTGGAATGAGGGTGGTGTTGTTCTCATAGAATAAATTAGGGAGTGTTCCATCCTTTTTGATTTTTTGGAAGAGTTTGAGCAGGATTGGTTTTAATTCTTGGAATATTTGGCAAAATTCCACTGTCAAATCAACTGGTCCTTGGTTTTTTGTTCTTGGGAGGTTTTTGATTACTCGTTCAATCTCTTCACTTGTTATTGGTTTGCTGATATCTTCTATTTCTTCTTGAGTCTGTGTAAGTGGTTTTGTTTCTAGAAATTTGTCCATTTCATCTAGATTGTCTTACTTGTTGAACAGTTGTTCATGGTATCCTCCATCTGCTTTTTATTGCAGCAGGGTAATGTCCCCCTTTACACTTCTGATTTTAGTTATTTATGTCCTCTGTTATTTCTTTGTCAGTCTAGCTAGGTTTTGTCAATTTTATTGAGCTTTTCAAATAATCAACTTTTGGTTTTGTTGATTCTTTCTTGTTTTTTTTTATTCTCTATTTCACTTAGCTCTGCTCTAATTCTTATTTTTTTTTCCTTCTGCTTCTTTTGGTTTCAGTTTCCTCATCTTTTATTAGTTCCTCCAGTTTTGAAGTTAGATCTCTGATTTAATACCTTTATTCTCTTTTTTTTCCCAAATTCTACTCAATTTACTCATTTTTTAAAAAGATATTACATTAAAAAAATATGAGGTCCCCATTCGCCCCCATCGCCCCTACCCCACCACTCCCCCCACAATAACACTCTCCCCCATCATCATGTCACATCCATTGCGTCTGGTGAGTACATCTCTGGGCATCGCTGCACCCCATGTCCCGTGTTCCACACCATAGCCCACACTTTCCAAAAGTTCCATCCAGTGGGCCATTGGAGGACGTACAACATCTGGCAATTGTCCCTGGGGCACCACCCAGGACAACTCCAAGTCCCGAGAATGCCTCCACATCTCTTCTCTTCCTCCCATTTCCCGCACCCAGCAGCCACCATGGCCACTTTTTCCACACCAATGCCACATTTTCTCGATTATTAACCTCAATAGTTCATGAATAGAATATCATTAAGTCCACTCTGATCCTTACTGTATTCCTCCTTCCTATGGACCTTGGCTTGGTTGTGTCCTTTCCACATCTATGTCAAGAAGGGGTTTAGATTCCACATGGATATAGGATGCAATCCTGCTGCTTTCAGTTGTAGGCACTCTAGGCTCCATGGTGTGGTGGTTGACAATCTTCAACTCCATGTTAGCTGAGTGGAGTAAGTCCAATAAATCAGAGTGTAGGAGCTGAAGTCTGTTGAGGCTCAGGGCCTGGCTATCATGTTGTCAGTCCAGAGATTCAAATCCCCTAAATATATCTTAAGCCCCAGCACCAACTACAATTCCAGTAGAGTAGCATGAAAGTCTTGTGAAAAGAGATCACATCTGAGTCCAGCTCCATCACACAGAAACACCAGCTCCAAAGAAGGGCCAACTGGCATGGCAGTGAACCCCATCTGCCATGACCATAGAACTGTGGGTCTCTTTAGCCCTCAAAAGGACCAATATCTGGGGTTGTATCTACTTTATCTGTCTCTGAGACTCTGCTCAGGTGTGCATAAGGGCAATCCTTCTGACAACCTCCAGACTCTTTTTTAGAAACTCATAGCCATATGAACTCATTTGTCTTTTCCATTTCCCCCTTACATTAGGTCAAACAGCATTTTTAACTCCTGTTATTACATGTAGACATGGATATTCTGCTGGTCCACAATGAACCTTTAATTTAAGGTCATTTTCTAGTTACGTCATCAGCTGGTACTTGGTAGTGATCACTCAGTGCCAGGGAGGCTCATCCCTGGGTGTCATGTCCCACGCTGCATGAAGGCATTGCATTTACATGCTGAGTTTGGCTTTGAGACTGGCCACATTTGAGTAACACGGAGGTTGTCAGGAGGGAACTCTTAGGCACAGTGCTGCTCTAGGCCTTGTTCTTATTTCAGGTGTATAAGCTCACAAGCATAATCATTAGTATCAGGAGGTCACTGTTGGACCCTCATTCCTTACTGGTCCTTACGGTTGCACCTGGGGGACTGCCGCTGCTCCCCTAGAGACCACAACAGAGCCCCCCCACCCCGGCCAGTAACCCAGTACCCCCCAGCTGTTGTTTTTAATTGTTTCCACTATGAGTATAACCAAACATTTCCATGCACCCTGGTCACATGCCCTGTATAACTCTCTGTCACCCATATATCGCCTGTCAATAACATCCCATACCAGTATTCCTCCACTGCCATTGTTGAACCACTCTGTGATCCAAAACTTCCTGAAAAGTGAAGCCCAATATAATGTCAGGTTCCCTTACTAGTAAAATGGAATACAGCAATGAGTTTAAAGGTTAGATCTAGAATACATATTGATTTGGAAAAATTCTACATCCTATCTTTTCTTTTTTCCTAATTATTGAGCTTCTCTTCACAAGAGCCCTAGATCACAGTAATTCATATATACAATATACAGTACTCCCACACATCCACCATAAAAGCTTTTCCCTCCCACAATGATAATCTTTTATCTTATTCATATCATATTTACTGAAACTGGTGTACAGACTCTGAGACAATAGCTTTCAAACAAGGTGACATCTGTGCTTACATTGTGGTCCATACTTTAGGCTATACAGTTTTCTAAATTTTTTAGTTATCCTATGTTTTACATTATAGTTTACATTATTAGTCTACCACATGGGAGGTCTGCAATTCAAAGCCCGGGCCTTCTTGACCCATGTGCAGCTGGCCCATGCACAGTGCTGATGTGTGCAAGGAGTGCCATGCCACGCAGGGGTGGCCCCTGCATAGGGGAGCCCCGCGCACAAGATATTCAGTTTTCCAGGCACCATTTGTTGAATAGGCCATTCTCTCCCAGTTGAGAGGGTTTGGTGGCTTTATCAAATATTATATGGCTATATGTATGAGGTTCTATATCAGAACTTTCAATTCAATTCCTTTGGTCTGTGTATCTCTCCTTATGCCAATACCATGCTGTTTTCACTACTGTATCTTTGTAGTATGTTTTGAAGTCAGGTAGTGTGATTCCTCCAATTTTGTTTTTCTTTTTCAATATGTCTTTGGCTATTCGGGGCCTCTTTCCTTTCCAAATAAATTTCATAGTTAGTTTTTCTAGTCCCTTAAAGAAGGCTGTGTTGATTTTTATTGGGATTGCATTGAATGTGTAGATCAGTTTTGGTAGGATAGACATCTTAATAATATTTAGTCTTCCTATCCACAAACAGGGAATATTCTTCCATTTATTTAGGTTTTCTTTGATTTCCTTGAACAGTCTTGTATAGTTCTCAGTGTATAATTTTTTTACATCTTTAGTTAAATTTATTCCTAAATACTTGATTTTTTAATTTCCTATTGTGAATGGTATTTGTTTCTTGATTTCCTCCTGATCTTACTCATTATTGGTGTACAGAAATGCTACTGATTTTTGCGCATTGATCTTATAACCTGTGACTTTACTAAACTCATTTATGAGTTCTAGAAGCTTTGTTGTAGACCTCTCAGGGTTTTCTATGTATAGGATCAAGTCATCTGCAAATAATGAAATTTTGACTTCTTCCTTTCCAATTTGAATGCCTTTTATATCTGGTTATTGCCTCAGTGCTCGAGCAAGTACTTCTAAGACAATGTTAAATAGGAGCGGAAACAGTGGGCATCCTTGTCTTGTTCCTGACTTTAGAGGGAAGGATTTTAGGATTTCTCCATTGTAAACAATGTTGGCTATAGGTTTTTCATATATACTCTTTATCATGTTCAAAAAATGTCCTTGCATTCCAATCTTTTGGAGTGTTTTTATCAAGAAAGGGTGCTGTATTTTGTCAAATGCTTTTTCTGCATCTATAGATATAATCATGTGATTTTTTTCCTTCAATCTGTTTATATGGTGTATTACATTGATTGATTTCCTTATGTTGAACCATCCTTGCATACCTGGAATGAATCCCATTTGGTCGTGGTGTATAAATCATTTAATGTGCTGTTGAATACGATTAGCAAGTATTTTGATAAGTATTTTTGTGTCTAGGTTCATTAGAGAAATTGGTCTGTAATTTTCCTTTCTTGTGGTGTCTTTGTTTGGCTTTGGTACTAGGGTAATGTTGGCATCATAGAATGAGTTAGGCAATGTTCCTTCTGTTTCAATTTTTTGGAAGAGTTTCAGCAGGATTGGTGTTAATTCTTTCTGGAATGTTTTGTAGAATTCACCTGTGAAGCCATCTGGCCCTGGGCTCTTCTTAGTTGGGAGGTTTTTAATGACTGATTCTGTCTCTTTACTTGTGATTGGTTTGATGAGATCACCAATTTCGTCTTTCGTCAATATAGGCTGCTTATGTGTTTCTAGGAATTTGTCCATTTCCTCTGAATTGTCATTTTTGTTGGAATATAGTTTTTGAAAGTATCCTCTTATGATAGTCTTTATTTCTGTGGGGTCAGTGGTGATATCGCCTTTCTCATTTCTTATTTTGTGTATTTGCATCTTCTCTCTTTTTTTCTTTGTTAGTCTTGCTAAAGATTTGTCAATTTTATTGATCTTCTGAAAAAACCAGCTCTTGGTCTTGTTTATCTTTTCAAGTGCTTTCTTATTTTCTATTTCATTTAGTTCTGCTCTTATCTTTGTTATTTCCTTCCTTCTTCTTCCTGTTGGATTATTTTTTGTTTTTTTTTTCTAATTCCTCCAAATGTGCAGTTAGTTTTCAATTTTTGCTCTTTCTTCTTTTTTGATATATGAATTTATGGCTACAAATTTCCCTCTCAGTACTGCTTTTGCTGCATCCCATAAATTTTGGTATGTTGTGTTATCATTATCATTTGTTTCAAGGTAATCATTGATTTCTTTTGAGATTTCCTCTTTGACCCACTGTTTTTCTAAGAGTGTGCTGTTTAATTTTCAAATCATGGTGTGAAATCTGGGCCTCTGGTCCTGTCAAATTTCCAGCTTCACTCCACTGTTGTCAGAGATATTATTTTGTATGATTTCTGTCTTTCTGAATTCATTAAGCCTTTCTTTGTGTCCTAGCATATGGTCTATCTTGGAGAATAATCCATGTGCACTTGAGAAAAATGTATATCCTGCTGTGTTTGGGTGTAATGATCTGTATATGTCTATTAGATCCAGCTCCTCTAATATAATGTTCAAATATTTTATTTCTTTAGTGATTCTCTTTTGAGATGTTCTGTCCAGAGTTGATAGTGGTGTATTAAAATCCCCCACTATAATTGTAGATGCATCTATTCTTTCACTTAGTTTTCCCAGTGTTTGCCTCACGTATTTGGAGGTGCCCTTGTTAGGAGCATAAATATTTATGATTGTCCAATCTTCTTGACAGATTGTCCCTTTCACTAATATGTAGTATCTTTCTTTGTCTCTCACAATTGTTTCGCATTTAAAGTCTATTTTGTCTAATATTAACATAGCTACTCCTGCCTTTTTTTGGTTATTGTTTGCTTGTATGATTGTTTTCCAACCATTCACTTTCAGCCTCCATGAGTCTCTGGGTCTAAGATGTGTCTCTTGTAGACAGCATATAGATGGGTCATATTTCCTTATCCAATGTCCCAGTCTGAATCTTTTGATAGGTGAGTTTAATCCATTGACATTCAGTGTTATTATTTTCAAGGAATTATTTATGTTAGCCATATTTTGATTGGACTTGTGTTTGTCATATTTTGGGTTATTTTTTCCCTTCTCTTTTTGTCTTCTTTGTTGCTCTTACACTCTCCTCCAACTCTGCCTGTCCTGCTTTTTCCTTTCTTCCTGCAGAACTCCCTTTAGAATCTCTTGAAGGGGAGGTTTCTTGTTAGCATTCTCTTTCAATTTCTGTTTATCTGTGAATATTTTGAACTCTCCATCATTTTTGAATGCTAGTTTAATTGGATAGAGTATTCTTGGTTGGAAATTTTTTTCTTTTAGTACCTTGGCCATATCATACCACTGCCTTCTTGTCTCCATGGTTTCAGATGAGAAATCAGCACTTAATCTTATGGAGCTTCCCTTGTATGTGATGGTTTTCTTTTCTCTTGCTGCTTTTAGAATTTTCTCTCTGTCTTGTGTGTTGGATAATTTGACAAGTATATGTCTTGGGGTGGGCCTGTTGGGGTTTATGATGATTGGGGTACACTGTGCTTCTTGGATATGTACATCTGTCTCTTTCAGTAGATTTGGGAAGTTTTCAGCCATTATTTCCTGCAACACTCCTTCTGACCCCTTTCCTTTCTCTTCTCCTTCTGGGATGCCTATAATACGTATGTTTGAGTGTTTTGCATTGTCATTCAGGTCCCTAAGTCCTAGCTGGATTTTTCCTATCTTTTTATCGATCAATTCTACTATCTGTTTGATTTCCAATGTACTGTCTTCCACATCACTAATTCTCTGCTCTGGCTCTTCTAGTCTGCTGATATTTGCTGCAAGTGTATTTTTGACTTCTTGAACTGTGGTGGTCATTCCCATCATAGCTGTTATCTTTTTGCATATGTCTGCAATTTCCCCTCCGAGTGTTGTCTTCAAGTTGTTAACCTCTTCCTTTACTTCATTAAATTTGTCTGTGATAAATGTTCTGAGATCTTTAATTACTTGTGCGAAGTTCTGCTCCCCTTCCTGGTTTTTAGTTTGTTGATTGGATTCAGCCATGTTTTCCTTCTTACTGGTTTGGTTTGTAGATTTTTGTTGCTGTCTGGTCATCATGTAATCTTGACGGGTTTAATCAGTTCCTTAGCTTCTTTGTCTAGTCTTGGGGATTTATTCGCTGTTGTTTTTGCATAAGTGTTATATCTTCTCTTTGTAACTTTGTTCTTCTTCTTCTAATTTCTTATTGCTGGTTGAGTTCACTTTAAAGGAAAGTATTAGGGCCAAGGAAAGCAATTGTGTAAGCAAGGAAAAAGTGTAAAGTAGTATTGGTGATAAATGTTAACAGAGCAACAATATGAGATCTGAAAGGATGGATATTAGGTTCATGTAAGTTGTGTAGAGTTATAGCAGTAGATAGAGTACCTATAATGAGGTAGTCGACTGAATATGGGAGGAATATGAAATGAATTAAGAAGCTAGTGTTTTCGTGAGAGAGGGCAAGAGAAAAGAAAGGCAATAGTTTCGAGAGTGGATAAAAGACAGAAAACAAAACAAAGGTATTAGAAATTAAGAGTTAGACACTTTGGGGATCAAAGAAAGGGAGGTGGAATATAGGAGAGACAGTAGATGATGGGGGATATCAAGATGTAGGGGAAAGGGGATAGTGTAGGTAGCCAAAATCAATTCACACAGAAATGAGGCAGCGGAGGCTGAGGAAACCCAGTAAATGTGAGGTGTTCCCTGCAGCACCTTCCCACCAAATCGATGTCCAGACACCTCCTGCCCTGCAAAAATCCCGAAACAGCCTGGTCCCGAAGAACCTCCAATGCTGCCCAGCCCCTTCTTTGCAGGAGAGAATCTCAGGTACGCTCACTCAGCCACCATCTTGCCCCCCCTCCCTTTATTCTCTTTTAACGTAAGCATTTAGAGCTATAAATTTCCCTCTCAGCACTGCATTTGTGGCATCCCATAATTTTTGATATGCTGTGTTGTCATTTTCTTTTGCCTAAAGATATTTCCTAATTTCCCTTGCAATTTCTTACTTAATTCATTGCTTGTATAAGAGAACATTGTTAATTTCCATATTTTTTTTAATTTTCCATTTCTCCCTTGTTATTGATTTTTAGCTTCATTCAATTGGGTCAGAGGAGGTACATTGTATGATTTCAATGTTTTTAAATTTGTTGATCCTTGGCTTGTGACCTAAGATATGATCTATCCTAGAGAATGATCCATATGCACTAGAGAAGAATGTGTATCCTATTGCGACGGGTGAAGTGTTCTATATTGTTGGAATGTCAGCCTGAAGGGTATCAGGCATGAAAAAAAGAGAAAAAGGAAAATGAAACAAAGAGAAAGAAAGAGAGAGAGCTGGGATCAGGTGGTCTGCATGTAGAGACTCATCAAACAACTTTATTGTTTACAAGGGGCTCTCTATATACTCCAGTCTATATGAGAACAAGCAGCAACATGCAGTTAACTAGTAGCATTACTCATGATCTAAGGAATTCAAAAAATCTTATCTCAAGGTGCAAAATCTAAGTGTTCTATTTACTATAAAATATATGTGCTCATTTTTATCTCTGCCTGTGGCATCACCCTGATTCAACTGTTGCATTCCTTATGTTGCAAGCATAGCCATGGAGACAGCACATCTCTTCTTGCGAGACCACTGTGCCTCAGTTTCCAACACTATATATGACTCATTTGGTTTAGCTATTACGCTAGTATTCTATTTCCTTATTTATCTTCTGTCTAGGTATTGTATCCTTTATTGGAAGTGGTATAGTAAAGTCTCCTACTACAATTGTAGAACTGTGTATTTCTTCCCTCAAATTTATCAATATTTACTCCATATATTTTGGGGATCTACTCTTAGGTGCATATGTATTTATCATTATTAAGTCTTCTTGTTGAATTGACTGCTTTATCAGTACATAATGACCTTCTTTAACCCATGAAACAGTTTTTTACTTAAAGTATATTTTATCTGATATTGGTATAGCTATCCCCCAGCTCCCTTTTGTTTACTATTTGCATGTTATATTGTTTCCATCCTTTCACTTTCCACCTACTTGTCTCTTTTAATATAAGATGAGCCTCTTTAAACAGCATATAGTTGAGTCATGCTTTTTAATCCATTCTGCCAATCTCTGCCTTCTGACATGTGAGTTTAATCCATTTACACTTAAAGTAACCTAATGACAATGCAGGACTTTTTTCTGACATTTTTCTATTTAATCTTTGCAAGTCTTATACCTTTTTTGTCCCTCAATTCTTCTGTTAATGCCTACTTTCATACTTATTTGATTTTTTGTATTGTACCATATTGAGTCCCTTCTCATTCCTTTCTGTATATATTTTTCAAATCTTTTCTTTGTTGTTATCATGGGGTTAAAAACCTAAAAAAAATATCCAAAAAAGCCAATTAAAATTTTTTTAAACAAATACTTAACCACCTAAATATATAACAATTATATATTTTTAGATACCAACTGGACTTCAGTAACATATGAATACACTGCTCCTATAGCTTTCTGTCACACCACCTTTTTTTGTATTTGTTACAGATTTTATCTTTACACATTATATGTCCAAAACAATAGAGTTATTATCACTTTTTATGCATTTGCTTTTTGACATCTGTAAGAAGTAAGAAGTGGAGTTATGTATCAAATAATTCAATACAGTAATACTGGGATTCATAATTATTCATACGGTTACATTTACCTGAGATCTATATTCCCTTATTCTGCTCTGGTCCACTGTCTAGTGTCCTTTTTTCCCATCTGAAGAATTCCCTTTAGCATTGCTTGTAAGGTAAATTTAATGGTAAGAAACTTCCTCAGCTTTTGTTTATCTGGGAATGTTTTAATCTCTCGCTCATTTTTGAAAGAAAGCCTTACCAGATGTAAAAATTTTTGCTTAGCAATTGTGTTCTCTCAGCACTTTATTTCAACCCAACTGCCATCATGCCTCCATGGTTTCTGATTAAAAATCACCACCTGGTCTAACTGGGACTCCCTTATACATAACATGTTACTTTCTCTTATGGCTGTCACAACTCTTGCCTTGTCTTTTGCACTTGGCAGTTTGACTGCTATGTGTCAGGGTGTATTTCTCTTCAAGTTTATACTGTTTGTTGTTCTCTTGACTTCTTGAATGTGCATATTCATGTCTTATGCTAAGTTTGAGAAGTTTATGTCATTATTTCTTTGAATATTCCTTCTGACCCTTTATCTCTTTCTTCTTCTACTGTTACCCCCATAATGTGTATATTGGTACACTTGGCGGTGTCCCAGAGGTCTCTAGGTTATTTTCACTTTTTTATAATTCTTTTTTTTCCTGCTTCTCAGCCTGACTCATTTCAATCATCTTGTCTTTGAATTCAGTGATTGTTTCTTCTGCCAGCTCCAATAATCTGTTGGCCTCCTTTCTCACTCTCGGCTGCTCCACTTTCTTCCTGAATTCAGCTGTGCACTATTGGATATATGACTCATCTCTTAAGACTTGAGCTGCTCTGTGGGACCAGCCTCTTGGGACTTCATGCCTAACCTTTGGCTGCTAGTGATCCTAGAGTCCTCTCTCACATTGCAAGGTCAAAAATGGTTGTTTCCTTTCTCCCTTTGTCTCCCTCTCTCTGTGTCTCCATTTTTATAAGATCCAGCAAGAGAGTGGAAGCTCAATCTGAGTCATGCCTTACTGAGGTAGTCCAATCAAAAGCAATCTAATCAAGTGATCTAAAGTGAATCTAATGCAATCAAAGGGTACCACACCCACAGCAATAGATTAGTTTAAGAACATAATCTTTTGGGGGAATTCACAAAAATCAAATCATCACACCAGTCTTTGCAAATTAGCTTGGCTTTGGCTTTTGTGCTTTCTCATAGTTCAATCCCTTATCAAGAATGTCAGCCTAAGGTGAATGCAAAGTGCAATCTTTTTAGGACTTTGTCTTGTGCTGGGCTTGTGCTTGTTAGTGGCCTTGGGAGTTCACCCATTTACATGAATTTGAATTTCCCTCTTACTCCCCAGGAAACAGACCTTCTCCCTCTCTGGTTGCACCTCTGCAGAACTTAAAGTAGTTCATTCTTTACTCCAAGCTGACTGACTCAGTTGTTTCTTATTCTGCTTTCCCTGTCTCAAGCTGCTTTTGCCTTGAGGGCACATTCTGAAGGGGGGAGTGAACAGGGGCATGTCAGAGAGGAGTTTCCCAAATCAGTCTTTCCCAACTGAAAAAGGGCCAGGGATGTACAAAGGGAGTACCAGTCAGCTCCAAATTGCCCTAAGAATGGGCTAAGGGAGGGGCCAGGAAGTGTACCAGGAGCTTCTCCCACAGCTTCCAAAGCTGTACTTTTTTTCCTCAACATCTGCCCAGCAAATGCAGCCCTTCAACTATCCTCCACAGCTCTGAGGAAGTGTACTGTCTTTGTCTCCTCTGCCGACTTTGTCCAGGACAGGTTCAAGCAGTGGCCACCCTCATAGCCAGGCCTCCAGTGATCTGAAGTAGCTAATCAAAAACAATGATCAGTGCTCAGACAATATACCTCCCAGATCTTGGGGAACTGAGGCTTTATGCCCCACCCTCATACCAGGACACTGTGCCAGTACCTTACTGCTGCCTGTCATGAGGTTGGGGGATGTACATCAGTTGCCACTTCACAGAGAGTGCAAATTACTGGTATTTACCACAACTTACCAGTCTCTTCCTTCCTCTCTTCACTGGATGCTACATAGTGTTCTACTGGATTCCAGAGTTTTGAAATAGTGATTCAGATTGTTCTTGCCAGTTTAATAGTTGTTCTGGTGAAGAGACTGATGACTGGAGCTTGCTACTCTGCCATCGTCCCACAATCCTCTTTCCCATCCATTGCTTTTTTAATTTTGCTTATTGTATTTTTATGTTCTATAATCTCCTTTTGATTCTTCTTTCTCTCTTTTATTTCTCTGCTGAGATTTTCTATTTCTTCATTTGGTTTGGGCAAGTTTGTAATTCTCTGTTGAATCATTTTTATGTTAACTACTTGAAAATCATTGTTAGATAATACTAGTATTTGTGTAGACTCCATTTCAGTATCTTTTGATGGTCTTTTCCCATTTTAATTGAGATTTTCCTGGTTCTTACTTTGACAGGTAGTTTTTTATTGAAACCTGGATGTTTGGGGTATTATCTTATGAAACTCTGATATTATTTAAATCTACTGTTTTAGCAGGAGTTCTCTAACACTGCTCTGGCAAGGGAAGGATGATGCCACCACCTCACAGCAAGGTGGGTTGAAAGTCCAGGTTCCACACTCTGCCTTCTTTGATACCTAGAGTGCAGAGGGATGCCTTGTTACTGCTGGAAGGATATAGAATTTTAGGCTCCCCACTAGGTCTACAGTGGCAGTAGGGGGAGGAAAGCACCATTTTCATGGGACAGGGATGAAACTCTTGGCTTTCCACTTGTTCTTGTTTGATAAGTTCTCAGTGGCATCAGGGAAGATGGGCTTACCTTGTTAATCCTGATGAGGGTGGACATCTAGGCTCCCCACTTAGCTTTTGCTGACATGGATAAAGCTGGGGCTAGTTTTCACTGTGTTGTTTGGCTGCAATTGATGGTTATTACATAAAATTTTTCTCTCTTGCTAGGATACCTGTGTCCTGGTCCTTTGGCTGGAGGAACCAGGCTTTTTGGGGAGGTTTATTTTTTGTCTGCATCCATTGTTTCCATGTGCTTGCTTCTCCAGCACCCAAGGAACCCACTACCATATATTCCTCAGGTTTTTATCTGTTCTGTATTTTTCTCTCCACCTTCCAGAGTCTTCTTATATATTTTTTATATATAACATACATGGCTTTTAACTGTACTTAGGGGTATGAATCAGGAGAAGTGTGTCTTCTCCTCCTTGTCTGGAGCCAGAAGTCTCTCTTTCATTTTTAATTTGTTACTTTTTTCTTCCATTCAAGAAAGGCCATTGAGTGCACCATGAATTTGCTCTAACTGATTTTTACAAAAGGAAAGATGAAAAGACAAGAAATAATTCACAATCCTCAACTACTTACCAATAATTCATAACTAGACATAGCTCATAACCCCCAGCATGTCTTGCCACTGGAATTGAGAAGAACTGGACCCTAGGGCTTGCAAAGAGGATGCTGGGGAAATTATTTCCTTTCAGTATCTGCGGAGATCAACCCCCTGCCACCTCTTAAAGTTGCTTCCACCCTTTCCACTTATTGATGCTTAATCCATTTCTGGTTGGGATGGCTTTTAAGTGTGTTCCCACAGAGCCTTGATATCTGGCCTTCTATCTCCTAAGTGTGTGCATAAGGTCTAGACTAGGATATCTAGACCTAAAGTTGCTTCCCCAGCCTTACCCCCAGGACCATTGCCTACAGGCTTTCACCCTCAGAGGCTTTGACCCTTAGAATCATCCCTTTCTATCCTGTGTTTACATCCTCAGGAACTTCCCTGCAGACTGCAACCCCCCACCCAAGTACCCGACTCCCTAATGGCTAAAGGAAGCACATTCCATACTCCTTCTTGGGGCTGAGGCCAATGAAGTAGTGGCAGCTGTTCAAGAATGCAAGTTGTGTTGGGGAGGGGAAGGGGCATGCTGCCTGCCTGTCTGGCCAGCCTGGAACTAGGAGTGAAGGGATACCCAAAAGGCCACAGCTTTAAGGGTTGTTGAGAGAGCTGAGGGCAGAGGCCAAAGATAGGGCAGCAGAATGTGACAGCCATCATCCTTTCAGACTGGAGTAAGATGGCAGGATTTTATTTTCCATGTGCTGCAATATCGGGCCTGGGACAGGGCTTAGAAACTGATGTGGGGGGAATGGCTTGGGAAGGGCCTTACTCTGAGACAACGAAGTGAGTCAGGGTGGCAAGAGGCAGAACCCTGGGGAGTGTTGGGCAACAACCCTCAGGCCTGCCCAGATGAGGCCAATCTCATGGGACTGTTTGGAAAATGCCTTTTGGGATCAATCCTACTAGAAATCTTGGTTGACTAAGCTCACTGGGACCAGGCTCTTACACCATAGCCTCAGTTTTCCCATTGGCAAAATGGAGACAGTGTTCTAGGAACTTTCATGTCCTAGTTTCAGGGGCTTCTTCTTTGGAGGTCCTGTCTATTCTAATCTAGCACAGCCCCAAATCCCAAATAATCTGGTGGCCCTTTGATGGGGTAAATAACCATTATTTTGACTGAACTGAAAAGCTAGCCATTGCTGAGCTTGTAAATGCATGTTTGAATCTTAAGTTGAAAAACACCCCTCCACACATTTTTGCATGCCTCGAGGTTTGGACTTGCCACGGACCACTTGAAGGACCACTTGCTCACAGACCACTGTTATTCCCTGGACCACCCCTGGAGAACATTGTCCCAAAGAAAGCCTGTGACTGGGGCTTGGAGACTGAGGTGGCGCCTAGGGGGAATGGCTTGGGGAGGGCCTTGTTCTGAGACAACAAAGTGAGTCAGGGTGGCAAAAGGCAGAACCCTGGGGAGGATTGAGTAACAGCCCTCAGGTCTGCCCAGATAATCCAACTGGGAAATAGGCTAAGGATCCCTGAATGGAAGTCAGACACTGGGTGAAGGAAGGTGGCTGATGTTATGAGAGCACCAGGCTAGGCTGCTCATAGGGTAGACCTAGAAGAAGTAAGGTGGAACATAGCACCCTGCCAATTGCTCATGGGATAAACCATCATCCAGAAATCAGAGCTGGGGGAAACCCAGAAAACATCTGGGCCCAGTCATTCCCCACTGATGGAAGAAAGCTCAGGCCCCCCAAATGGGCATCATTCATTTATTTATTCATTCACCACATAATCACCCAACACCTCCTAGGCCCTGGGTCTTATGCTAGATGCTGGGGATGTAGCCATGAGTAAAACACCCACCCTCAAGGGGTTCCCAAGCTAGTGTGTGTCTTGAGGGGAGTAAACAATTATTGTACATCTTGGTCAGGGGGGCTGTGGGAGCTCAGAGGAAGGGACCCAAACCAAATGGGGTCAGAGAAGTGTTCCTGATGGAGATAATGTCTAAACTTAAAACTGAAATGTGAGATGGCATTAGCCAAGGGAAGACACAGTCAGAAAACAAAACAGTGGTCTCAACAGAGGCACCCATGTGTTCAAGGTCTGCAGGCCACAGCAAGTAAGGCTGATGCTCTGGTATTACTGGGTTTGTCATATTTGATCCTTAAGCCTTTGGTTCACCTTGTGCCAAGGATGTCAGAAACCTCTACCCCCTAGAAGAGTATGTAATAGAGCTGGCCTCAGGGAACTCTAGGGATAGGTGCAGGGATAAAGTCTCTGAGAAAGTAGGTCCAAAGCAACCAAGGTCCCGATCATGGTGACCCTTGCTTGGGGGAATATGTGGACTTGAGCAACTGGTTCAGGGAAAGTGACAGTGCCCATTGTAGTTCCATGCCTATTCCTAGCATGGTATTTTACTGTGTGCAAGAACCATTACTGGATGTATCACAATGATTTGTGAGTTCTACAGTTGTTGTGGAAGATGCACCTAAGGCAAGACTTACCACAGCTGGGTGATAAGAAGGAAATTATGAGAGTGGCAATGAGCTGTTTAAGGTTCCTCAGTAGGAAGTAGTGGGGCCAGGACTTAACCTAGGCCTACATCAGCCTTTCACTGGAAGCCATGATTTGTGTACTCCAGGAGCCTCAGAGAAGGAACTGGACATACTGTAATCAATATGAGGAAGACTATATGGGCTGCCTCCAGAATCTGCCAAGAAGTGCACCAAAACCCCTTCATAATACAACTGAGAGAGAGAGGCCCAGAGGACAGAATGAACTTCCCCATGGTCAGGCAGCAAGCCCAGAGCTGGGGCATGGAGCCAGTTCCTGAGTTCTCTTGGGGTGTGACCAGGTTGTGTGCTAGAGATAAGAAGAAAGAGAGTACCCTGGCAAATAGGCAGCTTTGAAGTCAGACAGCTTCAGTTCAATTCCTGCCTTGGCCACCCCTTTGTCAGGTGACCTTGTACCTCAGTTTCCTATTCTGAAAAATGGGGAGAACAAACCAAACTCACTTCCTAGAGCTGTGAGGCCCTAATAAGCTAACAGCCATGGGCTAGGTCAGGTCTTCCTTTCTCACATTCTCACAATTCCTCTTCCACATAAGCACCGTAGTTCCTTGTGACCTGTCTCTTCTGGACTGTCAGTTCCACAAAGTCCAGGGCTACATGGGTTTTCTTCACTGCTATATCCTTTGTGCAGAGTAGAAGTCCTGATGGGTACTCAGTGCTTCCTGTGGATAGTTGTTATAGCTGTCAACAACTGCACTGGCCCATTGCCGTAAGATGGAGGAACAGAAGACAGAATTGTATTGAGAAATATATATATATGTATATATAGAGAGAGACAGAGAGAGAATACCTACTATGTGACAGATGCCTCTACTCTTGTTTTTTCAAGCAATCTCCTTAAGTAGGTGCTAGTATCATTTTATATTAGGAAAGGGAGGTGCAGAAACATTAGGTATTCGCCCAAGTTCTCACTACTGGTAGCTAAGAGTTCTTATAGCTAATTCTCACTGAGCAGTTACCCCTATGTTAGTCACTGTGCTGAAAGCTTAATACACATTATCTCATTTTTATCCTCACCATACTATTATATAGGGGGTACTTTATGGATGAAGAAACAGGGGCTTAGAGACAGAACATGACTTGCCTAAGGTCACACAGTAAGTAAAGGAGAAGGGACAGAATTCAAAACTCAGGCTATGTTGCTCCAGGGCCTGAGTTTTCCACAATGATAGTCTCTGATATTATCTCATTTAAATATAAAAATAAACCTGTGAGGTAGGCCTTGTTCTTATCACATCCATTTTACAGATGAGAAAACTGAGGTTCAAAGGGGTAATATAACTTTCCAAAGGTCACACAACTAGCTGGTCAAAAAGCTGGTTGAACCCAGGGAGTCAGGCTCCAAAGGCTGGGCACCAAGCCACTACACCCAGGGCCAGCTTAACCCAATACACATGTTCTCACCACTGAACCCACTACCTCTACTGCAGAATTAGTCTGCAGGGGCCATATTGTCAGTGAGAGCTGAAGCAGTTGGGAAAGACTTCCAGAATGTGCTGTGACTCAGTGTTACTTAGAAGACTGAGTGGGTTTGGAACAGTCTGTGGGAGAGGGGAGGACAAGGTCCCCTGAGCAGGGCACTGCTCTGATTGCAAAAACCTGGAACCTCCCAGGGCCCCTGGTAACAGAAGAGAAAGGCCACAGGAAGCCTCTGAAAGGAGAGGTTGTGGGAAGGAGGTTAGGCAGGACCCTGGGAACTCAGTCTGGCAGGTATGGCAGCTGGAAATCCAGGCTACTTACAGGGGACCGTCTTTGCCTTCTGATCCCCTCCTCAGAAAGAAACAGTTACAACTTCCCTCCAGGTCTTGTTAGCAGCTCTCTCTAAGTCCAAACTTGCCCCTAATTTTTCTGACTCCCCACCTCCCCACCCCCCAGCTTCAGAGGTGGGGACTCCATTCCCTCCAAGTTACACTGTTCCCCACCCAGGGGCCAGGGGCCCTCCTCAGTCTCCATCATCTCTAGGCACTTGTACCAGGACATTTGCCCTCATGGAATCTTGTTTTAGGCCAGAATCCTGCCTCTGAGCTTGTGAGGCTGGGCCTCTCACCCCCTGCACTTCAGTTTCTCCTCTACAAACAGGGTCAGTCCTCCAGCATCCTCAGTGGTTTCCTTCATCTCATTGGGTGCCAGGGTTCAGTCAGTCAGCAGTTACTGAGTGCTCAATTGGAAAGCTACCATCCATATACAATGCCTTCGAGCTGAGTGCTGCACTTTCATCCTCGAGATTAATCCTCACAGAACTCCTCTGAGGTGAGGCTCTATAGTGTGTTGGTTAAGGACAAGGACGCTGGAGGTAGACATCAAATCTCATCCTTGGCCACTTACTAGGCAGGTGACCTCAGGACAGTTATTACACAACTCTGTGCCTCAGTTTCCCGATTGGTGCAACAGAATAATAGTAGTTTTTACCTCATAGGGTTTTGGGGAGGCTAAATGCCCTCACAGTTGTTTGGTCAGTCCTCAGGTAGTGGTAGCTATTATTACAGCCATTCCACAGACAGGCAAACACTGGTTCAAACAAAAGGTGGTGGATGAAATGGCATGGGAACCAGAAATCCAAGTTTGTTTCTGCTGCACTGGGCTCAAGATATGATGAGATCTGGCATCATCTTATTCCCCGATGAGGACACAGATATTGGTTTCCTAAGCTCCAATTTGAACTCCACAAGAACTAGCTCACTCTCATTATTTCCTTCCCCTTAGGTGGGCCCTTGTCCTCTTCTCCCTAGACCTCACCAGGGGTCTTGTTCTCTCAATGGAAGAATCAATCAGAATGGCCATTGTCGGGTGTGAAACATCACAAACAATGGCTTCAATTCATCTGCCTTGGCCTGGGGCCTTATGGAGCCCACACTCCCCTCAGCTTCTTAAGCACCATAATTCTGTCTTCTGGGAGGCAGCCACCCACAGCATCAGCCCTCTCCCTTAGTCCCATTAACTCGAGCCATTTTATCCCCCAGCATGCTTTGGGGATCAGCCTATGGGAATGATGGCACTGCAAACCCCTCCCCTGATTGTCACCCTCTTTCTTCTCTTCTTTATGTCTGAAATATCTTCTTGCTCCCTCATAACTAAGTTCCCTTCTCCCTTCTTCCAAACCCTCCTAGATGAACCTGTCAGGATCAAGAGGCCAGAATTTCAGGGTGATTTCAAAGGTATCATCTTCGGTTGACAGGGAACTGCCCCACAGTCCAAAGAAGAAGGGATGATGGCTTGGCATGTGACTCTTGCCCTCTGCTGCAGGGGTGGTTTTCTCAGAATGTGAGCTCCCTGAAGACTGGCAGTCAGCTGATTACTGGGAGATTCTCACGGGGACAGAGTTGCCGTTGTGCCTGAAAGCAGTGGCAATCTGGTCCTAGCTGCTGAGAATGACAGGGTCGGATCTCTGTGCCCTCATTTGACTTAGGTATGTACCAGGTAGAGGCCAGGGGCATGGACTACTCAACATTTCCACTCACTCCCTGTCAACCAGAACCATCAGAACATATGGTATAGTGGAAAAAGCATCAAGCAGGGAGTCAGGCAGACCTGATTTGAGATCTTACTCCCTGGCTTCCTAGATGAGCACCTTGGTTACGGTTTTTTGCTGTTACTGTTGTTGTTGGTGGCATTTTTGTTTTGCCTCTCTGAGCCTCAATTTGTGATTCTATGTGCAAAACACTTTGCCTCGTGCCTGGCACAGGGTGGATGCTCAATTTCTTAGACTATGATGATTACCCCACCCACCTCCATTTCCCCACATCATCCTTCTGTTAACTGGTCCAGTCCCAACCCAAATCCCCTCAGAGCAGTTCAGGTTCCCCCTTGCCTGGTAGCAATCAGAGTGGGCGGAGGCAGACCCTGCTAGAGAAAACTGGACCGTATGCTCTCTGACTGGCCTGGGTAGGCCAAGTTCACATGGAGCTCACTCTTGCCTGGGCATTGAGGTTAAAGTGGAGTTCAGTGCCATGTCAGTCGGTCCTTCTTTGGAGTTGGTGTTTCTGTGTGATGGAGCTGGACTCAGATGGGATCTCTTTTCACAAGCTTTTCCTGTTACTTTACCAGAATTGTAGTTGGTGCTGGGGTTCAATATATACCCAGGGAGGACAGTTTGGCGGTTTCTCAAAAAACGAACCATAGCTGATAAACCTAAAATAAGAACAAGGCCTAGAGCAACATTGTGCCTGGGAATTTCCTCCTGTCAGCCTTCATGTTACTCAAATGTGGCCAGTCTCGAAGCCAAACTCAGCATGTAAATGCAATGCCTTCCCTCCAGCGTGGGACATGACACCTGGGGATGAGCCTCCCTGGCAACGAGGGACCACTATCAAATACCAACTGATGATGCAACTGGAAAAGGACCTTATATGGAAGGTTCAATGCGGATCAGCAGAATATCCATGTCTACATAAAATAACATGACTTTAAAATGCTGTTTGAACTAAAGTAAGGGGGAAATGGAAAGGAGAAATGAGTTTATATGGCTACGAGTTTCTAAAAAAGAGTCTGGAGGCTGGCAGAAGGATTGCCCTCATGCACAACTGAGCAGAGTCAGAGAGACAGATAAAGCAGATACAACCCCCAGATATTGGTTCCTATGAAGGCTAAAGAGACCCATGAGAGTTATGGTCATGGCCGATGGGGTTTACTACCAGGGCAGATGGCCCCTCTCTGGAAATGGTGTTTATGTGTGATGAATCTGGACTCAGATGGGATCTCCCTTCATGAGACTCTCATACTAATCTGCTGGAGGTGCAGTTAATGTTGGGATTTAAGATATAGTTAGGGGATTTGAATCTCTGGACTGATAATGTGATAGCCAGGTCCTGAGCCTCAACAGACTCCAGCACCTACAATCTGATTTATTGGACTTACCACACTCAGCTAAGATGGAGTTGAAGAAGGACAATCACCACACCATGGAGCCTAGAGTGATTACAACTGAAAATGGGAGGATGGCAACCAGCATCCATGTGGAATCTGAGCCTCCTCTTGACATAGAGGTGCAATGGACACAACCAATCCAATGTCCACATAGAAGAGGTGGCATTGGATTGGGAAAAGTGGACATGGTGGACGATGGGTATGGGGAAGGGCAGGAAGAGATCAGAGGTGGGGGCGTATTTGGGACGTGGAGCTGCCCTGGATGGCGCCTCAGGGGTGATCACCGGACATCGTGGATCCTCACAGGGCCCACTGGATGGAATGGAGGAGAGTATGGGCCATGATGTGGACCATTGTCTATGAGGTGCAGAGGTGCCCAAAGATGTACTTACCAAATCCAATGGATGTGTCATGATGATGGGAATGAGTGTTGTTGGGGGGGGAGAGGGGGGGTGGGGGGGTGGGGTTGAATGGGACCTCACATATATATTTTTAATGTAATATTATTACAAAGTCAATAAAAATAAAAAATAAATAAATAAATAAATAAATTAAAAAAAAAAAAAAAAAAACGAACCATAGATTTGCCATATGACCCAGCAATACCACTGCTGGGTATATACCCATCAGAACTGAAAACAAGGACACAAACCGACATATGTACACCAATGTTCATAGCAGCATTGTTCACTATCGCCAAAAGTTGGAATCAACCCAAATGTCCATCAACAGACGAATGGATCAATAAAATGTGGTATATACACACAATGAAATACTACTCGGCTGTAAGAACAAATACACTACAAACACACGTGATAACATGGATGAATCTTGAGAACCTTATATTGAGTGAAGCAACCCAGGCATTGAAGGACAAATACTACATGACCTCAATGATATGAAATAAGCAACCTGCCTCAGAGAGCTAGAGACTGGAAAATAGGCTTACAGGAAATCGGAAGGTGGAGGAAGGATGTGAGCTGACGTCTGCAGGGGTGGAATCTATGATGAGCTGGTGGTAAGTATGAGCACAAAGAAGAGATAAAATGGGGGCAAAGGGTTGCCTTTGGGTGGGGCTTTGCGGGTTTGAGGGGGGCTGGGGATGGGCAGATGGGTAATATTGCCCACAAAATTGGGGGGAGGGAGGGGCAACATACGAACATAGGAGAGTGTCAGGTGTTGGTTGAGAGTAAAATGCTGAGAAAATCATATCAAAATATAATTAGGAGAGTTACCTGTTTAGGATGCTCAGGGGGGATGGTATGACGTGGGATGGACTCCTGGGGAATGTCTGAAGGCTCATTTTGCCAGAATGGGTTGTACCATTGGGTAGAGACCCAAGAAGTGAGAGTTGGGGTGGACCCACATCCTAGGGAGGACTAATGCCATCAAATAGAGAGAACTGTATCTCTCGAGAAAAAGGATGGCTCCCAGGGCATTAGGGCAGTTGAGCAAGTCAGGCCCTGAACACTATTGCAAGTATCTCTGGACATGGCTCCTCGGGAAATGGAGATTGGCTGTCGCTGTGGGCCCCAAGGGGAGGGGAAAATGGATGTTGAATGGATGGAACCAAGGTAAATGTGGGGGCAAGAGAGGAGTTTCACGAGAGTACACGAGGATGAATATAAAACATGTAATATTACACCAAAAACATATAGGGGACGACAGACTAATAATGTAAACCATAATGTAAAACATAGGATAATTAAAAAATTTAGAAAACTGTATATCCTAAAGTATGGACCACATTGTAAGCACAGATGTCACCTTGTTTGAAAGCTATTGTTTCGGAGTCTGTACATCAGTCTCAGTAAATATGATATGAATAAGTTAAAAGATTATCGCTGTGGAAGGGAAAAGGTTTTATGGTGGATGTGTGGGAGTACTGTATATTGTATATATGAATTACTGTGATCTAAGACCCTTGTGAAGAGAAGCCCAATAATTAGGAAAAAAGAAAAGAAAAAGATAGGATGTAGAAATTTTTCCAAATCAATATGTACTCTAGATCTAACCTTTAAACTCATCGCTATATTCCATTGTACTATTAAGGGAACCTGACATTATGTTGGGATTCACTTTACGGCAAGTTTTGAATCACAGAGTGGTTCAACAATGGCGGCGGAGGAATACTGGTATGGGAAGTTATTGACACGCTATATTTGGTTGACAGGGAGTTATACAGGGCATAGGTCCAGGGTGCATGGTAATGTTTAGATATACTCATAGTGGAAACAATTAAAAACAACAGCTGGGGGGGTACTGGGTTCCTGGCCGGGGGGGCTCTGTCGTGGTCCCTAGGGGAGCAGCGGCAGTCCCCAGGTACAATGGTAAGAACCAGGAAGGAATGAGGGTCCAACAGTGGGCTCCTGATACTAATGACTATGCTTATGAGCCTATACGCCTGCAATAAGAACAAGGCCTAGAGCAGCATTGTGCCTGGGAGTTTCCTCCTGACAGCCTTCATGTTACTCAAATGTGGCCAGTCTCGAAGCCAAACACAGCATGTAGATGCAGTGCATTCCCCCCAGCGTGGGACATGACACCCAGGGATGAGCCTCCCTGGCACTGAGGGATCACTACCAAATACCAGCTGATGATGCAACTAGAAAATGACCTTGAGTTAAAGGTTCAATGCGGATCAGCAGAATATCCCTGTCTACATATACTAACATGACTTTAAAATGCTGTTTGACCTAATGTAAGGGGGAAATGGAAAGGAGAAATGAGTTTATATGGCTATGAGTCTCTAAAAAAGAGTCTGGAGGTTGTCAGAAGGAATGCCCTTATGCACAACTGAGCAGAGTCTAAGAGACAGATAAAGTAGATACAACCCCAGGTGTTGGTTCTTTTGAGGGATAAAGAGACCCACGGGTTCTATGGTCATGGCAGATGGGTTCACTGCCATGTCAGATGGCCCTTCTTTGGAGCTGGTGTTTCTGCGTGATGGAATTGGACTCAGATGGGATCTCTTTTCACAAGACTTTCATGCTACTTTACTGGAATTGTAGTTGGTGTTGGGGTTTAAGATATATTTAGGGGATTTGAATCTCTGGACTGACAATATGATAGCCAGGCCCTGAGCCTCAACAGACTTCAGCTCCTACACTCTGATTTATTGGACTTACCCCACTCAACTAACATGGAGTTGAAGAAGGTCAACCACCACACCATGGAGCCTAGAGTGCCTACAACTGAAAGCAGGAGGATTGCATCCAGTATCCATGTGGAATCTAAGCCCCCACTTGACACAGATGTGCGATGGACACAACCAGTCCAATGTCCACAGAGAAAATGTGGCATTGGTGTGGGAAGGGTGGCCATGGTGGCTGCTGGGTTTGGGGAATGGGAGGAAGAGATGAGGTGTGGAGGCGTTTTCGGGACTTGGAGTTGTCCTGGGTGGTGCTTCGTGGACAACTACAGGACACTGTAGATCCCCCCAGGGCCCACTGGATGGAGCATGGGAGAGTGTGGGCTATGATGTGGACCATTGACTATGGGGTGCAGCGATACCCAGAGATGTACTTACCAGGTGCAATGGATGTGTCATGATGATGGGAGAGAGTGTTGCTGTCGGGGGAGTGGGGGGTGGGGTCGGTGGGGTTGAATGGGACCTCATATTTTTTGAATGTAATATTTTTTGAATGTAATATTTAAAAAAAAATGAATTAAAAAATTAAAAAAAATATATATATATATATATACCCAGGGGATCTGAATCTCTGGACTGACCGTATGATAGCTAGGCCATGAGCCTCAACAGACTTCAGCTCTTACACTCTGGTTTATTGGACTTACCTCATTCAGCTAACATGGAGTTGAAGAAGGTCAACCACCACACCATGGAGCCAAGAGTGCCTACAACTGAAAGCAGGAGGATTGCACCCAGCATCCATGTGGAATCTAAGTCCCCTCTTGACATAGATGTGGAATGGACACAACCAATCCAAGGTCCACAGGATGGAGAAATAGAATATGGATTAGAGTGGACTTACTGATATTCTATTCATGAACTATTGTGATTAATAATCGAAGAAAATGTGGCATTGGTGTGGAGAAAGTGGCCATGGCAGCTGCTGGGTGTGGGGAATGCGAGGAAGAGATGAGATATGGAGGCATTTTCAAGACTTGGAGTTGTCCTGGGTGGTGCTGCAGGGACAACTACCGATCATTTTAGGTCCTCCCATGGCCCACTAGATGGAACGTGGGAGAGTGTGTGCTATGATGTGGACCATTGACCATTAGGTGCAGCGATGCTCAGAGATGTATTCACCAAATGCAGTGAATTTCTCATGATGATGGAGAAAAATGTTGCTATGGGGGATGTAGTGGGGTGAGGGGGGTGGGGGGTATATGGGGACCTCATATTTTTTTAATGTAATATTTTAAAAAATGAATAAAGACAAAAAATTTTTTTTAAAAGACAGAGGCTTTGACATAGGAAGTATTTAGCTCTAAGAACAGGAAGGGCATGGATGGGGTCAGGCTTCCAGTCCCAGCTTTGCCATAGATTCCCTGGGCCTTAAGAGAGTCCCTGACCCTGTCTCTGGCTTGGAGGTGGGACCAGGGATGGCAGGAACAATAGTCGTTGCCAATTACCTTCCAACTTGGACACTCTGTGGGTACGAAAAGATTGGGGAGAGAAAGCCTGGGGCAGGGGGGTGGAGGAAAGTGGAAGTCCCCAGGCTTGACACTCCAGCAGGGGGCAATGCAGCCAGAGTCTTTGGGCAACTGAGTTACCACAGCGACCTTGTAGGTGGGGCAAGGGTTGAGCAGGAAGCTACCCTCTTGATTCACATATCAGAGTGGGAGCCAGGGGCAACCGGTGACAAATCACTTTCTTGTGTCTCGATCCAGAACAGCTTCCCCTTTGGCAGGAGTGAGAGTCAACAAACAAAGGCCAGGGCATTCCAGCCCTGTGCAGACTGCCAGGATCAGGCAGTGCCCCTTGGGGACCCTGGCAAGCCTGGGTATTTTCTGAGCAGCATCTGAGGTTCATTGCCTCCACCCTTGCTCTTTTCCCTTCCCACTTCTGGCTGGGCCATACAGGAGCGCCATCCTGAGGCCCACCCCTGTTTTCTGGGCTAGGCCTGAAGATGAGTTCTACTCCAGCCAGGGCAGATAGGACCCAGACCTCCCCCACACTCCTTGGATGGTCCCTCCAGGCAGGACCTGAAAGCCTGCTTTTTCTGACATTTCTGGGCCTGGCTGACTCCCACCAGGGCTCCAGCTCTGGGTCTGGCCCAGGTATGTTGTAGGACCCTCTTGCCTTCTCTGAACTTCAGTTTCTTCATCAGTAACCTGATGTGGAAGAGGGTGACCTTGGTGAACTCCAAGGGTCCTTCCAATTGTGGAATCTCAGGTGTAGGAGATTTGGAGATTGTATTCTAACCTCTGGTTATCTCTGCCAAGATTTTGGGAAGACACTGGTCCTCAGCACCTTGCCTGTTTCTTGACATCCAGGCTGAGCCCACCTCCGCTGGTCTCCCTAAGAGCCTTTCTCCAAACATGCTGAAGTCTCCTTCCAAAGCCAACCCTCCTCTCATCTTTCCATGAAACTTTTCCGCCTTTGGGGGAGCCCGGAACTCTTTGCAGTGTGTGTGTGCACCAGTGTGTGTGGATGTGCATGCACACTCACTTGTACCTCTCTCTCTATCTCTACCCATATTCATATCTGTGTGCTGAGAAAGAAAGTGCTAACACTTCTGGACCCCTCTCCACCACCATGATTTACCCAAAGCTACTGTAAACACATTCTTGGGACCCAAATCCCCAGGCATCAGGCAGACTATGCATGGGACTTAGCCTTAGTCTCAGTTTTGCCATTTGTAAAAATTCTCACTTTATAGGGCTTTGTGAGGCTTCATTCATTCATTAACAAATATATATGGAACATTTACTATGGGTCAGGCACTGTTCTAAGTGTGGGAATTAAGTGAGATAATACATATAAATTGTTTCTTAGTCTTATGGCTGGCATATGGTAAGAGCTCAGTAAATATGAATTTTCTTTCCTACATCCACATAGTACCAGCTAATATTTCTTGATCACCTACTATATGCCATGCACCACTGTCAGAAATTTTATTCTTCAATTCCTCTCAAGAAACTTTTGAGGTAGGTACTATTATTATCACTCCCAGTTTACAGTTTAGGAAACTGAGGTGCAGAAAGATGAAGTAATTGGTTCAAGGTCACACAGCTAGCAAATGGCAGTCTAGCCCAAAGTCCATAAGAGTGACCACTCCTTTATACCGCCTCTCCCACTAGTGTACAGCTTTTTCTGCAATTAGGGATAACCTCACAGCTCCACTGCCACAAGAGAAATGTACATCACGAGCACATGCATATTTATACAAATATTTATTGCTCACTTTCAGTGGTCCAGGCCCTATGCTGGCCCCACAAGCATGAAACAATGCACCCTCCACATATTTGCAATGCCTCTCTCCCACTGGACTCATAGATACATGTTCCTACCCTGCGTGGATCTGCCCATGCCCCCACTTGGGCACACACACACCCCCTCTTCGTCTGCTTTTATGAGAAGGAATTTTATCTGCAATTTGAGGCTGTGCAGTGGATTCAACCCAACTAGGCAAGGTCAGCAAACAGGGACAGGGAATAGGGAGAGCACAGGGGTGTGTGTGTGTGGGGGGGGCGATTGCTGTGGCCAGAGACAAAGGACTGGGGAAGGTAGCAGTGGCAGCGGGGGTGGGGGGGGAGAGAGGAGGAGGGTGAACCAAACAACTTGATGCATGTAAGGTTGGGGAGGGAGAGTGGGTAATTGGACTTGCAAGAACTTTCTCAAGCCATAAATTTTCACTGGCTGCCTGAAGTCTGGAGCCTGGAGGCCAGAACACAGAAATCTGTGTAATTCCTGAGACAGCCAATCTCAGGAGTTGCCAGGTCCTGACCTGGCTCTGGGTGGAGAGAGGACGTGGCGTGGGGCTGCCCTACCTTCTAGGCTCCAGCCTTGCAACCTCCCACACAAGGGTGAGGGTGGCGCCCTACTCCTGAGATGGAGCCTGGCTGAGGTTTCCACATTACTCAGGAACACATGGGTGAGTCGGCCAAAGTGGCTGTTCACCTACGTCTGAGTTTCTGCATCGGTGTGTGCAGTGACATAGTAGAGTGCTTTAAGAACATGCACTTCAGAGGTAGATAGAACCAGCATCCACACAATTCCAGGTGAGCTTGGGTTTGTTAGTCAATCTCTCTGAGCCCCTGTTCCCTCATTTGTCAAATGGAGATAATTATAGTTACCTTCTGGAGTCATAAGGATGAAATTAGAAGATGCATGTGACAGGCTGAATTCAGATCCCAACACATAGTCCTTGATCAATAAATTTCATTACTATTATAATTGTTATTTTGGCTTGACCAACACAAGAGCCCCCAGACTCAGGTCCAGGGACCATGGGTCCTCCAACTTCCAAAGGGGGAAGTCTCAACTCCCAGGCCCCTTCCATGTCCTATGTCTTCATCTCAGGGTACAGCCAGTGCTGTGGTCTTCCTGTATTCTCAGCCACCCCAGAGCCTGCAGAGGGCTGTTTGTAGCCCAAGAGCCAAGCATAGGTAGCAAACACACCAGGATATGCACACACACCTGCATGAGGCACTCACTTGTCCATGCCTATCTGCATGCGCATGCACACACCCACTCACTCACACACCTAGACACCTAGCTATCCATTGATACATGCATATGTATCCATGCCTGATGGCAGGGGTTCAGGTGTCCCCACATACTCTGAGGGACACAAACATTGATTGGAACACATGTATTTGTCTTTGTGAGCTTGAACAAATTTCTGTTCCTTCCAGGGCCTCAGTTTTCTTACTTATCAAATAGGAGGAATAGTACTGATCCCTGCCTCAGCCAACCAATGGAGGTCTTAAGTGCATCAAATCTGACACAGCGTAGGGAAGAGTGGTGTGTAACCTGGAAAGTCCTGTGCAAATACGACAATTAGTCCTGTCAGCTCTGCCTCTGAAAGAACATTAAATCCATTTCCTCTCTCCCCAATTCCACTGCCATCATTCTAGCCCATTCTAGAATCCCTTACCTGGACCACTGCTGTGGCCTCCTTGCTGGGTGGCCTGTTGCTTCTCCTGCAGATCCCTGTCTATCCTGCCAGGTTATATTTTGTATACTTATTGCTGATGAGATGCTTCACCTGCTGAAACCCTTTGGCTTCTGGTTCTCTCATGTGTCAGGAGGCATTTAGCACACAGGTCAGGCTTGGCACGTAAATATTACTATTAGGATAAAGGGCGAAGTGATTCAAAAACTCTTCATGGGAAGCGGACTTGGTCTGATGGATAGGGCATCGCCTACCACATGGGAAGTCCACGGTTCAAACCCCGGGCCTCCTTGACCCGTGTGGAGCTGGCCCATGTGCAGTGCTGATGCGTGCAAGGAGTGTCGTGCCACGCAGGGGTGTCCCCGGTATAGGAGATCCCCACGCGCAAGGAGCGCACCCCAAAAGGAGAGCCGCCCAGCATGAAAGAAAGTACAGCCTGCCCAGGAATGGTGCCGCACACACGGAGAGCTGACACAACAAGATGACGTAACAAAAAGAAACACAGATTCCCGGTGCTGCTGATAAGGAAAGAAGTGGTCACAGAAGAACACACAGCAAATGGACACAGAGAGCAGACTATGGGGGGGGGGGGGGTAGGGGAGGGGAGAGAAATAAATAAAATAAATAAATAAAAATCTTTTTAAAAATCTCTTCATTTTCTGACCTCCTCTAATTTTTTTAAGCCTAATGTTAAATAACACCTCCTCCAGGAGTCCGTCCCTGAAGCCTGGCCTCAGTTAGTCCTCTCAGTGGCATTCCCAGGGCCTCCTTGGGCTCACTCAAGCAAAAACAGTCATCCTGGCTGTAACTTACTAATTTCCAACATCTTTCTTCTCCTACTGTCATGGAAGCTCCACGAAGGCAGAGCCTTGTGGTTTTTGTTTTGTTTTGTTTTGTTTTTTATTCCCACTAAGACCACCTGGCACAGAAGAGGGCAAGGGCTTCTGAGGAAAGAGAAGGGGATGGGAATGGTGGAGGCAGGGGATCATGTCCAGGTGAAAACCACATGCAGAAGAAGCCAGGGATTTTGTGGCAAGACAATGAGGCCTCTTATGCTCCTCATTTGGGCTCAGAACCTAGATTTTTCACTAGAAAGTTGAGTCCTCAGTTGTTGCCAAGGCTGATCTGGACCAGGGACCAATATTCCAGGAAAGGAGAGCTTTAGAAGGAAGGTAGGAATGAAACTCACGTTTCTTGAGCACCTACCCTGTTTGTCTTTCTCATGTCCTCCTTTATGTTCCTTGGGCCAGCTACCCAAGACTGCCTCCCTGAAATCCTAATTTCAGCTACCACCTTTTGCACATTTGTTCTGAGGGAAGGCCCAATACAGACGGAAGGCCAGGGGCTAGAGAATATCCAAACAGACAAGAGTCAAGGCCGGGACACCAAGGCATAAATCATGCAGAGAGGGTGGCCAAGTGCAAAGAAGAGGGAAAAGCAGATAAAGAAGACTAAGAAAGGGAAGATAGAGTTTGGAGAGAGGGATAGAGATAGAGATAGAGATAGAGATAGAGATAGAGATAGAGATAGAGATAGAGATAGAGATAGAGATAGAGATAGAGATAGAGATAGAGATAGAGTTGAGAAAGAGAGAGGGAGAGAGAGAGAAAGACTAAACAAGGCGGGAAGAAAAGAGTTCAGACTCAGCATTTGGGTGGTGCCCTTGGTTGGCTCCGGCCTCTTCTGGTTATACCCACACTGGTAATGAAATGGAGAGGCTAATTAAATACTCCAAAACATGTTCTTACTAAACCATGGGCCCATCTTGCATGCAGAGCAAAATGAGAAGGCCAGGAATCTGGGACCCAAAGCTGGCTGTTTCCTCTTTGGACCCAGGCCTGGGGACAGGCCTTCCTTCCTTTACACAGTTACTGCTCAAGGGAGCTCTTTGCCAGCCCTGGCCCAGTGCTACTTCTACTCCTCAAGAGGGGGCATACCAGCCAATGTCCCCTAAACTCATATCTCTGGGAATCCAGAACACTAAGTGATGGGGGACAACTCCTGGCTCCTTTGAGCAGCTGGGTACACTTTCCTTCTTCCCACACATATTTCCTGGGCCCCTGCTCTATGGTAAGCACTGAAGCTGGCACTCCACACCCTTGGCTTCATTTCATTCTCAGATCAATTGAGGGAGGGAAATCTTAGTAGCTTCATTTTATGGATTAAGAAACAATGCTAGGGAAGCAGACTTGGCCCAGTGGTTAGGGCATCTGTCTACCACATGGGAGGTTCGCAGTTCAAACCCTGGGTCTCCTTGACCTGTGTGGAGCTGGCCCATGTGCAGTGCTGATGTGCGCAAGGAGTGCCCTACCACGCAGGGGTGTCCCCCGCATAGAGGAGCCCTACGCTCAAGGAGTGTGCCCCGTAAGGAGAGCCACCCAGCGTGAAAGAAAGTGCGGCCTGCCCAGGAATGGCACCGCGCTCACGGAGAGCTGATACAACAAAATGACACAACAAAAAGAAACACAGATTCCTGTGCCGCTGACAACAACAGAAGCGGACAAAGAAGAACACACAGAAAATAGACAGAGAACAGACAACTCGGGTGGGGGGGGGAGGGAGGGGAAATAAATAAATAAATAAATCTTTAAAAAAAAAAAGAAGCAATGCTAAAAGAGGAAAAGTGACTTGCTCACAGTCCTACATCCAGGAAATAGTGGAGCAAGAACATCAGGCAAGATCTGTCTAATTGCGGAGTAAATGGCTCCAATCCACTATCTCCTTGCGAAGTAGGTCTGAAGGGTCAGATGACCCAGCCTGGCCTAAAGCAGAGCTCCCAGGCATGGCAGGTCCGCATGTAATTCAGGAAGTGTCATAGCCAGAGGTGATCTCAAGTATTCTAACCTAGATCCTCACTTGAAAGAGAAAGAAAATAAGGCCCAAGAGGGAAGGGGCTTGACTATAAAGCCTATAAAGTATCAAGACAGACCAGAAGATAGAACTAAGTCAGCTGCCAACTACATGGTATGATCTCAGAGGTACCTGAAAGTCCCAGAGCTGGCATTTAAGTCTCATCTTGATATTTTTGTGGAGCTGACAGGACACCATGTTGGGATTTGATATTGTCTCTGAAAATCTGTGCTGCATAACTGGTACAACCTTTGATCCTGGAAACGTGCCACTCTTAAGCTGAGGATGAAGGGGAGGCAGGCACCTTGGCCACAGACCTCTCAGGCTCAAAGTGGCTCCTAAAACTTCAACAAAGAACAGCATCTCAGGGGAGAGCAGGAAGAGCAAGAGTTGAGGTGGTGCCATGTGCAGAAGAGGAAAAGTGGTCCCTGAGCATGCCTCAGTTCCCCTGCCTCAGCCAGCAATGATAATTCAATGTCCTGGTCTCAGGGTACTTAGACAGATAAACCCAAGGTGGCTGTCCTGGTTGGGGACCACCTTTGCCTATGCTTCTGGTTTTGTGAGAGCTGGGCCTCCTGGGAGCCTGTCCTGAAGCTCCGCATTTCTGCTGGATGTTCCCAGCCCTATCTATCCCCGTACCCAGGGAGAGATCTGCCCTACTGGCCATAGGGAAAGAGGTTGGCAAGAGGGCCAGTGAGGGGTTCCATGGTTTGTCCCGGTAGGTATCTCCATGTCCCTTGGGCCCCACTGACAGGCAGCAGCTGGCATTTGACAGCCACTCTGCCCCCAGAGCAGAGCCCAACCGGGAGATTTACCCGGTTAGGCCAGTCTAAACTTTCAGTATGGGCCTGAGGAGGTGACAACCCTATCGACCAGCTCCTCCTGGCCCCCTATTTACATCTTGATTACATTCCTTGGGAAACTGTCCAGGCCACATTCCGCCTGGCAGGCTGCTGGGAAGACCCACAAACACTATGGCAACGCTGGAGGGGCCAGGCCTCTCTGGCCAGCCATAAAAGCTGCTAGATGAGGGAACCTCCCTTTCAGGGCCCGCCTGGATTCCTCAACTCCCACCAACTCCAGGCAGCCCCCACTCCATTCAGTCTGCTCCTTGCCCCCATCCCCCTCTCACTCCCCCTCCACTCCAGCCAAACCCACATATGCCGTGCCCTCTGCGAGACTTTGACTTGGTGCCAGTCCCATGCCCATCTCCCCTCCCTTAAAGCCTCTGTCTTCTCCCAAGCACAAAGATTCAGGCGCCAGGTAAAAGAAGGGGCAATGGACGGTGTGGAGTCTGGCGCTGAAGCCTTGGCACTGCATCTCACTAGCTGTTCACCAAGAGAGCTGTACCAGAGTTATAGCTTTCAAGTTTTCTTTTTTCCTTTTCTTTTCACTCTCTCTCTTTACTAGCCTAATTCTTAATGAGAACTCCAGTAAATCTAAGAGACTGAAAGACAATTAAGAGATTCCTCAGCCCGTTTACAGGTTCATTATTTGGTAGAAAATGCTTCCTTCTTTGTGGAACTCTAGAAACACCTCCACAGACCTTCCAGAGCTCCTTAGAAAATCAGGTAAAACACACTCCCCCAGCAACCTTCCCCAGGCCTCTCTCCTAGGAGAAGCAATGCACCTAGCCTTTCTCCGGTCCCTCAGGCTGCCCTTAGGAAAATCCAAAGCACAGAAGAGAGGAGGGGCTTGGGCCTCTCCAGTCCCTCACTAATTTCCCTGTTTGAGGGTAGAGGATGAACCAACCCCAGTCCCTTCCTTCCTTCCCTTTTTCCTCCCTCCCTCCCTCCCTCCCTTCCTTCCTTCCTTCCTTCTTTCCCTCTTCTCTTCTTCCCTTCCTTCATTCTTTCCTTCTTTCCTTCTTTCCTTCATTCCTTCCTTCTTTCCTTTCCTTCTTTCCCTCCTTCACTCTTTCCTACCCCCTTCCCTCCTATCTTCCTTCCTTTCTTCTTCTCTCTCTCTCTCTTATTTTCTCCTTCCATTTCTTCCTATTTTAGCAGCAGGAACCATACAGCAAGCAAGAGCTCATGTGAAAGCTCAATTTTGAAAGAGATAGCAGAGAACTTGTACAGGTTGAGAGGCAATGGAAGCCAACAAGTCCGTCCACTTGGCACCCACGTGTGCTCCAGAGGCCCTGGAGGCAGCTTTGAGGGCTCCAAGGAACAGAGTTTAAAAATCACGGGGCTTGTCAGCTCTAGCAGTCAATGAATAGATGCCACTGCTTCCCCTTAAAATCTTCCCCCCTTCTACCTCTTCTTCCTTCTCATCGCTTCCTCCTCTCTTTAGACTTTCCCCTTACTCTTTTCCTTCTTCCCTGCCTCTCTCAGTGCTCATGGACCCACCTCACAGAGCCTTAAGTTCACTTTCGCACTGCTTCCTCTGCCACGGCTGAGTGAGCAGGGACCTCATTCCAGCACTGGGAAGTAATTTTAGGTTTTTGGCTTGGCCAGATAGCACTTGCCAGTCACATGAACAGAGGCCCTGGAGCTAAGCATTCCTGCCCAGCCCTTTAAGCTGTAATCAAGGCACTGGAGTAGCACCAAATCCAAATGGTTGTTGGAGACTTTGCTGTTGCCTAGAGGATACTTGGCAAGGTCAAGGACAATGTCAAGTGAAGGCACCTTCTTGGAGAGAAAATTCTCCTCTTCTGCTAAAAAGGCAGAGAACAGGGAGCTGGGGATTGGTATACAGCTGAGAGGCCAGTGCCCTCTGAAGTACTACCCAGCCATGGTACCATCCAGAAAAGAGCTGTTAAAAAGTCCTGTTTAGCCATGATGAGGGAAACAGGGGCTTGGTGGTAAGGTTTGAGACAAAAGCCTGCCTTGGTTTTCCTGCTCCCAGCTGGAATCCAGTTCATTTGGACTATTTCCTTCAAGCAACTAGTATGCTCCAGGCACTCTGCTAGGTTCTGGGGAGACAGTTGTGAACCAATAGACACAAATCCCTGCCCTTGTGGGGCTGACATTCAAGTCAGAGGACACAGATAATGAACAAAATAATTAAGTAGAATAAACAGAACAACAGATAGTGATATGTACAATGGAGAAAATGAAAGCAGGGAATGGACATTGTGGGATGGGGGGAAGGGTGTTATAATTTTAAATATGGTGGTCAAGGGGAGTCTCACTGAGAAGGTGACATTTAAACAAAGGCTTAAAGAAGGTGAGAGAAGGAGTAACCTATGCAGATAGCTGAGGCAGAATATTTCAGGCAGATGGAACTGCATATGCAAAGGCCCTGAGGTGGGGATATACTGGTGTGTTTGAGGAACAGAAAGGAGACCAGTCTGGTTGGAGAAAGCAAAGGGGAGATTGGTAGGACAGGTAGACTGAGAGTTAAAGAGAAGAGGGCAGATCATGTAAGACTGTGTAAAACATTCTAAGAATTTTAGTTTTTTTCTGAATGCAATGGGAGCCATTGCAGGATTTGGGGCAGAAGAGGTACATGATCTGATTTGAGCCTTTTAAGATGATCCTTCTGGCTGCTGAGTTGAGAATAGATTGTTGGGAGGCAAAGGAAACCTGTCAGAAGGCTCCTTCAGTGATACAAGTGGGAAAGGCTGTGGCACAGACAAGGATGGTCAGCTTCTGGATTTGTTTTAAAAGTAGAACTAATTGGGAAGCAGATGTAGTGCAAGCAATTGGGCTCCCATCTACCATATAGGAAGTTCAGGGTTCGATACCCAGGGCCTCCCGGTGAAGGCAAGCTGGCCCACGTGGCAAGCTCGTCCAAGCAGAGTGCTGGCCCATGTGGAGTGCTGGCTCACATGGAGTGCTGGCCCATGCAGAGTGCTGCCGCATGTAGGAGTGCTGGCCCACGTGGAAAGCTGGCATGGCAAGATGATGCAACCAAAAGAGACACAGAAGACAACCAATAAGAGATGCAGCAGACCAGGGAGCTGAGGTAACGCGAGAGAGTGAGCACCTCTCTCCCACTCCAGAAGGTCCCTGGATCAGTTCCCAGAGCTGCCTAATGAGAAGACAAGCAGACACAGAAGAACACACAGCAAATGAATAAAGAAAGCAGTCAATTGGGGGGGAGGAGGGGAGAAATAAATCTTTTTTTTTCAAAAGTAGAGCTAATGGGTTTGGGTGTAGGAGTGAGAAAATGAGAAGCCCTTCTATGTGGCAGACCCTGGACAAAGCTTAGGGGCTACAGAGCTAGGTCAGCCAGGGCCTGACCCTCCAGGAGCTCACTGTTAAGGTGAGTCTATAGATCCAGTAGGATATGTCAGTGTCCAGACTATTCCAGGGGACTGTGTAAGCCCAGGGGAAGAGGTTCTGCCATTGACATGCTAAAGGGTATAGAGAAATTGATTCAGAGAAGGTAGGAAAGAGGCTAAAATATGGTCAAAGATCCCAAAAATACTGAATAAAGGCAAAAGAGGTAACATGCCTAGGCTGGGGAAGATCAGTCTGATCCTTGCTTCAAAGTCATAGATACTTCTTCTCTCTGAGAGATAGGGTAAGTGGAGGCCATATAAACTAGTCCTCTGTCACCATCCCTTCTGGAGCAGCCCTTCAGCCATCCTCTTATTTGCTATGTCCATCAACAAATATTGATTAAATGCCCCTAAGCTGTTTGGGACCAGGCTGAGCCAGGCCAGGCCAATTTCTTCACTCTTGTAAGACTTGACAAGACTTTCTGGGTGGAAATAGTAGTGAGAGAGGTTGCAGAGGGAAGCCAGGCAGATCCTAGGGGCTCAGGGCCAGGTCCTGGCAGCTGGGCTGGCACTAAGAGCACTGCTCGTTTCCCCATTAAATCTGTTTTCCAAACTAGGCCCCTCGTTCCCTTTGTCTTGGCCATCTCCAGCGATTCAAGTCACCCCTACTTCCTGGTTCCCTGGAGGGCAGGGATGCAAGCACAGGAGCTTAAGGCAAGGCTATCCATGGGTAAGCAATGGACACTCAGGCCTGGGAGAGGAGGGAGACAAAGCTCCTTGGCCAACATCTGATGCAGGACTCTGCTCTTTTTATGCTCCTCAGATCAGAGAGATATGAGGGGCTCATTTAATCTACTGGTACAGGACAGTGGGATCCCATAGGGCATACCAATTATCCTCTGCGATCTTCTCACCTTGCAGACCTCTGTTAGAAATAGTATTGGTAAGGCCAGATTCCAGAAGGCCTGGTAACAACAACAATAATAGCTATGATTTATTGAGTCTTTATATATGCAGGCACTGTGCTCACTATTTTACATATTTTATCTAATTTTCCACAGCAATCCGATGAGGTAGATGCTACTGGTATCCCATTTTATTTATTTTTTATTTCTCTTCTCTCCCCCCCTCCCCCCAGTTGTCTGCTCTCTGTGTTCATTCACTGTGTGTTCTGTGTCTGCTTGCATTCTTGTGAACGCACTGGGAATTTGCATCTCTTTTTGTTGCATCATCTTGATGTGTCAGCTCCCCGTGTGTGTGCGTGGTGCCGCTCCTGGGCAGGCTGCACCTTTTTTCACGCTGGGTGGCTCCTTGCAGGGTGCACTCTTGCACGTCGAGCTCCCCTACACAGGGGACACCCCTGCATGGCAGAGCACTCCCTGTGCACAGGCCAGCTCACCACACAGGTCAGGAGGCCCTGGTTTGAACCTTGGACCTCCCATGTGGTAGGCGGATGCTCTATCAGTTGAGCCAAATCTGCTTCCCTGGTATCCCATTTTAGACATGAAGAAACTCAGGCTCAGAAGAGTTGAATGTCCTGCCCAGTGTGGACAGCTAGGAAGAAGTAGAGCTGGGATTTGAACCTATCCAGGAGTACTTGCCTGATCTTGGTTAAGGGTGATTTATCTATGAGCCCAGAGTCACAAAATCAAGGACCCTGGCTGCTTCTGGTAGAGAAGAGAAGAGAATGAAAACCCCTCCTTCTGAGACTGTCCTCTCTTCTGTTTCTCTGACCCCAGCCCACCCTGTCTTCTCACCTTTCAGTTTCTTGCCTCCTTGCTGGTTGCACTAACTTATGGGAGTGGGGGCAGGGGAGCCCTCCATCAGCCAGATCTAGAGATGGAAGGCCTGAGGCTTGGAACTGTTTTGGCTTGGAGATCCAGAGTAAGGTAGGGGATTGTGGAGGTGGGGGAACCTCATAGAGAAGGAAATCATGCTACAAACATGGGTGAAGCCCCCAAAGCTGCATTGAGGGTCTGACCTGGCTCCAAACCACTGTGGTCTGGCTCTTTCTTGTTAGCAAAGAATGATGAATGTGAGAAATTACTGGAAGGATTGGGGGAAACAATGAATTTCCTTACCCACACTTGGGGTAGGTTTGGGGATCAGGAGCAGGCTCTCCAAAGGCCCTGACATCCATTCCTCAGCTCCAGTTCTACCCTGCTAGCTCCACCTCTCCGAGTCCAGCCAACCCATGGTCATAGTCACACAGTTTAAGCACTTGCCAGGAGCTCCGGGGGACTCAAAAAGCAGCCCTCACAGATAGGCCCAGCCGGGGTCCAACAGTGAGAAGGTGGCCAGGGGCTGTGTCCTAGGGAGTAGGGAAGAGGGACTTTCATATACAACCCAGCTGGAGTCATCCTATAACCCCATTTTCTAGATGAGACAACTGAGGTACAGAGCAGTAAAGTGACATGCCATAGTGCCACAGATGGTGAGTGGCAGAGTTGGGCTTCCTGGGGTTCTGCCCTGTTTCTCTGACACACATACACCCAGAGAAGGAACTCAGGGGAATATTTTCAGCTAGGTCCTTGGCGGTAACCACCATATCCCAGAGGAATAGGTAGCAGATGGCTATAAAGCCAAATTACCTGGGTACAAATATGGACTCTGCTACTTCCTGGGTGACTTTGGGTAAGTTCCTTAACCTCTTATTCCTCAATTCCCTTGGGTTTTTTTTTGGTCTTTATTTTTTTAATGTTACATTCAAAATTCCCCCTCATTTTTTTAAACAGCTAGAACAACAGTACTTACCTCAGAAGGCTTTTGTGAGGAAGAGATGAATGAATCCACACAACGCCTTTAGTCCAGTGCCTAGAGCAGGGTAAACATGCCATAAATGTTTGATATTATTACCATGACCTCACCTTCAGGCCCAACCCCATCTCTGCCACCCATCCAGAACCTGGGCAGCACCAGACCCACCCACGAGTCCCTCCCTCTGCCACCCCGTTTACTGTGGTCTGGCCCTCACGTCCTGTCCTAGTTCTGGGATCTGACTGTTAACGGTGACCCAGTCCCCACCTCACCCACTCCTACTCTGGTCCCTGGGTAAAATTTCCAGTACCTTAGTGACCGGTCTAGTTCCCTGAAATGCCGAAGATTGCCTTTGCCAGTCCCTTCACTGCCTGGAGTCTGGCCCTTTGGACCCTCCTGGGATCCTGCTGTCTATAGATAGACCCTCTCCCACTGCCACTTCTCCATCTGCCCCCTGGGACACTTGACATCACTGGCCCCTGGACTCCTGGTTGGTTGCCGTGTCATCCCCCAAGACATGATGTGGGACCGCACACCCTGCTGCCCACCTCGATGCCCCCTGCCCATTGCTGACCATCACCACAACTCCCCAGAGAGCCTGTTCTGCAGGCCCAGTAGCATTTCCAGCAGAAGACTCAGAAAAGTCAGCAGAGTGTGAAGAAAGACTCTAGCTTCTATACTCTCCTTTCTGTGAAGCATGGGAGAGACACCCCACCAGGAAGAGAAAGCAATGAGGAGTTTCATATGCCCAAGTGGAACAACTCAGTGCATAAGCCCTAACCCCACATGCATTAAATCCTCTAGAAAGACCTGCTGCCCACCACTGACATGCCCTCAGATCCCCCTCCTGGACTCTTAGATGGTGGAAGGAGGCACAAGGAGGACTCCTGGGAGGTGAGGGGAGAGGGGCTCCTCTGCCTTGTAGACTGGTTTTAACTTGTGCCTGGCTCCAGGTGGTAGAGGTCAAATCCCAGCCACAAAGAAGCAAGAGAGAGGAGAGTAGAGGAAGGAGGAGGAAATACAGCGGCAGAGAGACATCAGAGTCCAGCAGTGGAGAAGCTCTCCAGGGAAGGGTGGGGAGGGGAGGGGAAGGGAAGCTGGACCCAGGGCTATTTCTGTACAATAATACAGGGGAAGAGGGCCAAGTTGACAGGACAGTGATTAGTCTTCAGGGAGCAAAGGCGAAGACTCTGCTGGCGAGCCTGGGGCTGGAGGAGTTGGCCCCAGGCCCAGTCCGGTGGGCTGGAACAATGATTTCAGAGGCCCGGAATCTGAGGCGAGCTGGGCCCACAGACTAGGGAGCAGGAAAGGTGGGAGCAGGGAGAGGGGAGCCAACCATCCTCCCTGCCCTACCTCCTGCACAGGAGGCTGGGAAGGGGAGTGCCAGCAGGTTTGTCCCATGGAGTTATCTGGTTATGTGTGGGAGCAGACTTTCTGAAATCTGTACTTCCTGGGCTCTGGCCTGTGGAGGAGATGGCGTGAGAAAGAGCCAGAAAGACAAGGCTCAGAAACCTCAGGGGGAAGAATCAGGCCTTCTTTCTCTTTCCCAGGGGATTTCTAGCCATATGGTCTGGGAGCGGAGGTGTGAGACGACCAAGGAGTAGAGCAGAGCAGGGATTTCACATGTATGAAGCACCGATTCTGTGTGATGTCTCTCTCTGTATCTTATCACATTGAGTCCTCCTGGAAATCAGTTGGTAGGGATGATCAGACTTGGTTTACACCAGGAAAACCAAGGCTCAGAGAGATGAAGTGATCTGCTTAAACATCACTCAACTAGTAAGTGGCAGAGTCATATTTGAACCCAGGCCTGTCACACTCCAAAACCCTGACTTTGGAGGCAGCATAGCAAAGTGAGTGGTCAAGCACCTACACCTTGGTATGGGACGACCTGGTCTTGAATCTACATCTGCTCCCTGCCAGCTGAGTAACCTTGGACAAGTTACTTCAACTGGCTTAGCCTCCGTTTCCTTACCTGTAAAGCAGCACTAATAATAGTACATGCTACGCAAGATTTTTGTGGGGATTAAATGAGTTAAATAGGTGTAAAGTGTCTAGAACAGTGTACGGCACACAATCCATCCATAAGAAGTATCACATGTGTATTTTGCCCTTGCCCTCTGTGGGTTCCTTTGTCGGAGGGAATGTGGGAGAGGCGAGGCAGCTGTGTGTGAGAAACACAGGCCAGAGGGTTGCTCCCATCCGCTCAGAACTGGAGTGCTCCCACATTTAGACAATAGTATAGGAATCTACCAACAGGGAAAACTTGTGACCCAGGGGTTCCACTTCTGGAAATTCATTCTAAGGAAATAATGGGTCAAGAGATCAAAGATATATGTACCAGGATGTTTCTTGCCAGACTATTTATTACAGCAAAAAAGAGGGGCTTGGTTAGATGAATTATGGCACATTCATATGCAGTGGCCGTGAAAAATAACGATGTCACTCTAAGTACTGAGATGGAAAGATATTCCTGACACAGCTTTTAAGGGAATAAAAGCACTTTCCCAGACTACAGATAGGCAGGGTTTGGGAAAGGAGGTGTTGGAGGGTCAGGGTTGGAGAGGGGAACTCATATTTATGGAGCACCTGAGAATTGTTTATGACAAACATTTATTACTTTTATAATTAGAATACAACAAGCAATAAAACGATTCCCATTTTGAAAAAAAAATGGCCTAAAAGTTTCTGCTGTGAAGCAGCCATCTGCTTGAGTCCTCTGGGCCACTGGATGAGGACTTTTTTTTCTCTGAAGGAAGTGGCATATATATATATATATATATTTTTTTTTAAGATTTATTTATTTATTTAATTCCCCCCCCCCTCCCCTGGTTGTCTCTTCTTGGTGTCCATTTGCTGGGTCTTGTTTGTCCACTTCTGTTGTCGTCAGCAGCACGGGAAGTGTGGGCGGCGCCATTCCTGGGCAGGCTGCTCTTTCTTTTCACGCTGGGCGGCTCTCCTTATGGGTGCACTCCTTGTGCGTGGGGCTCCCCCACGCGGGGGACACCCCTGCATGGCACGGCACTCCTTGCGCGCATCAGCGCTGCGCATGGGCCAGCTCCACACGGGTCAAGGAGGCCCGGGGTTTGAACCGCGGACCTCCCATGTGGTAGACGGACACCCTAACCACTGGGCCAAAGTCCGTTTCCCCGTGGCATATATTTTTGATCCTCCATTTCTTCCTTTAGCAGACCAATAATTAAAGCTTGATAAATATTTTCAAGAAGTCCAACTATTAGGCCAAAAAAAAAATCCCAGATTATTTTAAAGTGAGTTTGCTTCCTTTTCTTCTGATTCATCATCCATAATCTGTTCAACACCTTCTACTTCTGGAATATAAAATGCAGCATGTTCTGAATTCCATTTTCCAGAGTAATGACTGAACTGGGGCAGCTGGTATAAGACCCTTGGCATTTCAGCTGTACGATGCCATCTTCAAAGCCTTTGTGTATCACATCTCCTCCATCTTGGTGGGTGATCTCCTGCTTGGGGGCAGGTCCAGTGTTTCAGCATCTCCCTGTTCTCCCTGTCAAGCAGCAAAAGGGCCTGGAGCTGTCAGACAAACCTAGGATCTGCTACTAAAATAAACGTTTGAAACCAAAGGCCAATCTCAACCTCCCAGTGAATTCTTATTTATTCATTTGATAAATATTGATTGAGCATCTACGATGTGCCAGGAACTGGACTTAGTGTTGAGGATGCAGCAGTGAACAAAATAGACAAAAAGAGGGAGCACATGTGGCTCAAGCAGAGAGGCAGCATGAAAAATGATTGCTTCTGGATTCTCCAGAACTGAAATGGACCTAAACTCCCACATGGGAGGTCCTGGGTTTGGGTCCCGGGGCCTCCTAGAAACAATAACAATAAAAAACAAACAACAAGCAAACAAATGAAATAACCAACTCAGGGGAGCTGATGTTGCTCAGTGGTTGAGTGCCGGCTTTCCACATATAAGGTGAAGGGTTCAATCCCCAGTCTCAGTACCTCACATACACACAAAAAAATAGACAAGAAGCCTTGCTTTCATGGAACGTGCATTTTAGTGAAGGCAGACAGACAATAAACAAGAGAGATGATATAGAGGGCTATGAAAGATGATGAGTGCTATGGTGAAAAATAGAACAATGTGAGAAGAGGACATGTGGGGGTGCAGGATATAATTAAAAATAGAATGATCAGGGAAAGCCTCTCTGCAAAGGTGAAATTTAAGTAAACATCTGAAGAAGGTGAAGGAGCAAGCCATGTGGTTAGTTGGAGGGAGAGCATTCCAGGCAGAGGGAACAGCACATGCTACAGTCCTGAGACAGGGATGTGTGGTATGTTTGGAGTATAGAAAAGAAGCCAATCAGGCTTAAGCAAGGTTAGCAAAAAGAAGAGTAGTAGCAGATGAGTTCATAGAAAAAATGAGCATTACATCAGGCAGGCCTTTGTAAGCCAGGGTAAGGTCTTTTTACTCTGAATGAAATGGGAGCCAGTGGAAGGTTTTGACTAGAGGAGTGGCAAGCACTTGCTAAGGTTTTAACAGGATCACTTGGGCTGCTGTCATGAAAATAGGCCAAAGGGAGGAAAAGGCACAGAGAGAAGCAAGGGGACCAGTTAGAAAGCTATGAGAGTAATCCAGGCAAGAAGTGATGGTAGCTCAGTGAAGGTGTAAGATAGAATTCGAGTCTTTCTGCTCTGACAGTCAGGGTCCAGATTCCCCCACCGAATCCAGAAGAAGCTCTGGCAACCATTCCTTTTTAGTGGAATGACATGCCAGCATAGAAATATTCTTTTTAGTGCCTCTCGGCCTTGACCTTCTCCCAGAGCTCTGCCTGTCCCTCAAGCCTAAACTATTGTAAGCTCCATGAGGGCAGGGACTTTTGGCTGTTCTGTTCACTGCTATACCTCCAGTGCCTACAACAGTGTCTGGTGCTGACTTGGTGCTCAATAAATGAATGAGTGAGTCAAAGAATGAATGAATGAGTGAATAAATGAGTAGCATCAACAAAGAGTACTAGAGGAGGGAGCAAGAAATTTAGCCTGATGGTGAGAGGAGAAGGGTAGGTTGGATGGGTGCATCTGATCTGCCTCCTCAGCTGGACCCCTAGAGAGCAGTTCCTGGCCTAAGAACACACATGCAGCTATAAGTGGGTCCTTCCTCTCCTGGCCTGGCTGGATGAATGTGGGTGGGGATGTGGGTCATCCCATTGTTTGATGGTACGAAAAAGAGATGGTGCTGCTCTCTCCTTCCTGCTTGGCAGGATCACTCCCATCTGTGGAGAATGGAAGCAAGCCAAGGGGAATGGATAGTCAGTGGTCCTGACTGGGAGACAGGAAGTAAAGCCATTCAGATCCCAAAGTTTAGGTCCATCACAGTTCTGGAAAATCCAGAAGCAATCATTTTTCACCCTGCCTCTCTGTCCTCTACACTCACCACCTCTTCTCTTCTAGAATGAAGCTTCATTCCCATACAACAATGTGATTTTCCAATCCCTTGGCCCTCCTTCTTGCTGATTCTCCCTCAGTCCTCTGTTTCCTTTGAACCCCTCACTCCATTCAGTGGAAACACACCTTAATCTAGAAACTATCACTAACCTCCTTCTTTAGCAATAATCTGACTCTCTGCACATACCGTCACACTCCTCTCTGTCATCATCTATGGAAGCCTCATTTTGCTCTACCTCAAAAGGGAGGCAGATTCAATGTCTCTTTCAGACCATAGATACGCTATTATCCACAGGTCTGCCATGAGTCTGTATCAATGTCGTCTGGAACCAGTCTTCAATGAATGTGCCATGATGATGAAATAGGTTGTTGATGTGGGAGGAGTGGGGTGAGGGGGTGGGGGATATATGGGGACCTCATATTTTTTAATGTAACATTTAGAGAAAATAAAGAAGGAAAAAAAGGCTTATCAAGCCGATTGCCAACAAGATCAATAAGAAACTGTATATCACTATTGTTTTATTTTGCATTTTCCTGTCCATTGGTGTTTTAGGACTCCTAGTTAAATATAGCAGATTAAACATCCACATTCAGTACCATTCCCTCCCCAAGTCCACTGAAAATGACAGTAAAGGATTAAAAAAAAAAAAAGAATGAAGTTAAAGGACTAAGAGAATAGGAGAGGAGACAACTGCCACAAATTCTTGGAAGCTGGAAGGCAAATGGAATAAGACCAGAGAAAAGTGAAACTCAAGCTGGCAATGGAGGAAGCCCAGAAGTAGAACGATTTCTTCCACAAAACCCCAGATATGTTCAGGAATAAGCCTCACCAGATACCTCTGGAAGTGGGAGTATACTTGGGTGGAAAGTCTGTATAAGAAAAAATTAGATTTCCAAAACCTTCTTCCATATTGGCAGAACACCAGAGGTTTACTCCCCAGTGAGGCCAAACTTGGAGACACTAGCCTTCACTGAAGGCTGGGATCTATCCCTGAAATGGGAGAAGAAAGTAATAATCTATATACAGAACAGTGAGAATCCCGTGTCCTCCCCCTGCCCCTCAGCTCCAAGAACACTGTCAGTCAAGATACCAAATTATCTCCCTTACCCCTGAAAGATATTGGAGGAGTTATCTCTGGGGAATCTGATATTTTGGAGTCCCCTAGAAAGCCCAGACAACTCAATCTACTGTGGCCAGTTAAAAAGCCTGACACTCTGCACATAGAATTCCAATAGGCGTTTTAGTTCCTCACTCTTAAAAACAAGCTAACAGCCATGCATCACCAGACATAATAGCATATCTGTGGTCTGAAAGAGACATCGAATCTGCTCTCCTCTTGAGGTAGATTGAAATGAGGCTTCCATAGCTGATAACAAAGAGGAGTGTGATGGTATGTGCAGAGAGTTAGGTTATTGCTAAAGAAGGAGGTTAGTGATAGTTTCTAGATTAAGGAGTGCTTCCACTGAATGGAGTGAGGGTTTCAAAGGAAAGAGAGGACTGAGGGAGAACAGAGAGAACAGAGATAAGAGAATAATTCAATAATTCATTGAATTATTAATGAAATAACTCAACAACATTTTCCATAACAGAAGGCCATGCATTTCTAAATTAAGAGGGCATATTAAGTACCCAGCATGATAGATGCAGAAAAGATCATTAACAAGGCACATTATTGTGAAATTTTAGTATTCTGGCCAAAGAGCTTCTAGAAAGAAAAATTGAGGTGCAAAGACTCAAGAATCAGAAGAGTATAAAACCCCTCGATCGTGTACCAGAAGCTAGACAATAATGGATTAACGTCTTCAAATTTTGTAGGAAAAATTTTTCCAACTTAGAATTTGATATGCAAATGGTCAATCAAGTATGAGAGTAAAATAAAGACATGTTCAGACTAACACATTGCCAAAACATATGCTGTCCACGAACCCCTTCTCTAGAAGCTGAGAAGAATTTTAATGGGTCTGATCCTTTAAAATGGAGGGTAAGCCCCAAAAAAGAGACAGATACAGAACCCAAGAAACAGGAACCTAACCTAAGAGAAAGGTGAAAGTAATTTAGGGGATGATAGTAAAGGGAAGTCCCTGGACAATAAATAACCCCCAAGCAGCAATTCTAAAGCCTAAGCAAGCAAACTGGAACTGGAAGCTGGAGGGTTCCAGGAGCAATGTTTCCAGTAAAAAGATGTTTGGACATTGTCAGACAGTTTCAGGGTGAATTGGTTACCTGTACACAGAAAACCAAGCAAACACATGCAAAAATGAGACAATTATTAATTCTTGGGAACACAGAAAAGATTCAAGAAAGGGCACGTAATCAACAATACCTCAGGGTTCACAGTTATATTAATGTAAGTACTGAATATTAATGTAGCTATTTAGAGATTATGGGATGAAGGGTAGTGTTTATATTTGTTCAGGTGGGGGATAAGAGAGCTCTCAATCTTTACCTTCTAGAATGGGAAATTAAAAGATACTCTCTAAAATTGAAAAATCAAGACATATCAGAACATAATTTTAAAATAAGGAAAAAATATCAGAAAAAAAATTTTCACTAAAAGGGCTGAAAATATTTGCCTCTATAGAGTGTAAATCGGATATAGAAAGTGTTAGGCCAGGGACCTTCTGGTTTTTTGTTCGTTTGTTTTGAAAACTTATAATATGTACCCCAACAGAATGCTTCTGATATTGCATTTTCTCTCATGAATTGTGAGGTAAGCTATCTTTTAACCTGTTTACTGGCCATTTGTAGTTCCCCTTCTGTCAATCTCAAGTTCATATCTTTTGCCTATTTTTCTGTTTTACTAGTAGGTGGTATGCCTTTTAAAAATCCATTTATTTGGTTTTAAGAGGCACCAGGGACTTCCGGCAAGATGGTGGCTGAGTGAGCTTGCCTTGCCGTCTCTCCTGGGAAGAGGCAGCTGGACACCGCTGGAGGTTCTCCGGGACCAGGCTTTTTCAGGATTTTTTCAGGGCAGGAAGTGTCTGGACATCGATTTGGTGGGAAGGTAACGGAAAGGACTGGTCTATAAGATATAATTTGGGACTTTTCAGGAGGGGGAGGCAAGATGGCGGCTGAGTGAACTTCCCGGTTACTAGCTCCTGGGGGGAATCGGCTGGGAGGCGTCGGAGACTCTTTGGGACCGGCTGTTTCGGGATTTTTCCTGGTCCGGAGGTGTCTGGACATCGATTTGGAGGGAAGGTAACAGAGAGGATCCATCTGCGAAATATACACGGAGATCCCGGCTACGTGTGGAGGATTCCCTCCTTGGGTAGGCGGAGCCGAGGCAGCTAGCACCGCGGCGGGTGGCGGGTGGGAGAGCCGAGCCGCGCTGTGCCACAGCGGGCGGCGGGCGAAGGACACAAGCCCAGCCGAGCCTAGCCGTGCTGCGGCGGGCGGCGGGCGGGAGAGCCGAGCCGCGCTGCGCCGCAGCGGAGGGCGGTGGGCGGGGAAGCCAAGTCCGGCCGAGCCCGGCTGAGCCGCAGCGGGCGGGGGGGGCTGAGCCCAGCCACGCCGCGCCGGGCGGCGGGCGGGAAAGCCGAGCTCAGCCGAGCCCAGCCGAGCTGCGGCGGGCGGCGGGCGGGGGACCGGAGCCCAGCTGAGCCCAGCCGAGCCTGGCGGCGGGGTTTCTGTTCTTTGTGTTTTTTTGTTTTTTTTTTTGTTTTTTAATTTTTTATTTTTTGTTGTTGTTGTTGTTCTTATTGTTCTTTTTTTTTTTTCAATCCTCTCTTTCTTGTCCCCAATATTCTTCTTATACTATTTTACCTTAACAATACAATAGGTCCTACAGGAAATACCTCACATTTGCTGGGTTTCCTCACCCTCCACTGCCTCATTTCTCTGTGAATAGATTTAGCCTATCTACACTATCCCCTTTCCCCTACAACTTGATATCCTCCACCATCTGCTATCTCTCCTATATTCCATCTCCCTTTCTTTGATCCACAAAGTGTCTAACTCTTAATTTCTAATACCTTTGTTTAGTTTTCCATCTGGTATTCGTCCCTGAAACTATTACCCTTCTTTTCTCTTTCCCTCTCTCACGAAAACAATAGCCTCTTAGTACGTACCACATTCCTCCCATATTCAGTCGTCTACCTCATTATAGGTACTTTCCTACTACTATAACTCTACACAATTTACATGATCTAACCTCCATCCTCCCAGAACTCATATTGTTGCTTTGTAAACATATATCACCAATACTACTTCACACTTTTTCCTTCCTTACACAATTGACTTTCCCCAGCACTAATACTTTCCTTTAAAGTGAGCTTAACTAGCAATAAGAAATTGGAATAAGAAGAACAAAGTGACAAAGAGAAGATATAACACTTACGCAAAAACAACAGCTAATTAATCTCCAAGACTAGACAAAGAAGCTAAGGAACTGATTAAACCCGTCAAGAAAAAATGTTGACAAGACAGCAACAAAAATCTACAAACCAAACCAGTAATCAGGAAAACATGGCTGAATCCAATCAACAAACTGAAAATCAGGAAGGGGGGCAGGACTTCGCACAAGCAATGAAAGATCTCAGAACATTTATCACCGACAAATTTGATGAAGTAATGAAAGAGGTTAACAGCGTGAAGACAACACTTGGAGGGGAAATTGCAGACATGCGCAAAAAAATAACAGATATGATGGAAATGAACACCACAATTCAAGAAATCAAAAATACACTTGCAGCAAATATCAGCAGACTAGAAGAGGCAGAGCAGAGAATTAGTGATGTGGAAGACAGTGCATTGGAAATCAAACAGATAGTAGAAGGGGTCAATAAAAAGGTAGAAAAAATCCAGATAGGACTTAGGGACCTGAATGATAACGCAAAACGCTCAAACATACGTATTATAGGCATTCCAGAAGGAGAAGAGAAGGGAAAGGGGTCAGAAGGAGTGTTGCAGGAAATAATGAATGAAAACTTCCCAAATCTACTGAAAGAGACAGATGTACATATCCAAGAAGCACAGCGCACTCCACTGGTCATAAACCCCAACAGGCCCACCCCAAGACATATACTTGTCAAATTATCCAATGCTCAAGACAAAGAAAAAATTCTAAAAGCAGCAAGAGAAAAGAAAACCATCACATACAAGGGAAACTCCATAAGATTAAGTGCTGATTTCTCATCTGAAACGATGGAGGCAAGAAGGCAGTGGTATGATATAGTCAAGGTACTAAAGGAAAAAAATCTCCAACCAAGAATACTCTATCCAGCTAAACTAGCATTCAAAAATGATGGAGAGTTCAAAATATTCACAGATAAACAGAAACTGAAAGAGTATATCAACAAGAAACCTCCCCTTCAAGAAATTCTTAAGGGAATTCTGCAGGAAGAAAGGAAAAAACAGGACAGTCAGAGATGGAGGAGAGTGTAAAAGCAACAAGAAAGACAAAAATAGAAGGGGAAAATAAAATAATACAAACAAAATATAACAAACACAAATCCAACCAAAATATGGCTACCATAAATAACTCTCTAAACGTAATAACACTGAATGTCAACGGATTAAACTCACCTATCAAAAGATTCAGACTGGGACACTGGATAAGGAAATACGACCCATCTATATGCTGCCTACAAGAGACACATCTTAGACCCAGAGACTCATGGAGGTTGAAAGTGAATGGCTGGAAAACAATCATACAAGCAAACAACAACCAAAAAAAGGCAGGAGTAGCTATATTAATATCAGACAAAATAGACTTTAAATGCGAAACAATTGTGAGAGACAAAGAAGGATACTATATTTTAGTGAAAGGGACAATTTGTCAAGAAGATCGAACAATCATAAATATTTATGCTCCTAACAAGGGCGCCTCTAAATATGTGAGGCAAACGCTGGAAAAACTAAGTGAAAGAATAGATGCATCTACAATTATAGTGGGGGATTTTAATACACCACTATCAACTCTGGACAGAACATCTCAAAAGAGAATCACTAAAGAAAGAAAACATTTGAACAGTATATTAGAAGAGCTGGATCTAATAGACATATATAGATCATTACACCCAAACACAGCAGGATATACATTTTTCTCAAGCGCACATGGAACATTCTCCAAGATTGACCATATGCTAGGCCACAAAGAAAGGCTTAATGAATTCAGAAAGATCGAAATCATACAAAACAATATCTCTGACCACAGTGGAGTGAAGCTGGAAATTTGCAAGGGACAGAGACCCAGACTTCACACGACAATTTGGAAATTAAACAGCACACTCTTAGAAAAACAGTGGGTCAAAGAGGAAATCTCAAAAGAAATCAATGACTATCTTGAAACAAATGATAATGATAACACAACATACCAAAATTTATGGGATGCAGCAAAAGCAGTACTGAGAGGGAAATTTATAGCCATAAATTCATATATCAAAAAAGAAGAAAGAGCAGAAATTGAAGAATTAACTGCACATTTGAAGGAATTAGAAAAACAACAACAAAGTAACCCAACAGGAAGAAGAAGGAAGGAAATAACAAAGATAAGAGCAGAACTAAATGAAATAGAAAATAAGAAAGCACTTGAAAAACTAAACAAGACCAAGAGCTGGTTTTTTGAGAAGATCAACAAAATTGACAAACCTTTAGCGAGACTAACAAAGAAAAAAAGAGAAAAGATGCAAATACACAAAATAAGAAATGAGAAAGGTGATATCACCACTGACCCCACAGAAATAAAGACTATCATAAGAGGATACTTTGAAAAACTATATTCCAACAAAAATGACAATTTAGAGGAAATGGACAAATTCCTAGAAATACATAAGCAGCCCATACTGACGAAAGAAGAAATTGATGATCTTAACAAACCAATCACAAGCAAAGAGATAGAATCAGTCATTAAAAATCTCCCAACTAAGAAGAGCCCAGGGCCAGACGGCTTCACAGGTGAATTCTACAAAACATTTCGGAAAGAACTAACACCAATTCTGTTGAAACTATTCCAAAAAATCGAAACAGAAGGAACACTGCCTAATTCCTTCTATGATGCCAACATTACCCTAGTACCAAAGCCAAACAAAGACACCACAAGAAAGGAAAATTACAGACCAATTTCTCTAATGAACCTAGACGCAAAAATACTTAACAAAATACTTGCTAATCGTATTCAACAACACATTAAACGAATTATACACCATGACCAAGTGGGATTTATCCCAGGTATGCAAGGATGGTTCAACATAAGAAAATCAATCAATGTAATACACCATATAAACAGATTGAGAGAAAAAAACCACATGATTATATCTATAGATGCAGAAAAGGCATTTGACAAAATACAGCACCCCTTCCTGATAAAAACACTCCAAAAGATCGGAATACAAGGAAACTTTTTGAACATGATAAAGAGTATATATGAAAAACCTAAAGCCAACATTGTTTACAATGGCGAAGTCCTGAAATCCTTCCCTCTAAAATCAGGAACAAGACAAGGATGCCCATTGTCTCCGCTCCTATTTAACATTGTCTTGGAAGTACTGGCTCGAGCACTGAGACAAGAACCAGATATAAAAGGCATTCAAATTGGAAGGGAAGAAGTCAAAATTTCATTATTTGCAGATGACATGATCCTATATATAGAAAACCCTGAGAGATCTTCAACAAAGCTCCTAGAACTCATAAATGAGTTTAGCAAAGTCGCAGGTTATAAGATCAATGCGCAAAAATCAGTAGCATTTCTATACACCAATAATGAGCAAGATCAGGAGGAAATCAAGAAACAAATACCATTCACAATAGTAAATAAAAAAATCAAATACTTAGGAATAAATTTAACTAAAGAGGTAAAAAACTTATACATCGAGAACTATACAAGATTGTTCAAGGAAATCAAAGAAGACCTAAATAAATGGAAGAATATTCCCTGTTCATGGATAGGAAGACTGAATATTATTAAGATGTCTATCCTACCAAAACTGATCTACACATTCAATGCAATCCCAATAAAAATCAACACAGCCTTCTTTAAGGAACTAGAAAAACTAACAATGAAATTTATTTGGAAAGGAAAGAGGCCCCGAATAGCCAAAGACATATTGAAAAAGAAAAACGAAATAGGAGGAATCACACTTCCTGACTTCAAAACATACTACAAAGCTACAGTAGTGAAAACAGCATGGTACTGGCATAAGGAGAGACACACAGACCAATGGAATCGAATTGAAAGTTCAGATATAGAACCTCATGTATATAGCCATATAATATTCGATAAAGCCACCAAACCCTCTCAACTGGGAGAGAATGGCCTATTCAACAAATGGTGCCTGGAGAACTGGATAGCCATATGTAGAAGAATGAAAGAGGATTACCATCTCACACCTTATACAAAGATCAACTCTAGATGGATCAAAGACCTAAATATAAGAGCCAAGACCATAAAGACCTTAGAAAGCAGTGTAGGGAAACATCTACAGGACCTTGTAATAGGAAATGGCTTCATGAATATCACACCAAAAGCACGAGCAGCAAAAGAACAAATAGATAAATGGGACTACCTCAAAATTAAAGCCTTCTGCACCTCAAAGGAGTTTGTCAATAAAGTAAAAAGGGAACCCACACAATGGGAGAAAATATTTGGCAACCATATATCTGATAAGAGACTTATAACTTGCATATATAAAGAACTCATATATCTCGAAAACAAAAAGATAAACAACCCATTTAAAAAATGGGAAAAAGATTTAAACAGACACTTCTCCAAAGAAGAAATACAAATGGCTAAAAAGCACATGAAAAAATGCTCCAAATCCCTAGCTATCAGGGAAATGCAAATCAAAACTACAATGAGATACCATCTTACTCCCATAAGATTGGCAGCCATGAAAAAAACAGTAGAATACAAATGCTGGAGAGGATGTGAAGAAAGGGGAACACTCATCCATTGCTGGTGGGAATGCAGAAGGATCCAACCATTCTGGAGGTCAGTTTGGCAGTTTCTCAAAAAATTATCCATAGATTTGCCATATGACCCAGCAATACCACTGCTGGGTATATACCCATCAGATCTGAAAACAAGGACACAAACCGATATATGTACACCAATGTTCATAGCAGCATTGTTCACCATCGCCAAAAGTTGGAATCAATCCAAAAGTCCATCAACAGATGAGTGGATCAATAAAATGTGGTATATACACACAATGGAATACTACTCAGCTGTAAGAACCAATACACTACAATCGCACGTGATAACATGGATGAACCTTGAGAATCTTATGTTAAGTGAAGCAACCCAGGCATTGAAGGACAAATACTATATGACCTCAATGATATGAAATAAGTTAACTGCCTCAGAGAGCTAGAGTCTGGAAAAGTGGCTTACTGGAAATCAGGGGGTGGAGGAAGGATGTGAGTTAATATCTGTAGGGGTGGAATCTGTGATAAGCTGGGGGTAAGTATGAGCACAAAGAAGGGACAAAATGGGGGCAAGGGGTTACATTCGGGTGGGGTTTTCTGGGTTTGAGGGGGGCTGGGGATGGGAAGAGGGGTAATATGGTCCAAGAAATAGGTGGGAGGGAGGGGCAACATACAAACATGGGAGAGTGCCAGAAGTTCATTGAGAACTAAATGTTGAGTAAAACGTATCAAAGTATAAATAGGAGGGTCACCTGGTTAGGACGCTCAGGGGGTATGGTCTGATGCGGGACGGACTCCGGAGGGAATAGCTGAAGGCTCATTTTGCCAAGGTGGGTTCTACCATTGGGTGGGGTGGACCCATATCCTGGGGAAGACTAATGCCGTCGAATAGAGAGAACTGTATCTCTCGTGAGAAAGGACGGCTCCCAGGGCATTAGATTGGTAGGCGTTGTGGGCCCTAAGGGGAGGGGAAAATGGACGTGCAATGGATAGAACAAAGGTAAATAAGGGGGCAAAAGAGGAGTTATGTGAGAGTACACGAGGATGAATATAAAACAGCTAATATTACACCAAAAACATATAGGGGACGACAGACTAATAATGAAAACCATAAGACAAAACATAGGATAACTAAAAAATTTAGAAAACTGTACAACCTAAAGTATGGACCACATAGTAAGCACAAATGTTACCTTGTTTGAAAACTATAGTTTCGGAATCTGTACATCAGTTTCAGGAAATATGATATGAATAAGTTAAAAGATTATTGCTGTGGAAGGGAAAAGGTTTTATGGTGGATCTGGGGAAATACTGTATATTGTATAGATGAATTTTGGTGATCTAAGACTCTTCTGAAGCTGACATTATGTTGGGATTCACTTTACGGGAAGTTTTGGATCACAGAGTGGTTCAACAATGGCAGCGGAGGAATACTGATATGGGATGTTATTGTCAGGATATATATGGTTGACAGGGAGTTATACAGGGCATATGCCCAGGGTATATGGTAATGTCTATATATACTCATAGTGGAAACAATTAAAAACAACAGCTGGGGGGGTACTGGGCTCCTGGCCGGGGGGTCACTGTTGTGGGCCCTGGGAGAGCAGCAGCAATCCTCCAGGTGCAACGGCAAGAACCAGGAAGGAAGGAGGGCCCAACAGTGGGCTCTTGATACTAATGGCTACACTTTTGAGCCTATGCACCTGCAATAAGAACAAGGCCTAGAGTAGCATTGTGCCTGGGGGTTTCCTCCTGACAGCCTTCATGTTACTCAAATGTGGCCACTCTCACAGCCAAACTCAGCGTGTAGATGTGATGCATTCCCCCCAGCGTGGGACACGACACCCGGGGATGAGCCTCCCTGGCACCGAGGGATCACTACCACATACCAGCTGAAGAAGCAACTAGAAAATGACCTTGAATTAAAGATTCAATGTGGAACAGCAGAATATACCTGTCTAAATATAATAACATGACTTCGGAAAGCGGTTTGACCTAATGTAAGGGGGAAATGGAAAGGAGAAATGAGATTATAAGGCTGTGAGTCTCTAAAAAAGAGTCTGGAGGTTGTCAGAAGGAATACCCCTATGTACAACTGAACAGAGTCTAAGAGACAGATAAAGTAGATACAACCCCAGGTATTGGTTCTTTTGAGGGATAAAGAGACCCACGGGTTCTATGGTCATGGCAGAAGGGGTTCACTGCCATGACAGATGGCCCTTCTTTGGAGCTGGTGTTTCTGCGTGATGGAAATGGACTCAGAGGGGATCTCTTTTCACAAGACTTGCATGCTACTTTATTGGAATTGTAGTTGGTGCTGAGTTTAAGATATATGTAGGGGATTTGAATCTCTGGACTGATAATATGACACCCAGGCCCAGAGCCTCAACAGACTTCAGCTCCTACACTTTGACTTATTGGACTTACTCCACTCAGCTAACATGGAGTTGAAGAAGGTCAACCACCACAACATGGAGCCTAGAGTGTCTACAACTAGAAGCGGGAAGAGTGCATCCAGTACCCATGTGGAATCTAAGCCCTCACTTGACATAGGTGTGCAATGGACACAACCAATCCAATGTCCACAGAGGAAATGTGAAATGGGTGTGGGAACGGTAGCCATGGGGGCTGCTGGGTGTGGGGAACGGGAGGAAGTGATGAGATGTGGAGGCGTTTTCGGGACGTGGAGTTGTCCTGGATAGTGCTTCACGGACAATTACGGGACACTGTAGATCCCCCCAGGGCCCACTGGATGGAACATGAGAGAGTCTGGGCTATGATATGGACCATTGACTATGGGGTGCAGTGATGCTCAGAGATGAACTTACCAGGTGCAATGGATGTATCACGATGATGGGAGAGAGTGTTGCTGTGGGGGGAGTGGGGGGCGGGGGCGGTGGGGTTGAATGGGACCTCATATATTTTTTTTTAATGTAATTAAACAATAATAATAATAAATAAATATTAAAAAAAAATCCATTTATTTGAAATATATGTGCCTCAGCGTAACAGAGTCAGACTCATTTATAATGTCCTTACACATGATTCTATTGCCCCTTTTATTTGAACCTATAATTAGCACTATACTTGTTAATTATATATCCCAGAGATTTAAATCTTCACTCTGTTCATATGCTATGTTGGTTGAACCCTGAATCTCAGCTGAGTTGCAACACCTACTCTCCACTTCATTGGACTTGCCCAGGACAACAAACAAAGGGATGATGATGGACAATGCCCATCCCAAAAAGCAGAGGGTACCTATAACTGAAATCAATACAGTTCTACCCATCGGCCCCTTGGGATCTAAGCTCCCTCTCAATTGGAAGCAGAGTGGGCATTATCCTCTCCAAATCCTCAAGATTGGGGAATGAACAGTGGACTATAGTAGACTTATTACTATTCTATTATTCTATTATAGACTTACTATTATTCTAGCAATGGAAGAACGTATATTATTAATGTGAAGGCAGTAGCCACCAGAGGATTTAATGAGAGGGAGAGGGAAGAATAGGTATAATATGGAGGAATTGGGGGAACACTGAAATTGTCCTGCATGACATTGCAGTGACAGATACAGGCCATTATACATTTTGCCAAAACCTACAAAATTGTGTGGGGCAAAATGTAACTACAAAGAATAATGTAAACTGTAGTCCATGTTTAGTAGCAATGCTTCAATATGTGTTCATCAATTGTAACAAATGTATCACACTAATGAAAGATGTTGTTAATGGGGGGAAAGTGTGGGAGGGGAAGGCGATGGGGTATATGGGCCTCTCCTGTTACTTTTACTGGGAATTCCCTATATTTTTGATGTAACATTTATGTACTCTAAAGCTTCTTTAAAAATTAACTAATTAATTTTTACAAGTTAAATGTAAAGAAAGTCCATTTCTAGGATAGAGTCACATATTAATTCATTCAACAAATACATTTTGAGTACCTACTCTATGTCAGGTACTACGCTAGGTGCTGGGCCACAGCAGGAAACAAGTCAGACAAAGTCTTTGTTCTCATGGATCACACATTCTAGTGGGGTCAGACAGAGAACAAGTGAACAAATACATACAGACACACTACTTTCTGATAACAGTAAGTACTTCTGAGGAAAAGGAAAGAAGGTGACTTGAGGAGGTCAGGAAGGGGTTTCTTTGGATTGTCCAGTCAGGGAAGGCCTCTCTGGGGAGGTACAATTTGAGGCATTCAGACCTCAGGAGGATCTAGGGACAGTTGGAATGTTTCAGGTAGCAGATGTAACAACTCTAGGTGTGCTAAAGCCAAAAAGAGGATGGGTGAGGGAAAAACAGAAAGAAGCACACCACCAATAAAAGAAGCAACTTATTTCTCCCAGTGTGTTGCTTGTGTTTTAACTTTGTTCCCAGTGTCTGTTGTCATACAGACAAATTTAGAAAAATTTGATGCCATTGAAGGTATCATTCTTTTTCATTAAGAGAGTGTGCTTATTGTGGTTTTTGGGTTTTTTTTTAAGATTTATTTTATTCATTTCTCTTCCCTTCCCCCCCATTATCTGCTCTCTGTGTCCTCTGTGTGTTTTTAAAGATTTTATTTATTTATTTATTTATTTCCCTTCCCCCCCCATTATCTGCTCTCTGTGTCTCTGTGTGTTCTTCTGTGTCCGCTTGCATTCTTGTCATGTGGCACCAGGAAACTGTTGCTTTTTTTGTTGCATCATCTTGCTGCATCAGCTCTCCATGTGTGCAGCACCACTCCTGGGCAGGCTGCACTTTTTTCATGCAGGGTGGTTTTCCTTGCGGGGTGCACTCCTTGCACGTGGGGCACCCCTATGAGGGGGACACCCCTGTGTGGCATGGCACTCCTTGCGCATTGCAGCACTGCATGTGGGCCAGCTTACCACACAGGTCAGGAGGCCCTGGGTGTCAAATCCTGGACCCTCTATATGGTAGATGGATGCTCTATCAATTGATTGTCCCTGTGGTTTCTTTTCTGTTTTTATTTTTTTTTTAAGTTTTTTTTTCTTTTTTTGTCTTGGTTGTTAATATTGCATTGTCTCCTGGTCTTTTCTCCCCTTTTATCCCCCAAGGTCCTTTTTAATTTATTTAGTCTTTTTTCTCTTTTTCTTCTTCTTGTTTGTTTACTCCCCCCTTTTTCTTTTCCCACCCCCTTTTTCTCTTCTCTTTTTTTTTTCTCTCTTTTTCTTCTTATTTTATTTGCTTTATATAATAGGAGCTGCAGGGAGTGCTTCACACTTGCTGTGTTTCCTCATCCTCCATTTCCTCTTTTCTGTGTGTATTGATTTTGGCCACCTACACTATTCCCTTTCCCCCACATCTTTCTATCCTCCATTATCTACTGTTTCTCTTACATTCCACTGCCCTTTCTTTGACCCCAAAATTGTCTGATTTTAACTTCTAATACCTTTGTTCTCTTTTCTGTCTTTTATCCACTCTTGATATTATTGTCTTTATTTTCTCTTTCCCTCTCTCATGAAAACACTGGCTATTTAATTCATACCGTATTCCTCCCCATATTCAGTTCATTGTCTCACTATAGGAACTCTACTTACTGCTATAACTCTACACAACTTACATGAGTCTAATATCCACTCTCCCAGATCTCACATTGTTGCTCTGTTAACATTTATTACCAATACTACTTTATACATTTTCTTTTCTCACTCATTTTGCTTTCCATGGCCTTAATATTTTCCTTCAAAGTGAACTTAGCCAGCATCAAGAAAATAGAGTAAGAAGAACAAAGTGACAAAGAGAACACAGAACACTTACACATGAACAACAACTAATTAATCCCCAGGACTAGACAAAGAAGCTAAGGAACTGATTAAACCCATTAAGATAAAATGATGACCAGACAGCAACAAAAAACTACAAACCAAACCAATAATCAGGAAAACATGGCTGAATCCAATGAACAAACTAAAAACCAAGAAGGGGAGCAGAACATCAGACAAGTAATTAAAGATCTCAAAACATATATTAGAGACCAACTTAATGAAGTAAAGGAAGAGATTAACAATATGAAGAAAACACTTGGAGAGGAAATTGCAGACATATGCAAAAAGATAACAGATATGGTGGTGATGAACACCACAGTTCAAGAAATCAAAAATACACTCACAGCAAATAGCAGCAGATAAGAAGAGGCAGAGGAGAGAATTAGCGAAGTGGGAGACAGTACATCTGAAATCGAACAGATAGTAGAACAGATCGATAAAAAGATAGGAAAAATACAGCTAGGACTTAGGGACCTGAATGGCAATGCAAAATGCACAAACATACCTATTATAGGCATCCCAGAAGGAGAAGAGAAGGGAAAGGGGACAGAAGGGAAGTTGGAGGAAATAATGGCTGAAAACTTCCCAAATCTACTGAGAGAGATGGATGTACATGTCCAGTAAGTCCGACGCACCCCAAACACCATAAGTCCCAACAGGCCCACCCCAAGACATATACTTGTCAAATTATCCAATGCTCAAGACAAAGAGAAAATTCTAAAAGCAGCAAGAGAAAAGAGAACCATCATGTACAAGGGAGGCTCCACAAGATTAAGTGCTGATTTCTCATCTGAAACCATGGAGGCAAGAAGGCAGTAGTATGATATAGTCAAGTTTCTAAAAGAAAAAAAATATCCAACCAAGAATACTCTACTTAGCTAAACTAACATTCAAAAATGATGGAGAGTTCAAAATATTCACAGATACACAGAAATTAAATGACTATGCCAACAAGAAACCTGCCCTTCAAGAAATACTAAAGGGAGTTCTGCAAGAAGAAAGAAAAAAAAACAGGAGAGGCAGAGTTGGAGGAGAGTAAATGAGCAACAAAAAAGACAAAAAGAGAAGGAAAAAAAAGCAATCAAAACATGACAAACACAAGTCCAAACAAAATATGGCTAACATAAATAATTCCTTGAAAGTAATAACACTGAATGTCAATGGATTAAACTCACCTGTCCAAAGATTCAGACTGGGAGATTGGATAAGGAAATATGACCCATCTACATGCTGTCTACAAGAAACACATCATAGACCCAGGGATTCATGGAGGTTGAAAGTGAATGGCTGAAAAACAATCTTACAAGCAAACAATAACCAAAAAAAGGCAGGAGTAGCTATATTAATATCAGACAAAATAGACTTTAAAAGCGAAACAATTGTGAGAGACAAAAAAGGATGCTACACATTAGTGAAAGGGATAATCTTTCAAGAAGAACGAAAAATCATAAATATTTATGCACATAACAAGGGCACCTCCAAATACGTGAGGAAAACACTGGAAAAACTAAGTGAAAGAATAGATGCCTCTACAATTATAGTGGGAGATTTTAATACACCACTATCAACTTTGGAAAGAACATCTCAAAACAGAATCAATAAAGAAACAAACACTTTGAACAGTATATTAGAGGAGCTGGATCTAATAGACATATACAGATCATTACACCTGAATACGGCAGGATATACGTTTTTCTCAAGTGCACGTGGATTATTCTCCAAGATAGACCATATACTAGGCCACAAAGAAAGACTCAATGAATTCAGAAAGATCAAAATCATACAAAATAATATCTCTGACAACAGTGGAGTGAAGCTGGAAATCTGCAAGTGCCAGAGGACCAGATTTCACACCAAGATATGGAAATTAAACAGCACATTCTTAAAAAAAACAGTGGGTCAAAGAAGAAATCTCAGAAGAAATTAATAACTACCTTGAAACTAATGAAAATGATAACACAATATACCAAAATTTATGGGATACAGCAAAAGCAGTACTGAGAGGGAAATTTATAGCCATAAATTCATACATCAAAAAAGAAGAAAGTGGGAAACGGACTTTGGCCCAGTGGTTAGGGCGTCCGTCTACCATATGGGAGGTCCGCGGTTCAAACCCCGGGCCTCCTCAACCCGTGTGGAGCTGGCCAGGCGCAGTGCTGATGCGCGCAAGGAGTGCCGTGCCACGCAAGGGTGTCCCCCGCGTGGGGGAGCCCCACGTGCAAGGAGTGCGCCCGTGAGGAGAGCCGCCCGGCGTGAAAAGAAAATGCAGCCTGCCCAGGAATGGCGCTGCCCACACTTCCTGTGCCGCTGACGACAACAGAAGCGGACAAAAGAAACAAAAGCAGACAAAGAAACAAGACGCAACAAATAGACACCAAGAACAGACAACCAGGGGAGGGGGGGAAATTAAATAAATAAATAAATCTTTAAAAAAAAAAAAAAGAAGAAGAAAGAGAAAAAATTGAAGAACTAATTGCATATTTGGAGGAATTAGTAAAAAAAACAGCAAAGTAACCCCACAGGAAGAAGAAAGAAAGAAATAACAAAGATAAGAGCAGAACTAAATGAAGTAGAAAATAAGAAAGCACTTGAAAAGATAAACAATACCAAGAGCTGGTTCTTTGAGAAGATCAATAAATTGACCAACCCTTAGCTAGACTAACAAAGAAAAAAGGAGAGAAGATGCAAGTACACAAAATACGAAATGAGAAAGGAGATATCACCACTGACCCCACATAAATAAAGACTATCTTAAGAGGATACTTTGAAAAACTATATTCCAACAAAAATGACAATTTAGAGGAAATGGACAAATTCCTAGAAATATAAGCAGCCTATATTGATGAAAGAAGAAATTGATGGTCTCAACAAACCAACCACAAGTAAAGAGATAGAATCTGTCATTAAAAACCTCGCAACTAAGAAGAGCCCAGGGCCAGACGGCTTCACAAGTGAATTCTACAAAACATTCTGGAAAGAAATAACGCCAATCTTGCTGAAACTCTTCCAAAAAATCAAAACAGAAGGAACATTACCTAACTCATTCTATGATGCCAACATTACCCTAGTGCCAAAGCCAAACAAAGACACCACAAGAAAGGAAAATTACAGACCAGTTTCTCTAATGAAACTAGATGCAAAAATCCTCAAGAAAATGCTTGCTAACCATATCCAACAACACATTAAACGAATTACACACCACGACCGAGTGGTATTCATTCTGGGTATGCAAGGATGGCTCAATATGAGAAAATCAATCAATGTAATACACCATATAAACAGATTGAAGGAAAAAAATCACATGGTTATATCTATAGATGCAGAAAAAGCATTTGACAAAACACAGCACCCTTTCTTAATAAAAACACAGAAAAAGATCGGAATACAAGGAAATTTTCTGAACATGATAAAGAGTATATATGAAAAACCCACAGCCAACATCGTTTACAATGGAGAAATCCTAAAATCCTTCCCTCTAAACTCAGGAACAAGACAAGGATGCCGACTATCCCCCCTTCTATTTAACATTGTCTTACAAGTACTTGCTCGAGGATGCCCACTATCATCCTTCTATTTAACATTGTCTTACAATGAGCAAGTACCAAGATATAAAAGGCAAGAACTAGATATAAAAGGCATTCAAATTGGAAAGGAAGAAGTCAAAATTTCATTATTTGCAGATGACATGATCCTATACATACAAAACCCTGAGAAGTCTACAACAAAGCTTCTATAATTCATAAATGAGTTTAGTAAAGTCGCAGGTTATAAGATCAATGTGCAAAAATCAGTAGCATTTCTGTGCACCAATAATGAGCAAGCTCAGGAGGAAATCAAGAAACAAATACCATTTACAATAGTCAATAAAAAAATCAAATACCTAGGAATAAATTTAACTAAAGATGTAAAAAACTTATACACAGAGAACTACACAACACTGTTCAAGGAAATCAAAGAAGACCTAAATAAATGGAAGAATATTCCCTGTTCATGGATAGAAAGACTAAATATTATTAAGATGTCTATCCTACCAAAACTGATCTACACATTCCATGTAATCCCAATAAAAATCAACACAGCCTTCTTTAAGGAACTAGAAAAACTAATTATGAAATTTATTTGGAAAGGAAAGAGGTCCTGAATAGTCAAAGACATATTGAAAAAGAAAAATGAAATTGGAGGAACCACACTACCTGACTTCAAAACATACTACAAAGCTACAGTAGTGAAAACAGCATGGTATTGGCAAAAGGAGAGACACACAGACCAATGGAACAGAATTGAGAGTTCTGATATAGATCCTCATATATATAGTCATGTAATATTTGATAAAGCAACCAAACCTTCTCCACTGGGAGAGAATGGCCTATTCAACAAATGGTGCCTGGAGAATTGGATATCGATATGTAAAAGAATGAAAGAGGATAACCATCTCACACCTTATACAAAAATCAAATCAAGATGGATCAAAGACCTATATATAAGAGCCAAGACCATTAATACTTTGGAAAGCAGTGCAGGGAAACATATACAAGACCTTGTCATTGAAAATGGCTTCATGAACTTCACACCAAAAGCACGACCAGCAAAAGAACAAAAAGATAAATGGAACTTCCTCAAAATTAAAGCCTTCTGCACCTCAAAGGAGTTTGTCAAGAAAGTAAAAAGGGAGCCTACACAATGGGAGAAAATATTTGGTAACCATATATCTGGTAAGAGACTTATAACTGCATATATAAAGAACTCCTCTATCTTGAAAATAAAAAGATTAACAACCCATTTAAAAAATGGGTAAAAGATTTAAACAGACACTTCTCCAAGATGAAATACAAATGGCTAAAAAGCACATGAAAAAATTCTCCAAATCAATAGCTGTCAGGGAAATGCAAATCAAAACTACAATGAGATACCATCTTACTCCCATAAGATTGGCAGCTATGAAAAAAACAGAATACAAATGCTGGAGAGGATGTGAAGAAAGGGGAACACTCATCCACTGCTGGTGGGAATGCAGAAGGATCCAGCCATTCTGGAGGACAGTTTGGCAGTTTCTCAAAAAACTAGCCATAGATTTGACATATGACCCAGGAGTTCCACTGCTGGGTATATACCCAGCAGAACTGAAAACAAGGACACAAACCGATATATGCACACCAAAGTTCATAGCAGCATTGTTCACTATCGCCAAAAGTTGGAATCAACCCAAATGCCCATCAACAGATGAATGGATCAATAAAATGTGGTATATACATACAGTGGAATACTACTCGGCTTTAAGAACAAATACACTACAAACACACGTGATAACATGGATGAATCTCGAGAAACTTATGTTGAGTGAAACAACCCAGGCATTGAAGGACAAATACTACATGACCTCAATGATATGAAATAAGTAAACCAAGCTGCCTCCAAGAGCTAGAGACTGGATAATAGGCTTAAAGGAAATTGGGGGGTAGAGGAAGGATGTAAGCTCGTACCTACATGGGTGAAATCTATGATAAGCTGGAGGTAAGTATTTGTACAAGGAAGAGATAAAATGGGGGCATAGGGTTACCTTTGGGTGGGACTTTGCAGGCTTGAAGGGGGGGTAGGGATGGGAGGATGGGTAATATTACCCAAGAAATTGGGGGGAAGATGGGGCAACATACGAACATAGGAGATTGTCAGATATTTGTTTGAGAGTATAATGCTCAGAAAACTTTTTCAAAAACATAATAAGGAAGCTTACCTTTTTAAAATGCTTAAAGGGGATAATCTGATGCAGGACAGACTCTTAGGGAATATGTGAATGCTCATTTTGCCAGAGTGGGTTATATCATTGGGTAGAGACCCATATACATTGCCAATCTAAGGTCCACAGAGAAAAGGTGGCATTGGAGTGGGAAAAGTGGACATGGTGGCTGATGGGTATGGGGAATGGCAGGAAGAGATGAGATGTGGAGGCGCCTTTGGGACTTGGAGTTGCCCTGGATGGTGCTTCAGGGGCAATCACCGGACATTGTAAATCCTCCCAGGGCCCACTGGATGGAATGGGGGAGAGTGTGGGCCATGATGTGGACCAATGACCATGAGGTGCAGAGATGCCCAGAGATGTACTTACCAAATGCAATGGATGTGTCATGATGATGGGAGTGAGTGTTGCTGGGGGGGGAGGGGTGCGGTGGGGGTGGTGGGGTTGAATGGGACCTCATATTTTTTTAATGTAATATTTTTACAAAATCAATCAATCAATCAATCAATAAATAAATAAATAGATAAAAATAATGAGAGTGAAGGTATACCCACATCCTGGGGAGGACTGATGTCATCAAATAGAGGGAACTGTATCTCTTAAGAGAAATAGTGGCGCCCAGGGCATTATGGCAGTTGAGCATGTAAAGCCCTCAACACTGTTGCAAGTATCTCTGAACATGGCCCTTCAAGAAATGAATATTGACTGTCACTGTGAGCCCTAAGGAGAGGGGGAAATAGGTATTGAATAGATGGAACCAATGTAACTGTGTGGGCAATAGAAGGGTTCCACAAGAGTACGCAAGCATGGATATAAGACATGTAAAATTACACCAAAAATATATATAGGGGCTGATAGGATAAAATGTAAATCAAAATGTAAAATATAAGATAAGTAAAAATTTAGAAAATGTAAACTCTAAAATATAAACCACAATGTAAACACAAATGTTACCTTGTTTGAAAGCTATTGTCTCAATATCTGTACATCAGTTTCAGTAAATATAGTATGAATATGTAAAAAGATTATTGCTGTGGAAGGGAAAAGGTTTATGTTGGATATGCGGGAGTGATGTATATTGTATATATGAATTACTGTGATCTAAAACTTTTGTGAAGATTAGCTTAATAATTAGAAAAAAGAAAAGAAAAAGACAGGACGTAGACACTGAGGAAAAGACGGAAGTAGTTGCCTTGCCAATTTGCATACAGGGCAACACTTATTGCAGTGATGGAAAGCAAAACATCAAAAACAAAGCTTTTGCATTTTTTTATTTTTTGATACCCCCAATTTTTTTATCCTGATTTTTCCTAATTAATATGTATTCTATATCTAACCTTTAAACTCATCACTGTATTCCATTTTACTATTAATGGAACCTGGCAATATATTGGGCTTCACTTTTCAAGAAGTTTTTGGATCACAGAGAGGTTCAACAATGGCAGGGGAGGAATACTGGTGTGAGATGTTATTGACAGGGGACACATGGGTGGCAGGGAGTTCTCCAGGGCATGTATCCAAGGTACATAAAAATGTTTGGATATTTTCATAGTGGTTACAATTAAAAAAAACAACTGAGGGAGTGCTGAGCTCCTAGTCAGGGGAGCTCTATCACAGTCCCTAAAGGAACAGCAACAATCCCCCAAGTGCAACAGCAAAGACCAAAAAAGAATGAAGGTCCACCAATGAGCCCTTGATACTAATGACTATGCTTGTAAGCCTGTGCACCTGAAATAAGAACAAGGCCTAGAGCAGCAGTGTGCCTAAGAGTTACCTCCTGAGAGCCTCCATGTTGCTCAAATGTGGCCAGTGTCAAAGCCAAACTCAGCATGTAAATGTGTTCCCTTCCCCCCAGCATGGGACATGAGTCCCGGCGATGAGTCTCCCTGGCACCGAGAGATTACTACCAAGTACCAGCTGATGACGTAACTAGAAAATGACCTTGAATAAAAGGGTCAACTCAGACCAACAGAATATCTCAGTCTACATATAATACCAGGAGTTAAAAAAGCTTTTTGACCTGAATAAAAGGGGGAAATGAAAAGGACAAATGAGTTATATGGCTGTGAGTCTCCAAAAAGAGCCAGGAGGTTATCAGAGGGGTTGCCCTTATGCACATTTGAGCAGAGTCCCAGAGACAGATAAAGTAGATACAACCCTGTGTATTGGTTCTTCTGAGGGCTACAGAGACCCACAGGTTCTATGGTCATGGCCGATGGAGATGGCCATCTCAGTTGGCCCTACTTTGGAGTTTGTGTTTCATGTGATGGAGCTGGACTTAGATGCGATCTTTGTCCACAAGTCTCTCCTATTACTTTTACCAGAAATGTAGTTGATGCTGGGATTTAATGTATACCCAGGGGACCTGAATCTCTGGACTGACCATGTGATAGCCAGGCCCTGAGCCTCAACAGCCTTCAGCTCCTACACTATGGTTTATTGGACTTATCCCACTCAGCTAACATGGAGTTGAAGAAGGTCAACCACCATACCAGGGAGCCAGGTGTGCCTACAACTGGAAGCAGGAGGATTGCATCCAGCATCCATGTGGAATCTAAGGCCCCTCTTAATATAGAAGTGGAGTGGACACAACCATTCTAAGGTCCACAGGATGGAAGAATAGAGTATAGATTAGAGTGGACTTACTGATTCTATTCATGAACTATTGTATTAGTAATTGAAGAAAATGTGGCATTGGTGTGGAGAAAGTGGCCATGGTGGCTGCTGGGGGTAGGTAATGGGAGGAAGAGATGTGATGTGGGGGCATTTTCGGGACTTGGAGTTGTCCTGGATGGTGCTACAGGGACAGTTACCGCACATTGTATGTCCTCCCTTGGCCCACTGGGTGGACTGTGGGAGAGTGTGGACTATAATGTGGACCACTGACCATGAGGTGCAGCAGTGCTCAGAGATGTATTCACCAAATGCAATGAATGTCTCATGATGATGGAGGAGGTTGTTGCTATGGGAGAGGAGTGGGGCGAATGGGGTAGGGGTATATGGGGACCTCGAAATTTTAAAATGTAATATTAAAAAAATAAATAAAGACAAAAGAAGAATTTCATATTTTAAACTATATATTTTATGCTTTTCCTTGTTTTTTTTATTAATCCCCGCCCCCACCTAAATGGTTCCCTCTTCTGTTTGCATGTTGTTTTTACTCATTGTTTTTTTACTCCTTCTTTGCACTCGTTGTCTGCTCATTGTTTTTTTCTTGTTGTCTGCTCGTTGTTTGTCTTCTTTAGGAAGCACCGGGAACTGAACCCAGGAACTCCCATGTGGGAGGTGGGCACTCTACTGCTTGAGCCACATCCTTTAACTTTTAAATCATGTGAGGAAAGGATCAAGATGTTTTATCTAAATGGCTGGCCACTGGTATCAGTACTGTTTATTGAATACCCCATTCTTTGCAGATATGAAAGTCTTCATTAAATACCAGATCACCACATACTCATGGATGTGTTTCTGATCTCTCTTTTCTGTGCCATTGTTCTCTATCTCCCTCCCTGTGCCAGGTCTGATTATCAGTCCAGTAATCCTGCCTAAGACCATAATTGCTATTTAGGGTCTGTGTCCGTTCTGGTTGGTCTGAGCTTAAACCATAGCCATTGTTCCCTATTTTGAATAAGAGTTTTAGCACAGAGTTTTCATTACTAAAACTTTATTGAATATTTTGATGAATGGAAAAGCAAGTCTTCCTCCTCATTTTTCTTCCCTTCCAGACTTGTCTTAGGTATTCTCACCCATCTTCTCTCATATGTGAATTTTCGAATCAATGTGTCAAGCTCTGTGAAAACTCCTGCCGAGAACTCGCCTGTGACTGGATTAAATTGATGGGTTAGCTTGGTCAGAATTGAGATCTTTACAATGTTGAGTGTTCCCATCCTGACATATGTATGTTTCTCCAATTACCCAGATCTCTTTCAACATCCTTCGGTAAAATTTTATAGTCTTGTTTTTATGTTGACACACATCTTCTTTGGTTTTTCTTTAAACATTTTATAGTTTTGTTGCTCTTGTGAATGGAACCCATTTTTCTATTTCATTTTCTAATCACTCATTGCTTGTTATTATTGATTTCCTTTTAAATAAACTTAATTTTAGAATGATTAGAAATTTCCGAAAACTACAAATAAAATACAGAGAGTTCCAATATACCCTGCACCTAATTTTGCCTATTATTTACAATTTACATTACTAAGGCACATATGTTATAATTAATGACCCAGTATTGACAAATTATTATTAATCTAAAGGCCATACTCAATTTGGTTTTCATTATGGACAAGAGAAAACCGAGGCCCAGAGAGGGTAAGAAAATTGCCCAGAGCTCTACACCCAGGAAGTGATCAAGCTGGGCTCTAAGGTGGTATTTTGCCATTCTTCAACCAGAGAGTGTGTTTTTCATGTGTGTGATGGCCAGAATGTTTCTCTCACGACAGTGAACTCATTCTCAACATTTGTGACTTCTGCCATACTTTGTTCAGATTTACTTAGTTTTCACCTAATATCCTCTTTATTTTCCAGGATCCTACCCAGGATGCCACATTACATTAAGCGGTCATGTCTCCAGAGGTTTGTTTTGGCTGTGGCTTATTTCTCAGACTTTCCTTGGTTTGGTTGACCTTGACAGTTTTGAGGAGGACTCACTAGGTATTTTGTAGAGTGTCCCTTAATTGGGATTTGTCTGGTGTTTTTTCTTGTGATTAGACTGAGCTTATGGATTTGGGGGTAAGATCACAGAGGTAAAGTGCCATTTTCATCACATCATATCCAGGATACCTACTATCAGCATGAGTCACCACTGTTGATGTGATGTATTACATTGATTTTTTTAATGGTGACCAGCTATGCATATGTAGAATAAATTCCACTCGGTCATGGTGTATGTCTTAGTGTGTCAAAGGGCTGCCAATGCAAAACTAGAAATGGGTTGGCTTTTATAATGGGAAATTTATCTGGGGAAAAGCTTAAAGTTCCAAAGCCATGAAATGTCCAAATCAAGGCGCCATCAGAGATGCTGTCTCACCAAAGTCATCTACTGTGATTCTAGCATCCAACTATCTTTGCCTTCCCCTCCAGAATCTACTGTCTCCTGCAGCTCAGCTGTTGGCAACCAAGCATAGGGCTTGTCTCTTACTGGGCTTCCTCTCAGTTTTGGCAGCTCTGCTTTCTTCCCAAGTTCAGTTGTGAGCTATCAAGCATATGGCTTGTCTCTCCTCGGGTCTCTGCTCTTTTTTTTTTTTTAAGATTTTTATTTATTTATTTGTTTGTTTGTTTATTTGTTTATTCCTCCCCACCCCTGTTGTTTGCACTTGCTGTATCTGTTCGTCTTCCTTGTTTCTTAAGAAGGCACTGGAAACTGAACCCGAGACTTCCAACGTGGGAGGGAGGTGACTAATTGCTTAAGCCACCTTCATTCTCTGCTTTGTTGTGTTTCTCATGTTTTTCTTTCCTGTGTCTCTCTTGTTGTGTCATCTTATTGCGTCAGTTTGCCGCACCTGCCCATCACTTCAGCCTGCTGTCTTGCTCTTTAGGAGGCATCAGGAACCTCTGCTCCCTGTTTTGTTGTGTCTCATTAGGTTTTTCTTCTTGTGTCTCTTGTTATATCATCTTGTTGTGTCAGCTTGCCATGCCTGCCCACCACACCAGCTCTCTGTCTTCTTTAGGAGGCACTGGGACCCAAACCAGGGACCTACCATGTGGCAGGTGGCAACTCAATCACTTGAGCCACATCTGCTTCCCGGGTCTCTGCTCTTTGAGCCTCTCCAGGCTTCTGTTTTCCTGCAGGCCTCTCTCTTATATGGTAGGCTCAATATATGGGACTCCCTTTTCCTGTGTGTGTGTCTCTCTGTCTCCATTTATATAAGACCCAGCAAGAGGGCAGAGACTCAAGCTGACTCACGCCTCACTGACATTGTCCAATCGAAAGGCCCCCATACCCACAGGAATGGATTAGTTCAAAAATATAATCTTTCTCTTTTGGGGATTCATAAAAGAATCTCAAACTGCCACAGTGTATAATTCCTGTAATATAGTGTTAGATTCAATTTGCTAATATTTTTGAGAATTTTAGCATCTATTTTCATAAGAAATAGCAATCTGTAGTGTTCATTTCTTGTATGTCTTTATCCAGTTTATGTATCAGGTACTGCTAGGACCTATGTAACTTCTCCTCTTCAGGCTCCTCAACTATAAAATTGGGTTTAAACAATAAGAGATACCTCAGGAGGTTGTTATGCATGTTAAATCAGTTAATACATGGAAAGCACCTATGACAGAGCCTAATACATAATAAGCACTAAATACTTTTTTTAAAAGTATTGCTTTCATGGGAGTACATTTTACATGGTTATAATTCAGCATTCAAACCATGCTGCTAAATTTCACTTGATAACTTTTTATTTATAACTTTTCATTGGCGTTTATAAAATGATTCATTTATTATCTTCTTTATGTATCCTGTCCTTGTTGACTTTTAGTATCAGAGTTATGCTAACTTCCTGAAATGAGGTGAAGAGCTGTTCATCTTTTTCTATGCTCAGAAACACTTTATATAATATAGAATATCATCTGGGGAGCAGGTGTAGCTCAGTGGTTGAGTGCCTGCTTCCCATGTATGAGGCCCTGGGTTCAATCCCTGGTGCCTTCTAAAAAAAAAGTACATTAGAAAATCATCTGTGCCCAGTGCCTATTTCTGTATTAGCTATATATTGCTGTATAACAAATTATGTCCAAAAATTAGTGGTTGAAAGCCACAAACATTTATTACCTCATATTTTCTGTAGATCAAGAAACTAGACATCGGCCTCTTACAGGCTGCAATTAATGTGTTGACTGGGGCTTCAATCATTTTAGTATCCAGCTTGGGGGAGGGTCTGTTTCCAACCTCACTTACATGCCTTTTTTGACTTTGAATTCTGTTTTGTCTCATATTAATATTGCACTTGCTTCCTTTTTGTTGGCACTTGATTATGATTTTTCGATTCTTTTATTTTTAACCTTTTGGTGTTCTTTTGTTTTCCAGGTGGATTTTATGAAAGGCAAGTAGCTATATTTGCTCTGGACCTAATCTAAGAGTTTAATAGGAGATTAAACTTACTCGAATTTAATGTAATTGCTTATATTCTTGGACTGATTCTTGTATATATAAATTAATTTAATCTGTTTTCTTATGGTTTTCTCCCCATTTCCTTTGCTGTCTTTTGTTGGACAGATAGCATTTTCTTTTTTGATTTCATTTTCAGGAGTGGTTTCAAAAGTATGTTTTATTCCTAAACATCTAATGTTTACTTGCATATTCTTAATACACATTCTCTATCATATACATTTGCTATCAATGTTTAGCCTTGTTTAAGGCAGGAAATTGGTATATTTTTCTTCTTTAAAATTTTTTTATTTTTATTTTTTGTCTTTATTTATTTTTTTAATGTTACATTAAAAAAATATGAGGTCCCCTAAAACCTCCTCCTCTCACCCCACTCCTCCCTCCATAACAACAACCTCCTCCATCATCATGAGACATTTATTGCATTTGGTAAATTGGTATATTTTTCTTACCTCTGCTCCCTCTTTGCCATCTTACCCTCCACTCTTTGCCCATGCTGCCTCCTCAACCATTTCCTGTGTTGATAGATTATTCTACTAGTTCACTGATATCTTTGCCACTGGCTTCTGTTCAGATTCATTATGCTTCTTTTTTTCTTTTTTCTCTATTTTTTTTAAATGTTACATTCAAAAAATATAAGAGGTCCCCATATACCCCCCACCCGCCTAACCTCACTTCTCCCACATCAACAACCTCTTTCATCATCATGGCACATTCATTGCATTTGGTGAATACATTTTGGAGCACTGCTGCACCAGATGGATAATGGTTTACATTGTAGTTTACACTCCCTCCCAGTCCACCCAGTGGGCCATGGCGGGACATACAATGTCCAGCAACTGTCCCTGCAGTACCACCCAGGACAACTCCAAGTCCTGAAAATGCCCCAACATCATATCTCTTCTTCCCTTTCCCTGCCCTCAGCAGCTACTGTGGCCACTTTCTCCACATCAGTGCTACAATTTCTTCCATTACTTAACACAATAGTTCCATAGTAGAAATCAGTAAGTCCACTCTAATCCATACTCTATTCCTCCATTCTGTGGACCCTGGGATGGTTATGTCCACTCCACCTCTCTATTGAGTGGGGGCTTAGATTCCACATGGATGATGGATGCCATTCTGCTTGCAGTTGTAGGCACTCTTGGCTCCCTGGTGTGGTGGTTGACCTTCTTCACCTCCCTGTTAGCTGACCAGGGTAAGTCCAATAAACCAGAGGGTAGGAGTTGCAAGTCTGCTGAAGGTCAAGGCCTGGGTGTCACATGGACAGTCCAGAGACTCAGGTCTCCTGAGTATACACCAACCCCAGCACCAACCATAGGTTCAGTAAAAGGTCAGAAGAGGCATGTGTAGAAAGGTCACATCTGAGTCCAGCTCCATCACACTCAGGAATACAAACTCCAAAGTAGGGCCAACTGACACGGCACTGAACTCCAGAACTATCTGCCATGACCATAGAACCTGTGGGGCTCTGTAGCCCTCAGGATTTTCATAGTAGTTACAGTTAAAAATGACAATTGAGGGAGTGCTGAGTCCCTAGCCAGGGGAGCTCTATCACATTCCCCAATGTAACAGTAACAATCCCCCAAGTGCAATGGCAAAGACCAATAAAGACAGATGGTCCAACAATGAGCCCTTGATAACTGATGGCTAAGATTATGAGCCTGTGCGCCTGAAATATAAACTAGGCCTAGAGCAGCAGGGTGCCTAAGAGTAACCTCCTGAGAGCTTCCATGTTGCTCAAATGTGGTCACTCTCTAAGCCAAACTCAGCATGTACATGCATTACCTTCCCCCCAGTATGGGACATGACTCTTGGGATGAGCCTCCCTGATGCCAAGGGATTACTGCCAAGCACCAGCTGATGATGTAACTAGAAAAAGACCTTGAATAAAAGCGTCAACTCAGAACAGCAGAATATCTCAGCCTATGTGTAATATCAGGTGTCAAAAACTGCTTTTTGACCTTGAATAAAAGAGGGAAATGGAAAGAAGAAATGAGTTTGTAAGGATATGAGTCTCCAAAAAAGAATCAGGAGGTCATCAGAAGGGTTGTGCTTATGCACACATCAGCAGGGTCCCAAAGACAGCCAAAGTAAATACAACCCCAAGTACTGGTTCTCCTGAGGGTTACAGAGACCCACAGGTTCTATGGTCATTGTGTTTCTTACTGTAACAGATTCATTAGTAGTTACTCTTTCTGAGAGACTCTGTGACTGACAAAATTTGGGCTTGCATATCTGAAAATGCTTTTATTTTGCTCTCTTCGTGGTCTCTGGTTCACCAAGGATATTCCAGTGTGGTTATGAATTTATATATAGGGAACAGATGTGGCTCAAGGAGTTGAGCACCTACTTCCCACATGGGAGGTCCCTGGTTCAGTTCCAGTACTTCTTAAAAACAACAACAAAATTAACAAGCAAACAGATGTAAAAAAACAACTCAAGGCTGCCAATGTGTCTCAGTGGTTGAGTGCTGGCATCCCACATATGATGTACTGGGTTCAATCCCTGGACTTGGTATTTAAAATAGATAGATAGATAGATAGATAGATAGATAGATATCATCCATTATTTCTAGGGATTTGAGACAAGAGACAGAGCCTATTAGGTATACTCAGTCCACCATTACACTGTCCTCATCCTTGCTTCTTACACAGGTCTCACTGATAGGGCTAGGGCTAGGGCTGGGAAATCTCCCTTTTAATAGGGCCCAGGGCTAGGGCTGGGAAATCTCTCTTTTACCATCCTTTTCTTTTCTCTTCTTTCCCCACCAGGGAGCTTGGTCAACTATCAAGACACTGATTGGGCCACATTTGGTTAGTGGGTCAAGTTTCTCTGAATGTCAGTTAAGGTATGGCTTGCTCCTCTTTTCCTCTTTCTCCCATGTGGATGGAGCTGTATCCTGGCCCAGGGAGAGCTTTTAACCAGCCATCACTCTGTCTTTGTCTCTTTCTTCCATGAATCTAGTGGAAGTGAGTAAAGATCCAAGGTTCAGGTCTGGCCTTGTGATAGGAAGAGATCCCTCAGGACTCACATTGAGGTTTGGGGCCCAAAGCCCAGCTAACAATGAAGTGTTACTTTGTTTTCCTTTGCCATTGTTCCATGTGTGTATATATCTCCTGGGAACTTTGTGGGGAGAGCTGGCTTTGGTCTGGGGCAGTATTTTGGTGTTCCCAGGTCCCTTGACCACAAAAGAGCACTGATTGCATTATATTTCCAAAACTAATTCCATGGTAATATTATTCCTGCAGTTCCAAATCTTTAAAGGTATAAAGGTTGACATTGACTATATCTTGGTGCATGGTGTCCATTTCAACATGCCACAGCCCTTAGGCTACCTTGTTAGGATGTAGAGGTCATGGACTGCACAATTCTAAGGTGTTCCCTTCTTATCCTAGACTATGTGAATGGCATGCCCTAGAATTGTGCACAACCTATACACTCTTTGAGGTGTCCCTGTTCAGCCCAACCCCAGATGTCTGTAAGGATGTCTGCCAAATTCTTTGCCCCTAAAAATAGTCCTGTAAATGTCTTCTGCCTTAACATCCTAAATCTTGTCTTGACGTGATGCCTCATCCCACACCCTTTGGATTATACCTTTTAGCTCTTTGACATCTGCTGCAGTTACATTAGAACTTCAGAGAAGGAACTTGTCTCAGATTATATAGATGGTAAATGGTGGAACCAGTGTTCAAAAAGCCAAGTCTATCTGATTCTGTGCACTACAGGCAAGGTGGAGGTCGAGGACAGGGAGAAATGTGGCTGGCAAATAGCTGAGGCTTCATACAGCCCGTGATGGATGTGATTACCTCAGATATCGTTTATTCATTCATCACCCTTACTGATAATCACCCAAGGTTCCTTCCAATTCTACCATTCAGTGACATAGGCCATTTCCAATCTCATATTAGTGAGGCTTTGGTTGCCAAAGGTAGGAATCCAACTGAAAGTGATCTAAGCCAAAAGGCATTCTTGTTAGTTCACATAAGTGAAAAGAACCAGAGTGGTCTGGTCAGACAATGAATGCTAGGTCCAGGCTCACATGAAGTTTACCCACCTCTTAGGTCTGTTTTCCTTTCTGTGGGTATCATTCTCAGGCAGGCTCTTCTCCCAGAGCTCCTGGACACTCTAGGCTTAAGTCTTCTAGCTAATCAGTCTCTATTGTCTTTTTTCCCCTATACTTTAACCGAAAGATCCAGGGAGGATTTTCATTGACCCAGGTGAGGTCACTTGGCTCTCCATAAATCTATCACTCTTTTCAGAGTGATGACCTACTCTAATTGGTCAGGAGTAGATCATAGGTCAAACCTTGGAGTGACCTCACAGTGGGAAAGGGGTGGTTTCCCAAGACAGTTGGGGGTGCTGTTATTAGAAGACAGAATGAATGCTGAGCAGACACAAACAACAGTCCCTTGTGCATTTTGTTTCACGGATGAGAAAACAAGTTCCAGAGAAAGTTAGCAAACAACGTTAAGAGACTTTTGTGGGGAAGCGGACTTCGCCCAATGGTTAGGGCATCTGTCTACCACATGGGAGGTCCGCGGTTCAAACCCCGGGCCTCCTTGACCCGTGTGCAGCTGGCCCATGCGTAGTGCTGATGCGCGCAAGAAGTGCTGTGCCACACAGGGGTGTCCCCCGCATAGGGGAGCTCCACGCGCAAGGAGTGCGCCCTGTAAGGAGGGCCGCCCAGGGTGAAAGAAAGTGCAACCTGCCCAGGAATGGTGCCGCACACGGAGAGCTGACACAACAAGATGAGGCAACAAAAAGAAACACAGATTCCCGTGCTGCTGACAACAACAGAAGCCGACAAAGAGGACAACGCAGCAAATAGGCACAGAGAACAGCCAACCAGGGGGACGGGGGGGGGGGGGGGGGGGGGCGGGAGGGAAGAGAAAGAAAGAAAGAGAGAGAGAGATCTTTTTAAAAATCACTAAAAAATTTAAATTTAAATTTAAAAAAGAGACTTTTGCAAGCCAGGAGTTAAGAAAAGCTGCCTCCTGCTTTTGACCCAGCATCAGGGCTGCTAGGCCATCTCTGGTGGCAATTTTAGAGTTAAAAGTTCAAGGGAAGTTCCAGGTCTGATAGGGATGCAAATGTGTGCTGTAGGAAAAGTTCCGTGGATAGATATCAGGATCCTAGGCCTGGCTCTTCCACTAAGTGACTGAATGAACTTAGACCAGCCCATTCCTCACTCTAGACCTCAGTTTCCCCATCTGTAAGTTGAGAGGGTTGGGTTGGATGAGATTTTTAAAAATACTATAACTTTGTGCTTTTGTTCCACTGCTGGGGAGGGAGAAAGAGAAAGCAGAAGTCTGAGGGGAAGTCCCTCCTCTCCATCTGGAACCATGTGGAATTTCTGCAGTGGAGACATTTAACCTGACTTTAATTTGAGTTGAAACGTCTGATATTTCTGATAGTAATAACATGCCCTGGATGGGGCAGGGGGGAAGCAAGCTCCCTTGAAAAGAACACCAAAAAGCCCTCTCTGTTCCTTCTCTTGAAGCACAGCCCCAGGCAGGCAGGGGTCCCAGCACCAGGACCCAGGGGAGCAGGTGTTCCTGAGAAGCCAGGGTCAGAGGAATCCAGCTCAGGCTGGCAGGCGGCCATGGTGGCTGCATGGAGGGCTTTCAGCACCTCCTACTCCCATCAGCCTGCCTTATCCTACCCTGCTAGGCCTGGCTTCAGGCAGGGCCAGGAGTAATGACACCCTAGGGTGAGGGCCAGACAGTGGGTGGTATGGGAGGTGCCATCTGAGATGTCAGACCCGTGCCCTGGCAGAGCAGGGAAGGGGAATGGTGTAAGCACATGTGTGCATGTGTCAGGACTGTGGGTGTGGATGGGGCTGCTGGTGGGACAATAGCCAAGGTGGTCACTGCTGGGTGCACTGGTCCCACCAGTATTAGTCCCTCCCTAGATATCCATCACCTCCTCAATAACTCCATCTCTCTACACAAGAACCTCCTCCTCAGTGGGGATGGAGGAAGATGGTGTCCCCTCAGCTGCCGCCACATCCTTTTCTGCTGTGACACAGACATCTCATTCTAACACTCCCTCTGTCATGAAGTAAGGCCAGGCCCAGACAGGGATGGGCAGCAGGGTCACTCATGCATCAGGGGATTCAGTTAAGACTTCTTATCTCTTTCCACCCCTGGGCCCAGTGCACTCTCTGCTAAACAATGGAAGTGGAAGTCCTGCTTAGTGTCTAACTTTGTCCCCTCACACTGTATTTATTCTCCTCTGATGTTAGCAAACTGTGGGCCACCAGTCACTATAAAGTCAGTGGATAAGTGGCCCCCTTACTGCCCCTCCTCCCAATTTTTCATCATACCCCCAGCCTGTTTTCCTGCCTTAATGATCCTCTATGATGGGGTGATGAGTGGGCAGTGGAGAGCCCACACTGACCAATGAACCCAGAGCAGGCAGCCCTCCAATTACCCACAACGCTCAGGCTGAGGCAGGGGGTAGGGAGAGAGGGCTCTCCCCGCCCCCTTTTAAGTACATATATTTAATCAAGGAAACAGATTTCACTTTCAATCTTCTTTCCAAGAGATTGTTATAAACAAAAGCAGGTCTGGGGCAGGAGGAGGAGGGGAAAAAGAGGAAAATGATTTCGGAGATTAAGGAGGCGGCCACGACAGCGTCCCCTTTTAAACCTCCATCGGGTTGTTTTTCTTGGTCGTTTTTTCCTCCTTCCCTCTCCAGCCAGTGTTACTTAAAAGGAACATTATGCTATCACAAATCAGATTTCCAAACATCATCTCCAGGTCACCATGAACAGCTCAGCAATTTGGCTGCAGATTCCTGGAGGAGGCTTCCCCTTTAACCTCAGACTCAGCAGGGAGCTGCCTCCATTGTGAAGGCTGGGGAAGCCCTCCTGGCTGAGAGAGAAGAGCAGTGGGGGCTGGTGGGGGCTCCTCGGCCTACAGGGAAGAAAGGGTGGGCAGGGAGCACCATCCAGCACCATTCCACTGCGTCTCATATGCCTTGACAGGACAGCAGGGGCACTTTTCCTGCCCAGCCCGGAACATCCTTGGCCCTGCTGGGTAGGAGGGTTGATTTCTGGTAAGGCAATGTGGGATTCATTTTTACCTCTGCCCTAAATTCTGGGACTTACGGATGCCACAGAGCTACCAGGGGAGATGAAAAGTCAGAGCTGGCGCCATGGGTTCCAATGCACAGCGAGTGATCACAAGTGTTTCAGCTGGGGCAGTGAGGCAAGGGTGAGATGAGGGGATGCTGAAGGCTGGGGATGGCTGCGGGGTTTCCAGAAGAAAGAAATCACCCCAGTGTCTGTTGCCTCAGGCCTTGCCCTCAACCCAGATCTCTCCTCAGAGTCAAGGGCAGGGACTGCGGGGGAAAAGAAAGAGAAGAAGGGAGGTTAGGAAGTTCTGATATGTGCAGACCTGAGCAGGAAAGATTCTGGGCTAGACCCAAAGGACTTCTGAACAGGGAAGATTCAGAACCTCTGGAACGGTTTCCACACGAAGAATTGAGGTGAAACTGGGAACTGGAAAAAATCAACCACCTTGCCATCTAACCAGGGGGTCACAACTAGAGGCAACAATTAAGCTTGAGGAACCTTCTGTGTTCTGTGTATCCTCCCTTGCCGTAGACTTGAGGCAAGCACAAAAGATCAAGTTCCAGGTCCTCAAGCCAACAATTTCTTTCAGGAATTATATCTCTATTGTTATCTGTGCATTTCCCAATAGCCCTGGGGTGCAAGAATTGGGACCTCCATTTTATAGAGAAGTAAACAGAGGTTCAGAGAGGAAGTGACTTGAGAGGACAACCAAGGAGTGAATTTAGGAGTTAGAACTAGACCTGAAATCTCATGACTTCCACCCCCCAGGCTCTTACATTGGCTCTTGCTTCTGTGGGGTGGAACTTTGGAGGCCAGCCTCTGATCTAATGATATGCAGACTCTTCCCAAATTAAGTGGGTGACAAAGCAGGCCCAGGAGTGGGCTTCTGGCCCTAGGGATGGAGATGGTGGGGAAGTTCAGCAGGAAAAAAAAAGCTGACCCTGACAATGTGGAAACCAAAGAAAGATCTCTATGGGCAAAGCAGAAGCATGAGCAGATAGCTGGCAGAGGGACCCATCCAATACTGCAGGGAGGGTCATTAGCAAGGCTGAAGTGCCAGAGAAGGGTGGAGAAGGAGGACCAGCCCAGGGGCTAGGGAGAGCCTCCTTCAGCAAAACTCTGGTGCTTGCATGGTCAAAGAGCTTCCACGTGGCCCAGGTGGCAAGGCCCTTGATACACTCTATGACCCTGGGTTGAGTAGGGCTGAAGGGAACTCCTTGGAGCCAAACCAGAAGTGACAACCCCCAATGACTGCCTGAGAACCACAGCTAGTGTAGGGAAAGCAAACGAAGCCCACACCAGCTATGTGCTATGCCCTTGGGCATCGTCATCATCACCCGACAATAGTCCTGCAGGTGGGGATTTTTTTTTTAAAAGATTAATTATTTATTTATTTCTCTCCCCTTCCCTGCCCCCCCCAAGTTGTCTGCTCTCTGTGTCCATTTGCTGTGTGTTCTTCTGTGTCCACTTGTATTCTTGTCAGCGGCACCCAGAATCTATGTCTCTTTTTGTTGCATCATCTTGCTGTTCAGCTCTCCATGTGCGTGGCACCATTCCTGGGCAGACTGCACTTTTTTCACTCTGGGCAGCTCTCCTTACAGGGCACACTTCTTGCACGTGGGGCTCCCCTACATGGGGGACACCCCTGCGTGGCATGGCACTCCTTGCACATATCAGCACTGCATGTGGGCCAGCTCATGACATGGGACAGGAGGCCCTGGGTTTGAATCTTGGATCTCCCATGTGGTAGGCAGACGCCCTATCCATTGGGCCAAATCCACTTCCCCAGGTGGGGATTTTAATCTCCACTTAAGGACAGGGAAAGAAGGCTGAGAGCAGAGAAGGGGCTCACCTAGAACCCATCGATGATACAACACAGAGGCTCATTCAAGACTAGTGCTTTTTTTTTTCCATTACGTCAAGACCTCAAGGGTGCAGTCTGAGACTCAGGGGTCAGAAAATGGAAGGTGCCCAGCAGAGGAGGTTTAGGAGTCCTGGGCCCTCGGTCCTCCAGAGGTTCCCTACTCAGAGTGCCTGCAGATTCTCTGATGTCAGGAAGTGAACACAGAGCCCTGGGTGAAGGCCAGAGACAGGCAGCTCAGGGCCCTGGGATGTCTTTGAGGGAAACTCCTGCCACTTCTCCCCATCTCGACCCTCCTCCTTCCAAATCCTAAGTTCCCTAGCTTTCCCCTCCCTCCAAAGCTCTCACAGACTCAGGACCCCCAGGGGAGGGGGCACTGAGGGGGTTTCTATTTGCTCCTCATGCCACTGCCTCCTGGACACCTGGCCTGGCCACCCCCTCTCCCACATTCCTTTGGGAAAAGGGTTGCCAGGCACCCAAAGTAGCCTTGGGTAGACTGACACTCAATCCACCACCCTCACAACTGCGGGGCCACTTAGCCATCAGCACTAAGCAGGCAGAGGCCTCTCCCTTTCTTGCTTTATTTATCTTGGCCCAAGGTCGATGAGGCCCGGATCTGCAGGGAGGATGGAGAGACCATTTCCAATATTTCCTCCCGGCCTCTCCATGCTCTTTAGATGCCCCCTTAGTACCCGGGAGAAGAGGGCAGAGGTCGATGGTCTGAAAACAATGGCTTGAAGCTGGGGGGGAGAGAAGGGGAGGGAGGGCTCAGAGCCCACAGGCCCTGTCTGGGACTTGCAGGTAATACACAGGACCCCCACAGTGAGGTCAGGGAGGTGGTGGGAGGGGGGAGGACTGGCTGGCTAGGTGATCCAAGGGTTAGGACCCTCAGAGCCTCAACTGAGCCCACACAAGGCCCAGCCTTGGTCAGCTATGGGGAGACAGGGGCAGTGGCTGGCCCAGTTGCCCATACTCCTGGGGCCAGAAATGCACTGTTTTTCAGGGCTGCTGGCCCCAGGACCCCTCTGTCTAGGCGAGGAGGTGGAGGGGGCTTGCAGGCCTTCCTGGGGCCCCAGAAGTTTCCAGGTCTGCATTTCCGGGGCCCATTGGTCTCAGCAGCAGCCCTGCTGCAAGGTTCCCAATCCTCCCCCTCTCCAGCTTGTTTGCATGGTTGGAATCCCTGTCTCCAGTTATCATGTCCCTCGCCACACCCAGCACTGTCCTTCAGCCAAGCCACACACATGGAAATGCTTTCATCTCTCTCTTCTGCTGGGCCTGCCCTCTCCCAAGGGCTCAGGGACTTCACTCCTCTGAATTCTCTCCCATTTGTCTCTGTTCCCCAGTCTGCCCCCCTTCCCTTCCCCCTCACCGTGTTCAGGGACATTCAGCCGCACAGCAGCCTCAGCAGAGAGGCGGGAGACTTGGGGGCTGCAGCAGGCTTGTCGGCGCCCTGGGCCCCACTGACATCAGAGAGGGGGAGGACGTTTCCTCAATTTCACAGTCTTTCTCCTTCCTTCTGGGCTCTGCAGGGGCCTGAGGTATTGGGTGTGGTGAGGGGAGTGTGGGGTCAGCCTCACTGCATTCTGCAAATGTCTCTGAGCAATTCTAGGGTGGAAGATGAAAGGGGTCTGACTTGGTTCCTGGCCATGAGGTGCTTTCAGACACAATAGTCTTAATACTAAATACTTAATTAATTAATAGTCTTAATACTCATAACAATCACACCAAGATGACATTTTATTCTGTGGCAGGCACTGTATGTGCATGGATTCATTTCATCTTCCCAAGAGCCCTATGAGGCAGTAACTCTACCTCCATTTCATAGGTGAGCAAACTGAGGCTTGAGGAAGTGATGTCATTTGCACTAGGCTCTAGGGAGGGTTAGAGCTGGGACTCTGGACCCAGGAGGCTGACTTCAGAGCCTGCACTCTGAACCACTTGCACTGAATGTATGCACAGAATGTTTAGAGAAGAGACCAGGCCTTTCCAACCAAGAGGCCCAGGGAAGGCTTCCTAGAGGAGGTGGCAATTTTAAATGGGCCTTGAGGGGAACTTGAACAGTCAGAGGTGGAAGAGCATGCCAGGTGAAGGAAATACCCAAAGCAAACAATAGGCAAAGGGAAGTTGTTAGCTAGATTTGGAGATGTCAAGGTGCTCCAAGTGGCAAGGGCAGTAGGGTGATGGCAGCACTGAGGAACAAGGCTGGCAAAGCCATGGGTTCTGGCAGTGATCAGCTTCAAAGAGGGGCAGAACCTGATTGGAACTTGGTTTTGAAATCTTGCTGAGGCTGTGGCAGAGAATCTACTGCAGTGGTCAGATGAGAGGCCTGGGTTCTGGGTTGGTGGCATTGGGAATGGTGTAGTGGTGCCAAGAGTTGGCAGAGGTAATGAATTGACAGGACTTGGTCCCCAAATGGACGAGAAGTGTTTGAGAGAATAAGGAGCCTAGTGAGTGGGTGGTGGTGCTATTCCTGGCAAGGGGACACTATCAAGGGGAAGAAGGGTGGGCTGGAGGGTTTGATTTGGGATACAGAGAATTTGAGGTATCCAGTGGGCATCCAATAAGGGCCCTGATTTGGGAGAACAGGGAGAGGTCTGCAGGGCTCAAATGCAAGGGTTCACAGCTTCAAATAGCAGGAGACAATGCTGGAAAGGAACCCCAGGTTAATGAGCTGGGTCTCTACTCTGTAGGTAATCAGGAGCCTTTAAAGAGTTTTTGAGCAGGAGAGTGATGTCATCAGATTTATGTTTTCAGAAGGTACTTCTGGCAATGGCATGGAGTACCAGTCAAGAGGAGAGACTGCTTAGGAAGGAGGCCCCAATGACAGACAGTGAGGATGGCAAAGAGGGGACAGATACTTGAAAGATAGAGGGGTGTGGCCTGGAGATAGAGAAGCAAAGTAAAACAAAAAACAAAAACAAACAAAAAGCACAAGCGAGTGACCCAGCTGCCCTATGGAGAAAGAACTAGACAAAGCCAGTGCTGAGAGTGGGGCAAGAGTCAGATGGACACGGGTGCTGAGGGAGAGGCAGGAAGAAACAGGGTGGTTGGAAGTGAGTTTCTTCCTCTCCACTTGTTTGCTCCCCTGGGGGTCCTGGCCATAGGCCTTTGTTTGAGGACAGAAGAAATGCTTCCAAAGGCAGAGCCTCCCTCCTGCCACAGGTTATAAATCTCCACGGCCAGACACCAACACACACACACACCTGTCACAGGCCTGGGCCAGGCAGCTGGGCGCTGGGGTAAGGGCCAGCACTTCCCAAAGACGGGAGGATTTCCAGGCTCTGTTTCCAAAGAAATTCCTGACTGGCAAAACACCAGAAAGGAGGGGGAGAGAGAACCCATCCATCCCTGAGCAGGGCTCAGCATTTCAAGGAGGTGAGAGGTGAGGGGCCAGGGAAGGGAGATGGAGCCAGATGGAGGGAGGGGTTCATAGAAAGGCGTGTGTGTGGGGGGGTGCTGACTGGGGAGCAAGGCAAAGAAAGGATGCACAGGAATCCGGAACTGAAGAGGCCCTGAGGCACAGCAGCCAGCAGGCTAGGAGCAGAAGAATCCTTTGCCAGGAGCTTCATATCTCTCCTCTGACGTGGGCCCTCCCCAGGGCCCAGACCAGCCAGAGTCACCAGAAAGCAATGGTGTCAGCCTTTGACAGTCAGGTGTGAGGCTCTGATAATGACCAGCACTGCCTCCATGCAATGCAGACTGAACTCATCTGACAACTGGAAGGACCTTGGCAAAGACCTTTGGGACCAATCCCAATATGCGGCAGCTGGAAGAAGCAGGGAGTTCAGAGAGGGGGAGTCACTGCTCAAGGCTGCACAGCAGGGGGAAGGCAGAGTTCAAGCTAAAATCCAGGCCTCCTAACACCCACAGCAGGATTGTCTGGCCCCAAGCTCTGCTGCCTACAGAAAGGCAGTGACAGTAGAGATGAAGTTATCTTGGGAATCATCTATTACCGCCTGGAGAGAAATCTTTCCTTCCCTAATTTGCTGGGGGACAGAGAGGAGCAGACGGCAGTTTGAGGTAGAAGTGAATGTCAGATTAGACTTCGGTGATCTTTGGAAGAATTAGACATGGGAAATTTGAGGCAAGTGTGTAGAGAAAGCCAACAAGTATGGCCTGAAGGCCACATTCCTGAGGATGTGTGAAGAAAGTTGTGGGAGCCATTTAGAAAACTGGGTCACCAAACTGAAAGATAGCAAGAAGCTTGGCTGTAGGTTGAATGGCTGTAGGGAATGTATATTAGCTGGGGAAGAAGAGAGATGGAAAGGCAGATGAAGGTAGAGACAAGGAGGGCAAGACGACTAGAAATCCTGGGAAGAGAGACCCTTATTTCACATGTCATCTTTAAGGCACCAGATGAAGCTGGCTCTTCAGAGAGTTTGGTCTGATTCAAACTGTAGAATACCACTTGGAGATGCCGACAGAAAGATTCTAGCTTCCTCATAGACCAGGAAGGTGGGAGAGCTACTAGGCAGCCACAAATTGGGGACTTTCTTTAGAGCAAAGCCTTCTGGGGAGATGTGTGTTTGGAATTGGGCTGGATAGGAAAGTGATAGCATCTCTACATTCTATTCAGCTGTGACAGACTGAGGGAGGCTGGGGTCAAGTGTTAGTTGCCTGAACCTCCTTGGGTATGTGGACAGGAAATTTATATGCACATCACATGTGCTCTCATTCTCACTTATACATGCTCATAAGTAGAGCTGCACACTCTATGGAACAGGTCCCTCAGTGAACTCATCCTGGACTCCATTTCTGCCTCTCACACCACACTAGGCAGTAGAGTAACATCCTACCTGCCTCACCTGAGCCAGCACCAGCTAAGAAGCACCCCAGCCTCCTCTGTTGCCCCCTCCTGCAATGGTCCTGGCCCAGGGGACCCTCTGGGTCATTTCATTGGCTCCCAGACCAAGCTCTGACTACTCATCTGTGGTCATCCAAACCCTAATGTGGCCTTGGCTTGTTTTGCCCTGAATGTGGCTTCAGGTCTCTGCAGTAAACCCACCACCTGGGCCCTTTCTCTGCCTGGAGAGAATTCCTTTACGAGTGCCCAATTCTTAACATTTCCTAAACTCTCTGCTAAAGTCTCTTTCCGATGTCCCTATGCATACAATAGGCACTCAATCAAACCTTGCTGATTGTGTTACAGAGACTAAAAGAGACATGATTGCTTGTCTCAGGGTCCCCAGTCTCTATCCAGTCTAGGCCCTGTACCTGCCCTTGAATGCAGGCCACGGGAAGTTCTCCTTGCCTTGGCACAGATGCCATCCCAGAGGGTGGTAGTGGTTATGCCTGATCCAGAGGATGGTGTGGTATGTGGTATAGGGGGAGGAGGCACCAGGGAGCAGACAAGCCAAAAAACAACGTGCCACCTTCAGGCAAATGGTAGGAGCAAGGACAGAAACCTTCTCTATCTCTGATGTTCAGTTTCTCGGCTGGGAACCCTCTCCCAAGTTTGTACCCATAGTTAGAGGTGACGACAAACGCAGCCAGCCCCTCAACTTTGAAGAAGTGTCCTCAGTTATTTGGAAAAGATAATAATGTGGCCTTTGTCCTTCTCCTTTCTCTTTCCCACTTTTCCTGTCCTCTGGTCCTATATGTGGCAACTTTATGGCTCTTTACCAAGAATCAAGGAAGGAAGGAGGGAGGGAAGGAAGGAGGAAGGGAGGGAGGGAGAAAGGGAGAAAGAATGAAAAAGAAGGAAGGAAGGAAGGAAGGAAGGAAGGAAGGAAGGAAGGAAGGAAGGAAGGAAGGAAGGAAGGAAGGAAGGAAGGAGTGAGGGAGGGAGGGAGGGAGGGAGGCAGGGAAGGAGAGAAGGAGGGAAGGAAGGAAGGAAGGAAGGAGGGAGGGAGGGAGGGAGGGAGGGAGGGAGGGGCCACCAAGAAGCTAGGCCAAAGGGATAATTGGGGTGGACCTGCCCCTTTTGTGCCCCATGGAGCCCAGTATTGAGTCAGAGGCAGTGGGTGGGGATTGGGTCCCAGGGCCCTCTGCCTCCCCACATCTAGAGGAAATTACAAATTTGGACCATCTCAGGTGCCCAGGGGGAGCACCAGCTGCAGGACTCAATGGAAGTGATTACTTGGACCCTGGTGAAAGCTGTAAGGGGCAGGTAAGCACCATGCTGGTTTGTAAAGGGGTAAGGGGGCAGGCCTGTCCAGAAGTATAGAGCAGGTGGTGGATTCAGTGGCAGCCCAGGTCATCCATCAGGCAGCCCAGACCAAAGAGCTTTCAGTGCCCACTTCCACAATCGGGAAACTTCCCCGGGCACTCTGAGCCAGGGAAAAGTCTCCAGAAACTGAGAAGCCCTGTCCCATCCTCTTCCCCCAACCTTGACCCTGGGAGAAAACTGCCCAAATATTTCTGGATTGGCAAAGTCCTCCAAAGGTCATCTCATTCATGCCCCAGCCTCTAGACTGGAAAACTTGTCTCACAACCTGGCTAAACAACTCCTTCCTACCCTGTTCATGCATTCTGGTCTCCAGAAACACTGCCTGAGTTCCCTGTGCTCCTCGGGCATTGCTCTTGGGCTAATGCTTCACCCGCCTTCCCAGAAGGCCTGGAAGCCATGTGTTTCAGCTTCTCAGAACCCAATTGGGATCCTCCTGGGAAGGCTAGTGAAGTGCCACGTGGTAGAACCAGTACCGCAGCAACACAGCGAAGCATCTGGGGGCCAAGGGCTCCTCTCCTGCTGAGGATTACCTCTGAGTAGGGCCTTTAAGGTTCCTTGGAGCTCCCCCTGCCTTACTGGCTGCCTGCCTGCATCTCAATTTCTAAACAGGGCCGGGGTCCTGGCCTGGGAGCAACCTGAGTCCCAGCCCCAGGCCTTCTGAGAGCCGCTGAGTAGAGCAGCCCCAATCAGCCTTTGGCTGCCTCACTTCCTGCAGGTGGAAAAATTATCCTATTTATCCCCAAATGGATTGGTCTACTCAAACAACAAACAGACCCACAAAGAAACACACATGGCGTCCCAGAGACATAAGTGTATATGACTGATCCGGAGACACACAAAGTCCACGTGCAAGGGTCTCTCTATCTCTCTCGGACTCCATCTCTCTCTCGGTCTCTGCTTCTCTCTCTTTCTCTCTTTCTCTCACTCTTTCCCAAGGCCCCCTCTTCCTGCCTGCATTACAGCATCTATCAATGTGGCCTGACCTCATGTTGTAAAAATATACAGTATGGAATGAAATCTACCTTAAACTCTCTTTGAAATATATTGAAAGAATAGGAATTCTCATCTGCCTTATTGAATTTTCTGCTTGCTATTAGAAGCATGCCAGGTCTTTCTGGGCCCAGTCTGAGGCAGGGAGGGGCTGGGATTCCCTGCCCAATTTCTCTCTCCTGGCCAAGAGCTCCAACCCCTTTGGTGGGTGGGCCTGGGATAAGGAGGGGGGCAGCTGTGTTCTGGCCAAGAGGTCTTGGGTGGCCACCTCCGCTGGCTGGTGTGGCCCATGGTGAAAGTGAAGACAAGCAGCATGACTCCTCTGAGCACAAAGTGCCCCATCTTGGCCTAGAAGCTTGAGCTTCTGCCCTTGCTCTGGTCAGCACCAGGTCTGGCAAGTCATCCTGTACTTACTCCCCGAATCCATTAATACCCACATCCTTAACCCACAGAACCAGAGGCTCCTGGAGGGCAGGGGCCATATCTTGTTCTTCTTTGTGTCACCAGGATCCAAAAGAGGACATATCAGTGAGTAGAAGCTTAGGAAAACCTCTGTGGCATGAGTGCTGAGGGTGTGCCCAGCACTGATCTAAGCATAGGGAGTACAGCAGAAAACCAAACGGACTTCAAATTCCTGCCCTCGTGGCACTTTGACTCTAGTGACTAAATAAATGGACTCTTCCATTGCCCCCCAGTTACCCTCTCTTTCAACTATTCTATTTCTCTCTCCCCCTCCTCTTAGGGACCACAGTGACAACCAAGCTTCACTGCTTGAAGGACAAGATTCATGGATGCTTGCAACAATGCTGAGGGCTTGACACGCTAGTCTGTCCTCCTCCATTGGGAGCCACTCATGCTCTTGAGAGATACCCATCCCTTTGTTTGAGAACATCAGGCCTCCCCACGATGGGTCTTCACCCACTGATATAACATGCAATGACAAGATGAGGACTCACACACTCTCTAGAAGCCTGCCCCAGGTGAACTGTGTGCCAGATGCCTTCTGTCAAACACCTAAAAATAGGACCCCTCCTTATTATATTTTCTAAAGAGTTTTCCCAACATTATAGTTTCAACCACATGCCCAACAATGTCCCAAGTTCACTTGCTCCCCTCTAACCCTAACCTGTGGTTGGTGCTGGGGTTGGTGTATGCTCAAGAGACTTGAATCTCTCGACAATCCATGTGCCAGCTGAGCCCTGAGCCTCAGCAGACTTGCAACACCTTACTCTCTAGTTCATTGGATTTACCCAGGTCAGATAACAGGGAGGTGAAGATGGTCAACCACCACACAAGGGAACCAAGAGAGTCTACAACTGCAAGCAGGAGAATTGCATCCATCAGCCATGAGGGATCTAAGCCCCCTATCAATTTAGAGGTGGAGTAGACATCGCCATCCCAGGGTTCTCAGGATGGAGGAATAAAATATGGATTAGACTGAACTTACTGGTATTCTACTATAGAATTATTGTGACTCTAGCGACGGAAGAAATCACATCATTTATGTAGAGTCAGTGGCCACAGGAGTTGCTGAAGGCAGGGAGAGGGAAAAAGAGGTGTGATATAGGGACATTTTTGGGACTTGGTGTTGTCCTGAATGATATTGCAGGAACAGATGCAGGACATTATATATCTTGCCATAGCCCACTGAATGGACTGCAAGAGAGTGTAAACTACAATGTAAACTGTAATCCATGCTGTGTAGAAATGCTCTAAAATGTACTCATCAATGGAAGAGGTTGTTGATGTGGGAGGGGTGGGGTGGGTGGGATGGGGGGTATATGGAGACCTCATATTTTTTTAATGTAACATTTAAAAGAAAATAAAGAAGAAAACATTTTTTAAATAAATAAAAGCAATACTCATTCAAATTCATTCAATTAAAAAAATGTACTCATCAAATGCACTATTGAATGAAGTTGTCGATGTGGGAGGAGTGGGGGGTGTGGGGAGTGGGGTATATGGGAACCTCTTATATTTTTTATTGTAACATTTTGTGTGACTTATGTATCTTTAAAAAAAAGGAAAAAAAAATAAATGAACGGACAGTTAGAAAAGGTAACAGCTGCCAGAGATAAGACATCCCCTGGCGGCCTCCTTCTCCCTGCATGCTTTCTTTATTCCAGGCCCTGTATGAGTATTTCACAGGTATTCATTCATTCGATCCTCAAAATCATCCCATGAGGTACGTCACTATTGTTATCCCAATTTTACAGAGGAAAATGAGACCCAGACATGTTAAGTAACTGTCTCGTGTCACATGGCACACTGGTTCCAGTCTGTGCTCAACCACTAGGCTGTAATGTCTCTAGCTCTACATTGCCTCAATGGAATCTTCTGGAAATGGACCTCTTGACTGGGCCCTCTATTATCCAGCAGAACTCTCTGGACCAGTTGAAGGCCCCCAAAATGTTTCCTCTCACCCTTTTCCCATACCCCAGCAGACTTTGTTCTCAGCTTTAGTCTTTGTGACAGTGGGACTTGGGATGATGACAGGTGTGTTGAGGTGAGGGTTGCTAAGCATGGGTGGGCTTTTGGAAGAAGGAGGCAGCTGTCGGGGGAGGAAGAGGAGGGAGAGAGTGAAGAAAGAGGAAGAAAACAAGGAGGAGAGAGAAATCAGAGAAGGATAGGAGTGGCACTCCCAGGCCTGGACTTGGCAGAAGCTAGCCTCAGAGCTTTGCTGTGACCCCAGCACACACTCAGGGACAGTGTAAGGTGTTACTTGCTGAGGTGTGAATAGGCAGAGAAGAGATGAGCTTTCATGAATGGCTTGTGGAATCAGTCACTTTGAGAATATCTGTGCACACATGCCTGCTTACCCACTCACGTGCAAAAGAGAGACAGAGGGGAACAGGTGTAGCTCGGTGACTGAGTGTCTGCTTCCCATATACGAGGTCCTGGGTTCAATCCCCCATACCTCCTAAACACATACATACATACATACACGCACATACAGCTAAATAAATGCTTGGCATAAAAAAAAAATTAAAAGGTGGAGCTAAGTGTGATCAACCAAGCGCAGTTGGGGGAGGCTATGATTGGATGTGTGAAAAACATTGACCTACTTGACTCCTGGAATTTCCCTGGGCCTCTGGAAAAACCCCAGCAGAGGAGGCTTGGCAAGGGCTCCAGGGAAGCTGAAAGGGTGCCTGGAGGGCCAGCCAGGCTCCAGGAGGGGCTTTTCTCAGAGCTAAGGTCTCTGGGTCTCTCTCTCTCTGCCCCTATGAGATGCAAATCCTAGATCTCCCCCTGCAAATGCTTAGAAAATGGTGAGATGTTTCCTCTGAGCCTTCCTCTATTAAGGGAAGAGATAGAAACTGAGGGAAAACTTATGAGGAAGCATCTGCGGTGGGCAGCTGGCTTGGTCTGACCTGACCTTGGCTCTCACTGCCATTGCCTGTGGTCTCAGGAGCATTCCCAACCCCCTGTCTCACTCCCAAATGAATGGCAGAGAGGAAAGAGCAAGGGCCTTTGCAGTTCATTGAGATCTGTGTTTTAATCCTTGCTCCCTGAGGTCCCTGCTTTGGGGCCTGAGGCATCACTGAACCTCAGTTTCCTCATCTACCCTCAGAATGGTTGCAAGGAAAAAAGGAGCTCACATTTGTGAAAGTATCCCACATAGTCCTTGGCATACTCACTCCCTCTTTCCCCCTCTTTAGTCATCAGGCACTGAAAACAACCTACTGTCAGGTCAAGACTCTGGGGGTCCAGAGCTCTTTTTCTCTCACAGCAAGAAGGATCAAGAAGTGTTCTCTAGCCCCACTTGAGCCTTTGCTGGAGTCCCCTTCATTTATGTGTCGACACATGAGCTATAGGCCCTGAGTCCAAAGCATGGGCCACATCCTCTCCTCATTCATACCCTTTGGCTCAAGTGAGCCCAACATCTCTGTCAACATATCTAGAAAGCTCTCCACTGGCCCAGATATTCCCTCTTCTACCATTTTGACAAGACAGTGTCTTTAAAAAAGATACCCAGAATTTCCCACCACAGAAAGCATAAACTATTTCATCACATCAGTCTAGATGTCATCTACGTTGAAGTAGAATGTCATTAAAAAAGGTCTATTGGGGGGACGAGCCCTCTCTGAGTCCCCATTCTTCCTCCAACCCAACTAACACTAGGGGAATTTCTTTTTGGGAATAGCTTTTATGGGATTTGACGATTTTGTGACCGAAGCAAGGAATGGCAAAGATATATATCCCCATTCAAAGACAGCTTGGGCAGCTTGCCAGAAATACTAGGAGCCTTCAGTTACAGGTAATGCTGTGCCGGCCAGTGCTATACAGAAAAAGAGAGAGTGGTGGGTCTGATGGAAAGGACTATAGGGGTGTTTCAAGGGTCTCAATGGAAATAGTCCCTGTGTCCCGCCTCTGCCACACTCCATCTGTGTGGCCATGGGCAAGGCATCTAACCACTTTGGGCCTTCAAAACATGAAGGATTTAGACCATGGTGAGTATCAGAGAGTCTAGGGCTATTTTATCAAAGGAAAGGATGTTTGGAAAGTGTTTTGCAGACCACAAACCCTTACACACATGGGAGACCAGACCAGGAAAGGAATATCACTGAGTACCTGTTCTAGGCTGCCTTTTGGATCAGGCCCATAGTTACACACATTAGCTTCCCCACTGGACTGAGAGCACCTTGAGACCAGGGACTGCACCTCCCGCCTGTTCACTTTTGTGTGCCCCACCCCACCGCCCGGCCACCCCAATTGTTTAGCACAGTGTAGGAGCTCCATTAGTGTTTGTTGACCAGGTATACCATCTCATTTTCATCATCACAACAACCCAATGCTAGAGTTGTTATTATCCTCTCCATTTTACAGTCAGAAACTGAAACCCAGAGAGGCAAATGCACTGGCTCAAGGTCACACAGGAAGTACTAGCAGAGCCAGATAGCTAACCCACATCTGTCTACTGTAAATCAATCCATTCTGGTCACATTGTACCCATCTGCTTTTTTCATGGCTGTCTAACTCTTTTGTGATGCTTCCCTGGCCAAGGTCTCTGGCTGGTTGAGAAGGCCACTGTGTCAAGCAAAGAGCCCAGCCAGCAGAGACTGGTGAGGGATAGGTAAAGGTGAAAAAAATTCAGACCACTCCTGACTTGAACTGGATGTTACCCAAGGTTTGAGCTGGATCCCAGCTGTTCTGATAACCACAGGTGACCTTGGATTTCAGAGCCCGCTAAGAGTGGGCAGGACTGCCTCTGGAGAACATACCTGATGAGGGATTATGGGGGTGATGGGAAGTTGAGAGAGAAAGGTGTGGGGAAGTGCACCTGCTGAGACTACCAGAAACAGGCATCTGGACCTTCTTTGGTTACCCTCTTATCTGAGTCTTACTCCTAGGAAGTTCTTCCCAGTGTCTATCCTAAGTCCTTCTTGCTGCTATCTAAACCTATATTTTTTGGTTCTGTTGGCCCCAGCACTTTTATACAACTCCTCACTGTCCTTTAGATATCATCACTTCAGGAGCCCTAGCCAGCAAAGCTCCTCAAGACAAGAGTGAGGAGACCTTGCCACCGACTCTATCCAAGGAAATCACAAAGAGGAACCCAAACTCATTGCCTTAAGAGGGGTCTAAGTAAAAAGATCCCTGGGCTCAGCTTCAGGGTCTGCCATTTACTGTCTATATAACTTTGGACATGTTGCTTATCCATTCTGTGCCTCAGTTTTTCTACCTGTAAAGTAGGCGCTACTTATCCCTATCTCACTGTTGTTACAAATGAGATCATGGACGTAAAATACTGGATTCAGCACCTGTCAAATACTCAGCTATATTGTCATATAGTGATTATGTTCATCTGCATCTCCTTGGTTTTGTGCTCTCTACTTTTCATTCCTCACAGGCCAGCTCCTTTGCCTTGGGGTAGCCTGGGCTTGGCATTTTTTGCACCTCCAAGTCCAGCCCGCAGCTCTGGACCTCAGCTTGTACCTGCACAGTACTGGGGGTCCTACCATAATGCCCATGCCTTGGCTGGGGCATCATCTCAGCCTGAACCAGCCTCTGCTTTCCAGCCTCCCAGTTCCACATGCTTTCCCGGTGGCACCTTCCATGGCTTGCCCAGTCGCCCTTGGAGCCCTGTGGCCTCCCCATTTCTTATTTCTCTAAAAGCGCTTGCAATTCCTTTTCAGCCAGGGGCCCCAGAGTTATACCTCCAGGCTTCCATTGTTCAGAAGCCATGTCAATCCATCCAGCTCGCATTTACATTTACATTTCCAAAGCCCAATTTACATTATAATTATTCCTGTCTGGCCAGGCAGGGGAACCACACATATATTTGGGGGAGGACTTTGGTCTAGCTGCTAGGCTTGGCAATCATCTCTCCCTGGGCTTCATCCCCTAACATTAGGGGTTTTTCCTCCTTTTCTTAGGGGGATCATAGGGCCACATCTTTTCTTTTTGTTCTTACTCCTTCCTTTCCCCAGATAGATGGGACATCTGGGAACAGCTATAGTCTGCTGCAGCTTAGTCCCCTTCATGCAAACATTCCAACCTACCAGGCACTGGCACTCCATCGCATTCCCGACTCCAGGCAAATGGAATATAAGGAATGTGACTTTTCGTTAATCAATTTAGCGAAAAATTTAATGGTGTGGTTGCGGTGCGACAGACAATCTTGTGTACTGCTAGTAGAAGTGTAAATTGGAATACCACTTTGGTGGACAATTTGGAAATATCTAAACCCTTCAAAACAGAGGGAAGAAGAGATATGATGTGGGGACATTTTCAGGACTTAGAGTTGTCCTGGGTGGTGCTGCCGGGACAGATGCTGGACATTGTGTGTCCTGCCGTCGCCCACTGGGTGGACTAGGGGCAAGTGTAGATTACAATGTAGACCACTGTCTATTTGGTGCAGCAGTGCTCCAAAATGTATTCACCAGATGCAGTGAATGTGCCACGATGATGGAAGAGTTGTTGATGTGGGAGGAGTGGGGTAAGGGGGGTGGGGGATACATAGGGACTTCATTTTTTTTTAATGTAACATTTAAAAGAAAATAAAGAAGAAAAAAACATGTACATAACTTCAACTCAATAAATATCCTTACTGGTATTCATCGTAAAGAAATATTGGAGAATTTGGATTAAAAGGTATGTAAAAGCTCTTTGTAGGAAAGCGTAATAAATTAAATGATCGACATTTTAAAAACTGAATAAATAGAATTATATGAAACTTGTAAGAATGTTTTGAAGGTATATAATGATGTGGAAAATGCTCATGCCATAATGCCAAATTAAAACGTGCAAACTGCCAAGTCATATATATAGTGTGATCCTGATTATTTTTTTAAAAACTATAAATGTTCAAATAAAAAAAACTAGAAGGAAACAAGTCACTTGTTAACTGTGTCTGACTTTAGGAAATAAGATTATAAGAGTCCAAGCACTTGTATAGCACTTCTAATGGGTCAGGCAACTTTCTAAGCACTTTACGTATAGTATGTATATCTCCTCCTCACAACTTCCCCTATAAGATAAATAGTGCATTAACCCCATTTTACAGATGAGGAAACCGAGGTACAGAGTGGATGACCGTTAGTCATTTTCTTCCTTGGACTTGTCATTCTTTCCCAAATTCTCCATCATGACCACATTTGTCTTTTATTAGGAGAACAAAAATGCACAGGGATAAACATTGTTAAGGAAAATCAAAGGGCACTACTGGGTCAGAGGCTCCTTAGTTCAGCTAGAGACAGCTTTACTGTGTGGCCTGCTTTGACTGTGGCCCTCCAGGCTTCGCAACAGACCTCTCTCTGGTCCTTGTGGTCCTCTCTTGGTTCCCAGGTACCAGCTCATCCGTCAGGCCATGACCCACTGCTCAGGTCATGAGCTTCTTTGCTAATGACCCACCACCCCACTTCCCAGCATTTGCCACTTGCATGGAAGTTCCTTGTTGCTGGCTCTTTTCTGCATACAGACATGTGTGCATCCTTGGAATGGCAGAGGCTAGCAGTGGGCTGGCTTCTCCTGCAGGCTTCAACTCAGGTATAGAGCCAAGGGGGACACAGAAAGACATTTGTCCCCAGGCACCTATGTCTGGGGTTCCACGAAGATGCTGGATTTTTTTTTTCTCCCCAGCATAACAGAAAAGGTCAGCACCTTGGAAGAGAGGACAGAAGTGCTATATTGACCCTGGCACTGTTTTTTCTGGAGAGACCACTGGCCCATCTTTTCCTGGCCTAAACCAACCTCCTAACATTTGACTGTTGCTTATAGAGGTCACCAGTACTTTTGTGTGGGTCCAAGCATCAGCCACACAGCTTCTCTAGGGTCACACCTAGCTGCAAGGAGGGTTCAGGTAGAAATAGAATTTCTCTGGAGGGAGGGAGTGGCTGCCATGCCACCCCTTCTTCCAAGGCCTTCCCATGCCCTGGCCATTGTTCCAATTTCCAATCCCAGAAATGGATGGTGAGGGCTACAGGGTGGGACTGGGGGCTGGTCCCCAGAATATCCAGAGGAGGAAGAGAACATGGGGTTGCTATCAGATCTCCCACAGGCCAGATCAGGACCATTATGTCCCAATTGAGGCAACTTTGCTTGTTAGCCCCCCAGGTGGCAAGGATACAAAGAGGTTTGGGAAAAACAATCAGTAGGAGACCTGGGATCTAGTCCTGGATTCTCTCTAGCTGGCTGTATCACTTGAACAAGGCCCTCCTTTCTCTGGGCCCCAAAATCCTTCTCTAGAAAATCACATTAAGAGTAAGAGCCATCTCAAAGGCTGTCCTGAGAAGCAAGAGCCCAGGATGTGACTGCGTTTTTTCTAGTTAGAAAACACCGTGAAATCGTGAGTTGATTGGGAAGCAAAGAGGTTCTGAGCTAATGCTTTCCTCTCTCCAAGGCTCCCTTTCCTTATCCTAGCATCGGCGGTTGTACTCTTTTGAACAACTTGATGAAAGCCATGAGCCCATTTCCTATCAAAGCGCCCAAACACACAAACTGTCGTGCATAATTTCAGGAAGCCCTTTAACCTCCTGGCTGCCTTTGCTGGACCACCTCCAGACTAAGAACCCTTGACCTTTGTGACACTTCAATCCCTTCTTTAGCTTGCTTTCTGGATGCTAAGGCAGCCCCTCCTCATACACACAGCTACAGGGAACTCACTCCCCTCCTAGCAGCTGGTTCCACCTTTTCAGAGCTCCAACTTTTCTTATGCTGAGTTGAAATCTGCCTCCCTGGAGCATTTCTGGGCGGTTTCCTTCCCTGAAGAACCTGAGCAATGCCCTAGGCCAGGTACAGTGACTCTGGGTTACCTGGGATAGGAAGATGTGGTCTCCTCTGGTTGCAGCCTAGCCAGCTACATTTCTACAGCTGGTCCCTGGAGTGGATGCCGATGCTGGATTTTCTGCTTCATAGAGTTGTCCTCCTAGTCACTTTGTGGTTTTTCTGCATGCTTGTTTTTTAAAAGATTTATTTTTTATTTATTTCTCTTCCCTTCCCCCCCACCTCCAGTTGTCTGCTCTCTGTGTCCATGTGGTGTGTGTTCTTTTGTGTCCGCTTGTATTCTTGTCAACGGCACTGGGAAACTGCGTCTCCTTTTTGGTTGCATCACCTTGCTGCATCAGTTCTCCGTGTGTGCAGCACCACTCCTGGGCAGGCTGCACTTTTTTCATGCGGGGCATCTCTCCTTACAGGGCAGACTCCTTGCATGTTGGGCTCCCCTATATGGGGGACATCCCTGCATGGCACGGCACTCCTTGCGTGCATCAGCACTGCACTTGGGCCAGCTCCACACGGGTCAGGAGGCCCTGGGTTTGAACTCTGGACCTCCCATGTGGTAGGCGGATACTCTTATCAGTTGAGTCAAATCCGCTTCCCCCAAGTCACTTTGGATCCAACATGGGACTGGGCCCTGGCAAACCAGCTGGCCTAGCCAGCATCCCTGGGGAAGGAAGCAGCTGGGGGAGCTTGACATCCTTCATCTCAAAAACCATTTTAAAGCACAACCCCCTTCTTCTTCCCCAGACAGGAGTAAGGGACCCTTGTGAGCACAGGAGCACATTTTCAGTCTCAGTTCTATAACATCCCAGCTATGAGATGCAAGGAAATCAAGGTTAAATGAGGTAATCAGTGGGAAGAACCATGAATGTAACAAATGTCCCTTCCCTTCCTCCTTCTGCCCTTCTCCATCAGACAATTTCAGTGAAGCAGCATTAGTGGGAAGTAACTGGAATGGGCATTTAGTGAGTATCTGCTGTGGAGGCAGGAGTTCTGGGCATGTTCATTCGATCTTGACAAGAACCTCATTCAATAGGTTCCACCCATTTGCCCAAGTTCATGCAGCTGGTAAGAGAGAGTGAGGGATTTGAACACAGGCCTCCCTCTCCCTGAAGTCCATATTCTTGCCCCTGTAGCACACTGACCCCCAGGCAAGGGAGGGGGGCTGATACCCTCCTACAAGAAGCAGCTTCTCCTTTGGGATGCCTAAGAGTCACTCTTCTGGTAGTTCTGGGGAAAAACAAGGAACAAAATTTCAATGGATTTCCTCAACCAAGTCCACATTTAGCTGTGCTTAGCAGGAGTTCTTAACCTTTTTTGTTCCATGGACCCCTTTGCCAGTCAGATGAAAACCATGTACTCCTTACTAAGTCCACACTATACCGTGTATTAGTTAATAAATATATCACACCTGCACCAACACGTCCCCACAAGAATAATGATTTTTTGTATTTCAATTCAAGTTCATGGACCCCTTGTTAAGAATCCCTGGCTTTGAGGGACACCCCTGAACCTCTTCATCACTGCCCAACCTTCCCATGTGTGTCAGGCCATTTCCATGGAAAGGAGCTGGACCTGACTTCTAGGACCTGGTATGAAACAACTGGATCCATGCTAGGTTTTGAGTAAGCAAAAAGGCTCCTTCTGGACTCTCCAGGAGGCAATAAATGACTTGATCATTCAGGTAGGCAAGAGAGGCCCATGAAAGGAAAAGTTGTTCCACTCAGATCAAGAGAAACTGATACTTCTTGAGTGGCTGAGTGAGGGGTTTGAGGGTAGTAACAAGGTGGAATATAACAAAGAAGCCTGGGAAAGAAGAGCACTGAACTTGCATGAGGCCTCTGGGCCCTTGGGCCAGGAGGGAAAGGGGAGCTTCCTGTGCCTGGCCTGGATGTGCTCTGAGGCTCCCTCATCAACCTCACCCACCCTCAGTGCCTGCTCCGAGTCTCGGGGCACTCCAGGGCCTTCCATGGCAGACCTGGCAGGCTGTTACCATGACAGCCAGGGGGCTGAGAAGGAGAAGCTGGGAGAATAGCAGCACCTGGGGACCATGACTGAAGGAAGGCACTTCTGGGGTCATTTGGTGCCTTACCTGAAGGGTTGTCACTGTCTTTGGCTCATGGCTGGCAATCAAGGCCAAGGTCTTCCTCAGCCCACCCAAGAACAATCTCCAGTATGAGTTTGTATGAGTGTGCACTTACGTGTGCGTGTGTGTATCTGCCCATCTGTATACATGTGTGGGACCCCGTAAGTGCATAAATATGTACATATGCATATATTCATGTGTGTACATAGAACCCTGGTGGGGGGTTGGGTTGCATAGATGTGTATCCGTCATTGTGTATATATTTTAAACAGTAGGGAGAGGAGGAAGAAAGACAAAACCCCTAAATGACTCTGGCTTTCAGAGGAGCCTGCCCAGTGTGGTGGGTGTAGGGAGTGGGCCGGCCAGGGGCCTGATTGGAACCAGACTCTGCAAGGAGGGGCTGCAAATGTTTTTTTGCTGCCTGTCCTGAGAAATTTATATCACACCCTTTCCATCATCCTGGCGGGGGCAGCCTTTCCCAGCTGCCTCTGGTTCTGGGCATTCCAGTGCAATAAGCAACCACGATGGGGGTCCCCTGAGCCTCTCTCAATCCCAGGTTTGAGTGGACCCCATCCCATAATGGCTTAAGGCTGATGAGGATGAGCTGGCGGTCGGGGGCGGGGGGGGTGGGGATGAGGAGGAGGCAGAGAGAATGATAGCCTGCCTTCTCTGGCTTCTCTGGATGGGAGGGACAGGCATTAAGGAGGTAGAGAAAGGAGGGGTCTGGGTATAGGGCTGTGCTCCAGTTAGAATATCTTTCCTGCCCTGATTAGGGGCTGCAGGAGGACAGAAAATGACAAGATGAACCCAAAAGTAGACTTGGAAAACCATTTGGGACACAGGTGGAAATTGACATCCAGGGAAGGAAGGGACTTGCTCAAGCTCACACATAGAAGGAGCCAATTGCAGAGCCAAGACCAAAATCCCATCCCTACCCACCTTGCTCTATGTGGCCTTTCTCTCTGCCTCCCAGCTGTAGGCCAGGCTCCTCCTAGGATTTGTCCCCATCCTTTTTCTGATCATGTTATTGCATCCTTAAAATCCTCCTCTGATTTCCCTTGGTTCTTAAGATGAAGACAAGATTCCTGGACATGGATTAAAGGCTCTGCCCCTGTCTGGCCCCTACCTAGCTCTTCATCCATTAATTGTACCAAGCTCACTTCCACCACTGGGTATGCCATGCCATGCCCTCTGCCTAGGATGCTCTTCCTTCCCCTTTTCTATCATTTGACTTGTTTCAGCTACAGAACACAACTTCAGTGTTTTGTCTTCAGGGAAAATTTCCCATATCTTCCTGGCAAGGACAGGTTTCCCAGTTTTTCACTCTTGTGAATCTCTCATCCAAAGCACCTCTCACTCCTGCAATTTTACTTTGGTCATGTAACCTTATGATTAATTCATTAATACCCACCTGACTCAAAGCTCCACGAGGACAGAGACCACAGCAGCTTTTGCTCACTTATGTTGTCCTAGTACTCAGCACAAGCCTGGCAAAGGACCACAAGAGTGACAAGCGCGGTAAGAGCTAATATTTGAAGGCTTGCCATGTGCCCACTGCTTGACTTAGAATAAAACATTTAAGTTTCACAACTGAATGAGGCAGTTGCATCATTGTCCTCATGGTACAGATGAGGAAACTGAGGCACACTAAGCAGTGAAGCTGGAACTTGAACATGCAGTCTCGCTCCAGAGCCTTTGTTCTTAAACTTGATCCCTATAAGTGCTTTAGTAATAAAGATTTGTTGACTATGTGCTTTGGGCTGAGCCTTCCCCACTCCAACCCAGAAGGAATGCCTGTTGGGATCTTAGGGTGACCTCTGCCCTGGGACTCCTGGCCACCTGCCCATAGCACCCCTGCCCCATGTCTCCTGCATGCACTGCTTTTGTCAGCCTGCTTCTTGGATGACCTGATAAGGGTCTAGGGATGGACAATGGCCCTGAGTTTAGGGAGGCATTTGTCCACCCTGGATCACTGGCCCTGGTCATTACGTTTCAGCCGGAGTCTACTGACTTTCTTTCACCTCTACAGGTTCAACCATTTCCCAGCTGTGTGGTAAGTTAATTCTCCTCCTTGAGCCTCAGTTTCCCCTTCTGTAAAATAGAGTTATTCACAGTACTGCATGACAGAGTGGCAAGAAGTTAGCGAGTGTCTGTGGGTATTTGGTAATAGGCAAATGTTAGACCAATATCAGTTATCATTTATAACATTGTTATGAATAAGGAGTTACAATGCAAATAGAAACTTTCCATTACTTCCCGCTCCAGAGCCCAAAGGAAACCAGAAGTAACAATTTAGACTGAGGGTAGGGGCTCCACAGGCCCCATTCACCAGCCTGGCCACCGCCCCCCTTCTGGTCTGCTCACCCTGCCCTTCCCTTAGCCTCTCCCAAGGCAGGATTCAGGCTGGTTAAGAACTCTCAGCCCTGCATGGGAGAAGGGGAGGTGGAGCTCTGTCCTGCCATTGTTTCCCCTCCCTGACAACCCCCCACTGACCTTGCTGTTTTTCTGCCAGGCCAAGAGCAATGAACACACTGCCCCTCCCTAACAGCCCTCCCCCCCCAGGCCCCAGGAGCCCTGCCCCCTGCCCCACTTGCCATGGCATCATGAACAGAGCTGAGTCTATGGCTCTTGGTGGGGGGTGACTGTGGGAAGGGGGGCCACAGAGGGAGGAGGGTTACAAAGTCTGGGCCTTGCTTTCCCAGTGGCCTCCCGGGGGCCAATGAATGCACAGAGCCACAGCCGGGGGGCAGCCAGTGTGTTTTCATTTTGCTCTGTTTGTTTTCTGTTTAGATCAACTGCTCAGTTCTGGTTTGGGCCTTGGAGAGCTGATGGGGTTTGGCAGGTAAGGATTTCTGGGGCCACCCATCTCTGCCTTCTGCAGGGCTGTGGGCTTGGCTCCTGACAGCCCCTGCAGGATCAGGAAGCCTGGCCCTCTGTGCTTGCTTGTTGGCCCCTTTCTTTTCTTTTCTCCCTCTTTTTCTCTGGTCCCTTTTTCTCTGTTTCATTCTTTCTCTCTTTCCATCTCTCTCTCTCTCCCCTCTACTCCTCCCTCCCTCCCACCACCACTTCAGACTCCCTGTGCCTCTTTCTGACAATAGTTCTGTCTGTCTTGCCATCTTTCTCCCTTTTCTCTATTTCTATTTCTCCTTTTTTCTTTCTCCAAAGAAGAAAAAGGAATCAAGCCCTGGGCATTAGGTGTTCTAAGTTCTGGCCCAACCCTCACCATAACTCTTTCTCTCTGAGTAACCTTGAATGAATCCTTTCCCATCTCTGGGCTTCAGTTTCCCCATCTGTACAATGAAGGCTCTAATTTACATGACCTCTGAAGTCTAAGCTAAAAAAGCTTGCAATATTTACTCCTTTCAGGTGATAGGATAGAAGGGACGGATGGAGGGGATTCTCTCCTCAGGGAGAAGAGTCCCACAATATATATGGACTGGAGGAGAAAGGGAAGTCAGGAGAGCCTCCTTTGGTAGTGAGTGTTTATGGGAAAAGGCAGAGATGGAGAAGACCATCCTTACTGGAACCCAGTCCAGAGAATCCAAACAACAGAGCTGGCACTGGGAAAGGGAGAGATGCTGGTCCAGCAAGGCAGTAGGGTGCAATAGTGGGTCCTGAGACTGGAAAGCAGACCACTGGTTTGGATTCTTGGTCTTTCGTCTGCTTTCCACACAGCCAGAGACCAGGCCAAAGGCCAGTTGCCTTCTACAAGTTCTTCTCTCATCTCATTATGACATTTACCCACCACTGTCTATTGACTTGGGCATAAATGATTTGGGGCTAGGTTGCATAACTTCCTCTTTGAATTGCCTTTTTCCTGGTCCCACCTCAGGTGCCTTAGACTAGCCTCTGCTCTCACCACTTCTCACCTGGACTCCAGCAAAGCCTCCTCCTGGCTTTCCAATCTTCTCTCTTGCCATTTCCAATTCAGCCTCCACATGGTGGCCAAGGTGATCACAATTTATTTGGCCATTATATTCTTTGGACCTATGGATAATTTCAGGGTTTTGGCTACTACAAATAGTGCTGATATAAACATTCGTGTGCATATCTTCTGGACTGAAATTGCTGGACCATAGTGTAAGCATATGTTCAGTTTTAGCAGAAACTGCTTCACAGTTTTTCAAAGTGGTTGCACCAATTTACATTCTGGCTAGGAGCAATGAGAGTTTTGGTTGCTCTCTATCTTCACCAAGACTTGGTAATTTCCGTTTTTGTCCATTTTACTCATTCTGGTGGGTGGATGGTGGCATCTCATTACCATTTTAATTTGCATTCTCCTTTTGACTAGGTTGAGCACCTTCTCATATGTTTGTTGGCCTTGTTGACATTATTTTCTTGCAAAGTGTCAGTTAAAGTCCTTTGATCCTTTCTTCTAATGAGTTGCCTGTCTTTTTACTTGTAGGATTTTAAAAATATATTCCAGATTTTGAGTCCTTTACTAGATCTATCTATTGTAACTATTTTCTCCCATTTTGTGGGAAGGTATGCCTTTTTACCTCTTAAAACAGTCTCTTGATGAAAAGAATTTTTTAAAATTTTAATATAGTGCAAACTATCCATTTTTTCCTTCATGGATAACCTTTTTCCATCTTGTTTTAAGAAATCTTTGTCTACTCAAAGGGTACAAAGTTGTTCAACGTTTTCTTCCAAAAGGTTTATTATTTTGCCTTCTGCTTTTAGATCTCCAATTCATCTGGAATTTATTTTTGTGTGTGATAGGAGGTAGGGGTCAAGATAAAACTATTGATTTTCAAATGGGTATCCAATTGACCTAGCACCACTTATTTAAGGAAAAAAACAACCAGCCAACAAACAAAATAATCTTTCTCCAGTATATTGCAGTATCATTTTTGCCATAATTTGAGTGACTCTATATGTGTGGTAGGGAATCTTCTATTCTTTCCATTTATCAGTTTCTCTATCCTTGTGCTAATACCACAATGCTGTATTTACTGTAGCTTTATATGTCTTGATATCTGAGAGTGAGAATCCTCCAACTGTGTTCTTCTTCAAGATTTCCTAGGCTATTCTTGGCCCTTTGCATTTTCCCTCTGGATTTTAGGGCCAATTTGTCAATTTCCACCCAAAAACACGCATGCTGGAATTTTTAAATGAGATTACACTGACTTTATTGACTAATGTGGGTAGAATTAATAAATGTTTTTACAATATTGCATTTTCCAATCCATGAATACAATTTATTCCTGCATCTGTCTTCTGTCATTTCTCTCTATAACATTTCATAGTATTCAGTGTAAAGATTTTGCACATCTTTCATGAGTTATTCCTAGATATTTGTGTTTTTATGTTATTACAAATGGTAGATTTTTTTAAAAATGCATTATTCAATTTGTTACTGGTATATAGAAATACATTTTTTTTTGCATATTGACCTTATGTCCAATGATCTTGCTTAAAAATTGTATTAAGTCTGATAGTTTTTCTATAAGTCCTTTGAATTTTCCATGTACACAATCACATCAAATGCAAATAATGATCCTTCTTCCTTTCAAATCTTTCCTTTCTTTTGCTTGCCTTATTGCACTAAGACCTCCAATACAGGTTGAATAGAAGTGGTGAGAGTGGGTACCCTCGTCTTATACCTAGTCTCAGGAGGAAAACTTCGAATTGTCAAATGCCTTTTCTGTGTCTATCAACTAATCAAACGATCTTTCTCCTTTGTCTCTGCTCGTTGAATTGCATTGATTAAATTTTAAATGTTAAACCACCCTTGAATTCCTTGATTAAAACTTACTTGATCATGATGAATTATTCTGTTAATATGTTGCAGGAATTCATTTGATAATATTTTAAGTTAAACTTATTGTTTTGAGACTGTTGTAGATTTACATGCAGCTATAAGATTTAATATAGAGAAATCTCATGTACCCTTTACAGATTCCCCCCAATGGTAACATCTTACAAAACTATAGCACACTATCACAACCAGGATAGGATATTGACATTGATACAGTCATGATACATCACTAGAAAGATCCCTTGTGCTACACATTCATAGTCATACCCAATCATTTCTCCTCCCCCTCCCTATCCCTATACCTTGGCAACCAATAATCTTTTCCCCAACTCTATAATTTTTTCATTTCCAGAATGTTATGTAAATAGAAGCATATAGTATATAACCTTTTGGGTTTGACTTTTTAAAAAAATGTTTTAATTAATTTCTTTCCCCTTCCCCCCCACCCTGGTTGTCTGTTCTCTGTGTCTATTTGCTGCATCTTCTTTGTCTGCTTCTGTTGTTGTCAGCGGCACGGGAACCTGTATTTCTTTTTGTTGCGTCATCTTGTTGTGTCAGCTCTCCATGCGTGCAGCACCATTCCTGGGTAGGCTGCACTTTCTTTCGTGCTGGGTGGCTCTCCTTACGGGGCGTACTCCTTGTGCGTGGGGCTCCCCTATGCGGGGGACACCCCTGCATGGCAGGGCACTCCTTGCGCGCATCAGCAATGCGCATGGGCCAGCTGCACATGGGTCAAGGAGGCCCAGGGTTTGAACCGCAGACCTCCCATGTGGTAGACGGATGCCCTAACCATCGGGTCAAGTCCGCCACTGGGTTTGACTTTTTAAATTCAACATAATTCTCTGGAGATCCATCCAAGTTGTTTTATGTACCAACAGTTCCTTCCTTTTTACTGCTGACTAGTAGTCCACAGTGTGGATATACCACAGTTAGTTTAATCATTCACTCGTTGAAGGACATCTGGTCTGTTCCCAGCTTTAACTATTACAAATAAAGCTGATATAAACATTCATTCACAGTTCTTTGTGTGAGCATAAGTTTTCATTACTCTGGGATAAATGCCCAAGAGCACAATTGCTGGGCTGTATGGTAGTTGCATGTTTAGTTTTAAAAGAAACTGCCCAACTGTTTCCCTGAGTGGCTGTACCATTTTACATCCCTACCAGCAAGGTATTAGGGATCCAGTTTCTTTGCATCCCATCCAGCATATAGTTTTGTCACTATTTAGGTCTTTTTATTTGTTTCTTTGTATTTGCCATTTTGATATATGTTTAGTGATATCTTGTTGTGGTTATTTTTTAAGATTTATTTATTTATTTCTCTCCCCTTCCCCTCCGCCTTGCCCCAGTTGTCTGTTCTCTGTGTCTGTTTGCTGCATGTTCTTCTTTGTCCACTTCTGTTGTTGTCAGTGGCATGGGAATCTGTGTTTCTTTTTGTTGTGTCATCTTGTGTCAGCTCTCCATGTGTGCGGCACCATTCCTGGACAGGCTGCACTTTCTTTTGTGCTGGCAGCTCTCCTTACGGGGCATACTCCTTGTGCATGGGGCTCCCCTTGGCGGGGGACACCTTTGTGTGGCAGGGCACTCCTTGCATGCATCAGCACTGCACGTGGGCCAGCTCCACATGGGTCAAGGAGGCCTAGGGTTTGAACTGCAGACCTCCCATGTGGTAAGCGGATGCCCTAACCACTGGTCCAAGTCCGCTTCCCTCTCATTGTAGTTTTAATTTGCATTTCCCTATTGGCTAATGACAGCTTGAATATCTTTTCATATGCTTATTTGCCATCCATATATCCTATTTGGTGAAATGTTTCTTCATGTCTTTTGCCCATTTTCTAATTGGATTCTTTTTGTTTGTTTTACTGTTGAGATTTAAGAGCTCTTTATAGAATCTAGACACAAGTTCTTTGTTGGATTATTGGTTTACAAATATTTCTTCTGTCTGTAGTTTGTCTTTCATCCATTTTCATCATGGAGCAAGATAGTTAACTTCTACAAAGCCTCATTTATTGTTTTTTTTTCTTTTCTGGAGCATGGTTTTGGTGGCATGTCTAAGAATTCTTCATCAATCCCTAGGTCCCACAGATTTTCTACAATTTTCTTCTAAATGATTTGTTGTTTTAGGTCTTATATTTACATCTATGGTTCATTTTGAATTTATTTTTATTTAAGAAATGTTGTTTGGATCAAAGCACTTCTTTTTGCCTATGGATAACCAATTCCTCTAGCACCACTCACTGAAAGTCTAACTTTCTGTTAGTCCTGAACAGCTTCCATGTTGCTCAAATGTGGTCACTCTCTAAGCCAAACTCAGCATATAAATGCACTACCTTCTCCCAGCAAGGGACATGACTCCCAGGGATGAGCCTCCCTGGCACCAAAGGATTACTACCAAGTACCAGCTAGTGATGCAACTGGAAAAAGACCTTGAATAAAAGGGGGAAATGGTAAAGACAAATGAGTTTATATAGCTAAGAGACTTCAAAACAAGTTGGGAGGTCATCAGAGGGGTTGCACTTACACACATCTCAGCAAGATCTCAGAGACAGGCAAAGTAAATACAACTCCAGGTAGTGGTGCTCCTGAGGGCTACTGAGACACCCAGGTCCTATGGTCATGGCAGATGGCTCTGGAGTTCAGTGCCTTGCCAGTGGGCCCTACTTTGTAATTTGTGCACCTGAGTGTGATGGAGTTGGACTCAGATGTGATTTATCTACACATGCCTCTTCTGTCACTTTTACTGAACCTGTGGTTGGTGTTGGGATTGGTGTATGCTCAGAAGACTTGACTCTCTGGACTGTCCATGTGCCAGCTGGACCCTGAACCTCAACAGAGTTGCAGCGCCTACTCTCCGGTTCATTGGATTTACCCAGGTCAGCTAACAAGGAGGTGAGGTTGGTCAATTACCACACCAAGGAACCAAGAGAGTCTACAACTGCAAGCAAGAGAATCCCATCCATCAGCCATGTGGGATCTAAGCCCCCTATCAATTTAGGGGTGGAGTGGGCATCACCATCCCAGGGTCCTCAGGATGGAGGAAGAAAATGTGATTTAGGCTGGACTTACTGGTATTACACTATAGAATTATTGCGACTCTAGCAATGGAAGAAACTGTATTATTGATGTGAAGACAGTGGCCATAGGTGTTGCTGAGGGCAGGGAGAGGGAAGAAGAGGTGTGATATGGGGGCATTTTCAGGACTTGGAGTTGTCCTCAATGATATTGCAGGGACAGATGAGGACATCATATGTCCTGCCATAAGCCACTGAATGGACTGGGAGAGAGTATAAACTACAATGTAAACTATAATCCATGCTCTGTAGCAGTACTGCAAAATACGTTCATCAAATGCAATGAATATACCACACTAATGAAAGAAGTTGTTGATGTGGGAGAAGTGGGGGGTGTGGGGAGTGGGCTATATGGGAACCCCATATATGTGTGTGTGTGTGTATATATATTTACCATGTTTCTCTGTCTTTTCATAACTTTTTATTTCATCTTACAGATAATCATAATTCTGACTGGAAATACAATTGTACATGGCATGTACATCTACAATTTAATAAATTCTCATTTGCACTATTATTCAAAATATCCCATGCCCCTTCTGAGTGGCCCTTTCTGCAGTACCATTCTTTTTGTATTTATTTTTTTAAAGAAGCTTTAGACTACATAAATGATATCCCTCATATTTTTTAATGTAACATTGTGCATGATCTATGTATCTTTCAAAAAAAGAAAGATTTTATATATATATATATATATATAAAAGTCTATCTTTCCTCCATTAAAATGCTTTTACACATTTATCAAAAATCAGTTGGGGGGAAGCGTATGTGGCTCAAATGATCTAGTGCCCACCTACCATATAGGAGGTCAAGGGTTCAAACTCAGGGCCTTCTGGCCCATGTGGTGAGCTGGCCCATGCTCAGTGCTGCAACACGCAAGAAGTGCCATGCCACACAGGGTATGCCGCACGCAAGAAGTGCCATGCCTGCGTAGGGAAGCCCCGTGCGCAAGGAGTGCAACCTGCAAGGAGAGCCACCCCATGCGAAAAAAGTGCAGCCCACCCAGGAGGGGCACCGTACACATGGAGAGCTGAAACAGCAAGATGATGCAATAAAAAGAGACACAGATTGCCAGTGCCACCAAGAATGCAAGCAGACACAGAAGAACACACAGCTAATGCATACAAGAGAGCAGACAACGGGGGGCTGAGGGGGATGGCGAGAGAAATCAATTTTTTAAGTCTTTTAAAAAATCATACTACATACATATGTAGTATGTAGTAAATCTTAAAATTAGGTAGAGTGATTTTTCCCTCTGTACTCTTCTTTTTCAAAATTGTTTTAGTTATTTCAGTTAGGGCCTGTGCCTTTCCATATAAATTTTAGAATACAATTCTCTATATCTACCAAAAAAAACTTTCTGGAACTTTGATAGGAATTTAATTAAACCAATAGATAAGTTTGAGGAAAACTGACATCTTTACTGCGTTGAGCCTTTCAATCCATAAGGACCTGGGTAGGTCTCTCCATTTATTTATATCTTCTTAGATTTCTTCCATCAGTGTTTTGTAATTTTCAGCACACAAGTCATGTACATCTTTTGTTTTATTTACATGTACTCTTTCTCTTTTTTTTCATTTTGAGCGATGGCAAGTGGTACTGTATTTTCAACTTTAGTGTCCACCTGTTCATAGCTAGGATATAGAAAAGCAATTGATCTTTGCATGTCTACCTTGTATCATATGGTCTTACTGAACTTACTTATTAGTGCTAGAAGATTTTTTGAAGATTCCTTGTGATGTCCAATGTTGACAATCATACCACCTGCATATAAGGACAGTTGTATTTCTTCCTTCTCTGATTTGTATGTCTTTTCTTCTGTTTCATTTTATTTCCTTATTGCCCTGGCTAGAATTTCCAGCATTATGTTGAACAAGAATGATAAACTGGACATCTTTACCTTATTCCCACTCCTAAGAGGAAAGCATTCAGTCTTTCATGACTAAGTATAATATCACCTGTAGGTACTGTTTAGATGCTCTTTATCAAGTTCAGGAAATGCCCCTCTAGTCAGATTTGTATGAGAGTTTATATCATGAATGGGTGTTGAATTTTGACAAGTGCTTTTTCTTCTTCAATGGACATATCCATGTGATTTTTAGTTTTGGACCTGTTAATATGGTGGGTTACATTGTTGAATTTCTAGGCATTGAACCAGCCTTGCCTTCCTGGAATAAACCCCTCTTGGTCATGACATATATATTGCTGAGCTCTATTTGCTAATATTTTGTTGAAGTTTTTTTTTTAATATATTCTGTAGTTTTCTTTTTGTGTTCTCTGTCTGATTTTGGTTTCAGAATAGTGCTGGCTTTGTAAAATGATTTGGGAGATGTCCTCTCCTCTTTTGGATTTTTGCATCTACTTTTACAAAAGAGATTGGTTCAATGTGCCCTTTTTTCACAATGTCCTTGTCTACTTTTGATATCAAGATTTTGCTGACCTCATAAAAAGAGTTGGGAAGTGTTACATATTTTTCTATTCTCTGGGAGGATTTGTAAAATACTGATACTATTAGACACATACAATTTTATGCATTTAGCTATGTCTTGGGGACGAATAGTTTCATCTTGGAGTATGGAGAGAGGTAGAGGGGGAATAACATTTTTGATCCCCTACCTTCTTCCAGACACTATACTAGAAATTTTACATTCATTATCTCATTATTTCTCATAAAAATCTCGTTGGATAAGTATTTTTATACCCATATTTGAGCTCAAAAAAGCCGAGAATGAGTGACTGGCCTAAGAGAACACAGCTAAACAGTGGAAGATGTGGGACTCAAGCTAAGTCTTATTTACAGATCTCCAACTAGGTATCGGGCACTATGCTTTGAGATCATCATCTGCTATGCACTCACTCTTCCCAGCAGCTTACTGATACAATAATCATGGTCTTCATGTTGGAAGTAAGGAATCTGAGGCTCAGAGAGGGTGAGGAAATTGTTCAGAGTTCTACACCTAGGAAGTGGTCAAGCTGGACTCCAAGTAGGTATTTTGCCATTATTCAACCTGCGAGTGCATTCTTTGGGTTACAACCAGAACTTTCCTCTTGTAGTTGTGAACACATTCTGTATGGTAATGACTGCCACCATTCTTGGCAGCTTAAGGAGGTCATGACTAGAGGCAAGATAGCCACTAGTCCCAGATTCCATAAGCAACAGTGGATCAAAATTGAAGACAGAGCAAGGGAGCCAGGCTGCTAGACAACTGGGAGAAAAGGGCTCAGCAAACTGGACCCAGAGGCCGGGAGATTGGAAAGTGACTTCACAGGTCCACACACAGATAGGAGATGGGCTGATAGGTAGGGAGGTAGCTAGTGATAGAACTAAGGCCTCAGTGCCTATCTCTCCATCAAGAGAAACAGCTTTCTTGAGCCAGGTCTGCCTGGACTACATTCATTCTTCCTCTGCCAAGCCCAGGCCTGAATCCCTCCTAAATCCTAGAAAAGGAAATGAGATTGAGGAGAGGAGAAATGGCCTGAGGCCCCAGAAGCATGGGAGTCAAGTTTGGAGAAGATGGTATGGCAGAGCTGGGGAGGGGCTTCCTAACAACTAACCTGGTCCAATCCCCTGATTTTCTAGGGGAAAACAAAGGCCCAGAAAAGTGAGGATCAAGTGACTTATTTATCTAAGACCACACATAACCCTGAACGGCAGTCCCCTGGGGGAGGGCAAGGAGGCAGATGGAAGTCTGAAGGGTATGGAGTGTGTAAGGGATGTGTGTGTGTGAGGGCAGTTGGCTTCATTCTATAAGGAGTTGTATAGTGAAGTGGGGGAAGAACATGGACTCTGAAGCCCTACACCTCCACATGTTATCTTGTAACATTGTGAAAAAGTTACTTAAATTCTCTGGACCTCAGTTTCCTCATTTACTCCTCATCTGAGTAATTACTTCATAGTGTTGCTATTATATAGATGAAATGAATTAATATATATGACACATTTAGAACAATATCTGACACACAGGACACATTATGTAAGTGCTATTGTTATTTTTATGAAAATTTGTCCTTGGGTTGGGGTGGAAAGAGCATGGGCTTAAGAATCCATCTGCCTGGGCTCCAATCCAGACTCTGCCACTGACTGTCTTGTGATTTTGGGTAAGTCCCTTCCCTGTCTGAGCCTCAGCTGTCACATTTGTGACATGTGTAACATGGGGCTGATAAGAGTTCCACATTCCCAGATGTGGCATCAATGACATCACATGGACTCAAAAGGTGTTAGAGTTGTGGTAGCTGCTATTATAACTGCTGTTTCTACCTAGTGGATGACAGAGAGGTATCCTCCATGGTTTTTGATCCCAAGGCCCCACTCCACACCCATCAGGCTGGCCCCTCCCTTATTCCCCCACAAATGGAACAGGAGTCCAAGCCCTTCAAGTAACAGGCACTTTACATTTAGGAACTCCTGTTTTCTCATCTGTAAAATAGAGATGATCTTCGCCCCTAATGTTCATGGTTGCTGTCAGAAGTGTGACTTTTGGACAAGCCTCTGAGTCTGTTTCCTCCTCCAGCATTCTCTAATTTTGCAGCCTCTCTATTCCTGCCTGCAGGCTGGCTTCTTGATTTGACAACTTCCTTTTGCTTCACAGCACTGGGAGTTAAAAGAAGGGGCCTCCCTGGAGACCGTGAGAGTGCCTTTGAGATTACTCTGAGGAAGGGAGCCTGCTGGAGGGCCAACCATCCCCACTAAAGTGGAAAGATGGGACCTGGCTGCAGAAGCTCTCCCCCCACCCAGGCAGGGAGCATTTGCCCCAAAGCATCCCCTCAGTCTGACCCTGGCCTGGTGCTCAGTGGGGCTGGAACAGAATGGGAATGGCAAATCAGAGACTCAGGTCTTCTGGAGTAGAGACCATCAACTCTAGCTCTTCTCATCCCATCCCCCTCCCCACACAGTTTACTTTAAGGGAAGGTAAACCTAGACCTAGAAAGGTCAAGGAATGTGGCCCAGGTCACACAGCAATGATTCCCATTCTACTGAGTAAGAATCTGTAGGCCAGACCCTTTAAATGTGGAATTAGGACAATGACCAAGGTATCCTAAATGCTCTCTTTTCTAGAACCAGAGTATGTTGGAGCTGGAAGAGATCTCAGTTTAGGGGACATTTGAGTGTAATCCCATTTTGTAGATGAGTATTGCTGAAGCCCTGAGAGGGAAAGGGACTTGCTCCAGGTCCAAAAGGAGTTAGTGGCAGACATGGGACCCAAACCCAGGGCTTCTGACTCCCTGTCCAGGGGTTCTTCCTATGCTCCACAGCTACAAAGAATGTGGTGGAGAACCAAAGGCTGTGTGTGGGGTTGGGGTGGGGGTGGGTGAGGGACACCTAGCACAGGACTGTGATGCTTTCAGCTCCCACTCAGTTGGAACTACTGTCTTCCCACTACCTTGTATCTCTGAGGGCCCTCTCTTCCCTGTCTGTCTGGTGCCCTGAGGAAG